>NC_038050.1:41179235-41489800 GCF_002211085.1 Panicum hallii | reverse complement strand
CAGGGACCCCCCCTCAAAGGAGAAGATCATTAGGTCAGTCTACACCAAAGAGAATATAAACCACCATACAGGACGTAGGGTATTACGCTCCGTGCGGCCCGAACCTGTCTAAAGTCTTGTGTTCCTTGCACCTTCGAGTTCCTGATCTCGGCGTCCCCTCACCCAAAACTTACCACCTTGGGTATATCCCTCGGTGGGTAGCCAGTTAAACACCGACAGTTTTTATGCTACATTTTTCATGAAATGTGGAGTGTGAAAAGGTTATAAACACAAAAGGAAAAACCTTACATACACACATACATACACATGCACATACACATTCATACACATGCATATGCACACACATAATTAGATGCATTATTTCAATGATTCTGGGTTATTATGCATGATGCTATGTTTAGAATTTCCTATTTAGGATTTTAAACATCTAGGGTGTTACATGTTTGAAGAAGGCGAGGCTGACACCGCAAGACATCTCGAGCTAGACCCAGCTGAGGAAAACAGATGCAACGTCTTGTTCCAGTCGGCCCACTACTTACAAGGAGTCCGTCGTTACCACAACCAGAATGTTCAACGACACTCTTTCAATGTTGGAGATATGGTTATTCGACGAATCCAGGATGACACCAGGTTACACAAGCTTAATTCGCGATGGGAAGGGCCTTTTCATCGTGCACAGGGTTACAGGCCCTGGGTCGTATCGTTTACAGTACCCTGATGGCCAGGAGGTTCCTAATTCCTAGAATATCGAGCATCTACGCCATTTTCTTCCTTAATCAACCAAGACATCTTTTGACGGTGCCTGGAGATCAATACTTCAAGTATAACTCCGTTTTACCGGTTTACGACTGGTATTACGTGTAAGTTTGCTGAAGTGGCCTCGCTCCCATACTTCCAATAATATATTACTAGTTTCCGACTAGTATCTTATGTTTCTGAAGGGGCCTCGTGCTCATACTTCAAGTATAACTCCATTTTACTGGTTTACGACTGGTATTACACGCAAATTTCATCAAGAGGCCTCGCTCCCATACAAAGTAATAGATTACTAGTTTCCAACTAGTATCCTATGTTACTGAAGGGGCCTCGCTCCCATAACAAGGCGTTTTACTAGTTTATGACTAGTTCTACACCTGTTCGACTACTTCGGCTACTCGTCTCGCTTACAAATTTAGATGGACTCGACTCCAGCTAGACGGCTTCATCGAATGATTCAAGATCCAGCGCCAACTTGGCCATTGCCTCAGCTCGGCGGCTGGTGCCACCGGCTGTTAAGGGGCTAGATGCGACAAGGCACTGAGCGTGCCTTCAGTGATAGCTCTCATGCTTTAACACTGAATGCTATAGAACTACTCTGAAGTTCCTGATTCAAGAGGCTTTTGAAGATTTATCTTGGGAAGATGATTGTTAACCATTATTTCAGAGATTTTATTCCAAAATAAGGGGTATTTTAAGATTATTAACTAGAGGTCTTATCTAGTCATTGATAACAAGACGTCACAAGACCATATCCAGATGGAGGATACACACGGAGGCTGATGAGAAAGATCTCAGGATCTGAGGCATTTAAGGTTCCAATGTGTACGTTATTTAATATGTCGCCGGGTCCACCTGTCGGGACCCCGCTCAGTGTACGCGCTCCTCTTGAGCCTATAAAAGGGAGAGCGCACATGTTAGAAAACAAGTTTTCACGAGTCCACGAACTCACAAGCTTACACACACACCACAAGTTTCACAGACACTCGGAAGAGTTCACACCCACAAGGAAGTTGACACTCATAAAGGGTTAGTCGTTCCTCACCAAAACGAGCAATACATCACACAGTGGATGTAGGGTTTTATGCTTCGGTGGCCTGAACCACTCTAAACCCTTGTGTGCTTCTTGTGATCATTTGCCTTTAGATCAAGCATTCCTTAACTCGCCCCAAACTCATCCTAAATTAGGATTAGCCGGGTGCACTCCGCCACCCGGCTGGAGAAATCCTCCGATAACATTCCCGAGCAGCAGCAGTTTCTTGACGAAGGCAAGTGGTTCTTGATCATATTCCGGTCCTAATAACGTTATAAATACACACATTTACTTTATATGCATGCATGTGTCTATAATACGATGGATCCCAAACTAAGGATGTGACTAGTTTCTTTTGAACTTCCTTGATTAGACCTGGGTTATTATATTTATGTTGTAGCTACACTAGTTTCTTTTACTTAGACTTTGGTTGGATAACCTAAAAATTATGCTACACTTGTTTAAATTCATATTATGGAATACTTTATTGGTAATAACTGCAAGATCATCGCATTAATTGGAACATGGAGAACCACCTAGGAAAATAGTGCAACCAAAAAACTACATGGCTCTAGTCTAGGCTAATTAATTACAAACTTTAGCTTATGATAATCTTACTGAAAGGGCAAGAGGGGTTGCATCATCGGGGTATAGCTCAATCCTCTTGAGGGTATGATATGGTCCTGGTTAAGGCATCTGCCTCATTAGAGAGAGTTATGACCGCTTTGACTTGAAACCTTAGCAGATTGTCATAAGTTAGGGAATATTTGTAAAGACCTTATAGTGAATCCCTGCCACTTATCTCAGAAGTGTTTAAGAGCTTTACGAACCCGGGCATTAAGGGAAACACAAGTTGTGGGTAAAGTGTACAACCTCTGCAGAGTAAAAACTGATATATCAGCCGTGCTCACGGTTAAGAGCGGTTTGGACCCTCACATGATAATTGAATTTAAACATGATATAAATTGATGTTCTTTATCTATTGTTGTTATCTTATCTCTTTTATTTATTTAAGGGTTGGTATATACTTACACTTAGTTAATGCTTGCTAAATAAAACTTGATCAACTAAAAATGCTTATCGCAGTCAAACCATGTCAGCTTTTCCTAGATTTTGGCCTTGCATGTCATCTAATTTACTCCACTTGCTGAGTACCATCATAAATGTTCTCACGCTTGCTTTTTTAAAACCAATGCTGCTTAGAACAAGATAATTATCTGGAGTTTCCTAAAGTTCGCTGCTAGTTATAAACGTTTATTTATTCGCCTAAGATTAAGACTTTCGGTCATGTAATAAAGTACTATGATACTCTCTTTCATTATGATATTATTTCGGATATACACTTGTATTGTCTATCATATATGTGGAACTTGATCCTGGTGCACATATGAGATGCATTTGGTTTCCTTTCTAAAACTGGGTGTTACATCTTTGTTTTTGAAAATAAAATAAGAAGACAAGTTCCTCAATTATGCTACAAGTCCTACCAGAGCCATATGCTATCTACATTGAAAAACCCCTACACATATGTTACTTGCTACTTCATTAAGCTTTGCCAAATTGTTGTAACCCTAGTGAGATGCTTTTCATATCCTTTAGATCAAGATCACATACACTCCACATCCATTGCGAAATTCCTACACCGGGAATTAGCATGCTCCATCCATCCACCAAATAAATACTCCATGTGTTACGTGATCTGTCTCCAAGTATGTGGCAGAACCAATCCGCTTGAATTATTCCAGCTCAAGTGCGCTAGTCATAACTATACAGGTGATACTAACTCAATGCACTTCAAACGGAACAACCCATTGATCTGTCGGGTCACTGCCCGATTCAACCACGGTTACACAGGATCGAGGTAGGTTTACCTCACACGAAGGCAAGTTTACAATCACACCACAGCTCACCAACTTTTAATTCACAGAAGTATTAAACATTATTATAATCTGTTTCAAACTTGAAGTAAACTTATACAAACATTGTTTAAAACTACAAGCTATGTGTTGTCGGTCAAAACCCACCGGCGAGCAACGACAGGCAACACGAGGAGCCGGGAGGCTTCCGAGACGGCTGGTGGGTCCCGATCCCTCGGTCAACGGCCTAGAAGTCCGGCACACGCCCTGGCTTGATGAAATGCTAGGCGTGCCACCTGACCTATACCTGATCAGGGAGGTGAAGAAGTCGTTATCAGTTATTTCCCTGCATGCACAGCCATGTCAAACGTTAGTCTGAGCCTCGATCGGCTCTTAAAATGACTCCCAAGATCGGCTAGAAGAGCCGATGATGCCTTTGCACTGGGTCGGACCTGTCCTTGTACTAGGTCGGACCTCCGGGTAGCCCTCAAAATCGGCTGAAAGAAGCCGATTGTGCCTGTTTTAACAGATCGGATCTACCAATATTCGAATGTCCGTACGAATCCGATGGAAAAGATAGAAGCCTACACTGTAATCACCAATCTAATCCAATCTACGATAGTAAAAGTCTTCACCATGCAACTGGAACATCCTACGCGTGGTTAAGCCTAACGAACATGAAAGATAATAAGATGCTAACCTAGAAAGAGGCCTAAAAACCAACTAATAAGCCGATTCCCAGAACAATCCCTTCTTAGATCACCATAAAGCAACAAACATGCAGCCGGAACATTCAACCCGTTTGAAGGGCCTAATCATACGGATATAAAACCGAATTCTTGTAGTACAAAGAATTACCATAATAGATTAGATCTAGTAACTGAGAACAGAGCAAGGCGCTGCCCTTACACCTGGGATCGCGCACAAAGGCAGCTAAATGATTACGAACAGCAAGCGAAAATCAAGACCTAATGCAGCATCATAATCATTTAAGAAAACTAGTGTTATTCGCCATCAACAACGCTTCAGCACGAGAAACACAAAGATAAGCAGATAGACACCACGCTGCCCCGACCATGCGGAGCATGATCGGGGCACCATGTCGAGTACCTGGAGAAACCCTTGGAGAAGGGGTGGCGATGCACCGACAGTTCGTTGTGAATGTTGGATTCCTGATTATTGAATCTCATGATACATATTTATAGTCCAGAGACTTGATCTTTTTAACTAACCCTAGCTGATTATGATACAATCTTACCATATTTAAACTATCCTTACTTAGACACACGGCCATCCCGGCCCTTAATACGCTCGCACAAAAGCCGATTCGCAAATCGTCACGATTACCTCCTTCAGCCCATGTTGCTCTCGGCCCATCCTCTGGCCCAGTCAAATTATGGCGATAACACATGCCCCCCTGGTTTTGGCAATGATAATTCCAAAACCATTACCTTTTCGACTTCCAAGACTTGTACACACACATGTCGCTCCCAATGCCATCGGACGCGACCCCTCGGCTTCCAAGGCTTGTACGCGCACATGCCGCTCCCAATGCCATCAGACGCGACCCCTCGGCTTCCAAGGCCTGTACGCGCTCGCTACCTTCAAAGCCACCGGACGTGATTCTTCGACTTCTTCCTCAGAAATCTTCATAGCGCCGCTTCGCCTTCCATCTCCGCCCTTAAAAACTGGCATCTGCGGATTTACTTTTATTTATCTCCTTCCTCCGTGCATTACCCGCACCAACGTATTCTGCATCCTTCGGTGATGGCTTCCTTTTCCTCTGCCTCCTCCGATTTCTCTTCCTCTTCTACTTCTTCCATAATCTCCATTACCTCTCCTGACTCCGAAACCTCCCGGGAGGCGACGCTGGAGTTTGATTTGGTAGCTTCATACGAGGCTCTCGCTCCTCTGCATTGGGATGCAGAAGAGTGGGACTTCAACGTTTGGTCAGAGGACGACGAGTCCCTGACCGACGACGAGGACCTCCAGATTCTCCTTAATGGGGATCTGGATGAAGGCGACGATGATTCCTGGGATGATGACTTCTTCTTTTCCTCAGAAGAAGACACCAAGAACACTTCAACCGACAACAACTCGGCAGCAGGAGGGTTCCTGCGCGGTGGATCGTCGACTGTTGAAGACGACGAGGACGCCAGCGACAACGCCGGTCATAGCAGCAATGACGGCGGCAACAATAGCAGCAACAGCGGCGGCAGCGATGGCAGCAGCGACGGTGACGCCAGCGCGTCTCCCCCATACAAGCGTCGCAAGTCCTTAGGGACTTACTGGTGGTAGTTCGTAGGGTCATCAGCCATTATGTACAGAGCCGGTAGATCGGCTTCTTCTTTTGTAATGATTTCTTGTAGATAAACTCTTTTATTTCAGTAATCCAATGTCTAAAAATCCAATCTTCTAAAGTCCGGTGGCATAGCATCGGTCTACCTGCTTGAATTTTCTGACTGAACCCCAAGCTCTTTAATGAAACAGACATACTCCTATTGTTACTGTCTCCCCCCGAGCCCAAATCAAGTCGAGAAATATGATTATCAAGAAAACCTGCAAAGAAGTCGAACCTTTTCTTTCCAGATCAAAAAAACCTCTGTAGTTTGCCTGGTTTGAGTCGCGCTGTGGAATCCATTCTGCCGACCTTGATAGGACACCTATAATCGACTTCCTTGCTTCTTATCGAAGCCTGGGACTTGCATGTTCCGATTATTGCTTCTAAAGTCGATGGCTTAGCATCGGCTATTCAATCTTTAATTCCGTGCGCGGGCCTGCATCTGTTTTTTCTTTATAGGATCGACTTGTTCATCTCGTTCTACCTTACAGCCTGATGTACTGCACCGGCTCTTAAAGTACCCGATCATGTCGACTTGCAGCCCGATGTATCACAAAGTACCCGATCATGTCGACTAGCAGCCTGATGTATCACATCGGTTTTCCTCACAAATACCCTGATTGTGTTGGCCCATAGCCTACTGCATTACATCGGTTTCATCACTCGTCTTCCCACATGCTCGGGAAATATTTCTTGAGATGTTGGCCATTGATAGCTACCGGAAATTTGACTCCATCCAATTCTTCAAGCATGTACGCATTCCCTGGTAGAACTTGATCAACTCTATAAGGCCCATGCCAATTTGGAGACCATTTATCATATGTCGCATCCTTAGTCCCCAATGGTAGAACCGCTTCCCATACTAAATCTCCAACTTGGAATTCCTTCAGTTTAACCTTCTTATTGTACACGCGGCTACCTTGGCCATATTTTCCTTGATCTTTTCCAGCGACTAAAGCCTGAGTTCCGTAATATCTTCCACATTGTCGCTCATCAAAGCGGGATATTCTTCAGCAGTCAAATCATTCTGGAACTCTATCCATCTCGAACCGGCCGTAATTTCCCACGGTAATACGGCCTCCTGCCCATACACCAAATGATATGGTGAGGTTCTTGTTGCCCCATGGCATGAAACACGATAAGCCCATAACGCTTCTGATAATACTTCAAGCCAACGCTGTGGGTATTCATCGATCTTCCTTTTGATCAGCTTGATCTAGCTCTGATTGGACGCTTCGGCTTGTCCGTTTGCTTGAGCGTAGTACGGAGATGACCTGATCAATTTAATCCCCATGTTGGCAGCAAACTTTTTGAATTCATCAGATATAAATACCGACCCTCCATCTGTTGTAATGGTCTGAGGAATCCCGAACCTATGAATAATGTGTTCTTTGACGAAACTGATGACATCCCTCGATGTTACTGACTTCATAGGAACAGCCTCTACCCACTTGGTGAAATAATCTGTGACGGCCAAAATAAACTGATGGCCTTTACTCAATGGAGGATTAATCTTACCGATCATGTCCATGCCCCAGCCTCTGAACGGCCAAGGTTTGATGATAGGATTCATTGCTGACGCTGGTACTATTTGTATTTTCCCAAACCTTTGACAGGCCTGTCATCCTTTATAATACTTGAAGCAATCTTCCAGCATAGCAGGCAAATAATATCCCGAGCGTCTAATCAACCACTTCATCTTGTGGGCTGATTGATGAGTACCACACGTACCTTCATGGACTTCATGTAAGAGCCGATTGGATTCAATCGGCCCCAAGCACTTAAGCAGTAGCCCTTCCAGAGTCCTATAGAACAAATCGTCCCCTATCAGGACATACTTCATGGCTTTGTAACGTATCTTCTTAGGTGCCCCCCGAGCCGGATCCTTCAAGTAATTGAAGATATCGGCTCTCCAATCCCCCTGATCCAGCAGGTAAATCAGCTCCATCCGCCGTATCCTTATAACCTGAAGCCATCTGGGCAAGATCATTGGCCTCCAAATTTTGTATTCTTGCTACCCAATAGAAATTTATATATCTGAACCGGGCCATTAGCTCCTGGCATTGTCTCCACAAGGGAAACAACAACTCACTCTCGCATCGGTACTCTTCCATGAGCTGAGAGATGACCAGTTTTGAATCCTCAAAAACTTCTACTGCTTCTGCTCCTGCCTCAAGAAGTAATTCCATACCTTTGTGCACCGCTTCATACTCGGCTAGATTATTGGTGCAAGGTGTTGGCAATCTGATTGAAAAGGAATATGTTGCCCCCCGAGGCGAAACGGGCAGGATACCTATGCCAGAACCATCTCCACAGACCGACCCATCAAAATACATTGCCCATGCATGGATGGAAAGCGCTGCTATGTCTAAGCTGGTCCTTTCTGCAATGAGGTCGGCCAGCGCCTGCCCTTTGACTGCCTTCGCAGGTTGGTACCGGATATCAAACTCTAACAAAGCAAACATCCACTTACCGAGTCGGCCTTTCAACACCGGAGCCGACAACATATGCTTGATAACATCTGATTTGCAGATGACAATCGTTTCGGCGGAAAGCAGGATGTGGTGGAGTTTCGTACAGGTAAAGAATAGACAAAGGCATAATTTCTCAATTTCGGGATACCTGGTCTCTGCATCTAACATCCTTCTGCTGAGGTAAAAAACAACTCTCTCCTTTCCATTATGCACTTGTACAATGACCGAAGCAATAGAAGTGTCACCTACTGACAGATAAACATGGAATGGCTTACCCTGCTGGGGTGGGACTAACACGGGCGGTTTGGATAAATACTCTTTGATATCTTCAAATGCCTGTTGTTGCTCTGCCCCCCAGCGGAACTCATCGTTGGCTTTAATCTTTACCAACTCCATGAATGGCTCGATTCTTCCTCACAGATTGGAAATAAATCTCCTAACAAAATTGATCTTGCCAATGAGTTGTTGGAGTTCCTTCTTTGTAGTAGGTGGCACCATTGTTCTTACAGCTTCTTGACTTTTTAGGCCGATCTCAATTCCTCGTTCATGAACCAGGAAACCCAGGAACTGACCGGCCGATACGCTAAAAGCGCACTTCTTTGGATTCATTCTAAGCCCGAACTCCCTGGTTCGTTCCAAAACTTGCCGTAGATCTCCCAAATGCCCCTCAGCCGACGCAGGTTTCACCACCACATCATCAATATATATTTCCACTAGCTTACTGATTAAGTCATGAAACATATAATTCATGGCCCGTTGGTATGTAGCACCAGCATTTTTCAGCCCAAAAGTCATGACCACATACTCGAACAATCCCACTGCACCTGGTACTCTGAATGCGGTCTTATGGATATCCTCTGGAGCCATAAAAATTTGGTTATAACCAGCGTTGCCATCCATGAATCTTAACATCTTATGACCCGCAGCTGCATTAATCAACGTCTCCGCAACTTGCATCGGGTACTCATCCTTTGGTGTAGCTCTGTTGAGATCTCTGAAGTCCACGCAGACACGCCACCGGCCATCCTTCTTCTATACAGGCACAACACTGGAAATCCATTCAGCATACCTGCATGTCCTGATGAAGCCTGCTTCTAACATTTTTTTGACTTCTTTCTTGACTTCTTCTAGGACTTCGACCTTCATTTGCCGCGCTCATTGCTGGAACAGCCGAAATCCTGGCTTAAGAGGGAGCCGATGCTCAACAATACTTCTATCCAACCCGGGCATCTCTGTGTAATCCCAAGCAAAACAGTCCGCATATTCTTTCAGCAGCATTATCATCAGCTCTCGCAACTCTGTACTCAACTTCTTGCTAATAAATGTTAGCCGTGGCTTATCCCCAGGACCAATGTCAATTTCTTCCAACTCGTCAGCAGATGTAAATCCGTATCCTAGTTTTCCTTCGTCCATTAAGTCAACGCTACAAATAAACAACGAATATGATGTAAAAGGATTCGGCCGATCGCAGGGACCGGCCAACTTGTTCTTTTCATTAATTTGAACCACTTTACAATCAACATATGGCCGGCTGTTCGAGCGGGCCTCTTTGTGATCGTTATAATGATGTAACATGATTGACAAAAGCAATTCACTTCTTATTTTTTGGGGCCGATCACAGGGATCGGCCTCTCCTGGTACCTTGGTACAATCTAACTTTGGCACCCCATTTACTCCATAAGGCCAGTGGATAAGACCAGCCTCACCCCATTTTTTGTAGCTTCCACGCAGTCGCAGCCTTCCAAGCTAATCCCTGAGGTCGGCTCTTGGTCTTCCGCGTCCAAGATACTCATGGCGGCATGTGAAACTTCAACAGAATCGTCCGCATGGACCACTTCTACTTCATCTCCATCACATTGAATCAGACACTGGTGCATTATGGAAGGGATACAGCAATTGGCATGGATCCAATCTCTCCCAAGCAGGACGGTATACGAGCCCTTGCTGTTGACAACAAAAAAAGAAGTATGGACGGTCTTGCCCCCTACCGTCAAATCCACGCTGAGGACTCCTTGCGCCTCCGACGTTTGTCCGTTAAAGTCACTTAACGTGATGTTGGTTTTGATCAGATCCCCAACAGAATGCCCCAATCGGCGCAGCACTGAGTACGGCATTATGTTAACTGCCGCTCCTGTGTCGACTAACATCCTGCTGACACGCTGGCCGTTTATGTAACCCTTGAGGTATAAAGCCTTCAGGTGTCTATAATTCCTTTCTCGGGGCTTCTCAAATATGACTGGCTGTGGCCCCAAGTCGAGCTGAGCTACTGGCACCTCCTCACGGCCTGGTGCATGAAACTCTGCAGGAAGAACAAACACCATGTGTGCATCAGCCGATGTCTTTACATCGGCTTTCTACTTCTTGGGAAGCCACACCTTCTTAGAAGAACTCGTCTCTGCTTTTTGAGGACGGTGAACTTTCTCCGCCAAATCCGGTCGCACCTTCCTCAGTGTTTCCAAATATCGGGGCTCAGCTTCTTCCAGGCTGCGCAACCGCTGCACCCTCCGCTTCTGGGACCGGTTAAGCCCGTCAGGGCACCAGCATGGTCGGTGACATTTGTCTTCCTCATCTTCTGAGTTCCCCCTCATGCGTGATGACTCGGCTTGTCCATGGCGGGGCTGTACTTGTCCTTAATGCTGAAAAATTGAGGCACTTCTTGCATCTTGTTTCTGAGACTTGCACTCCAGGCAAACCTCAAGAGTGGGTAATCGTTTCATGCCAGAATCCCAATAGTACTTGAAGAACGGGCAATGCCAATGATCTCACGTATCCTCTTGCTTCCTGAGGCGTTTCCCAGTGCGCCACTCGTACTCTTCTTCTTCATTCTCGCGTTGGAGATGCTGTTGATATTGATACTCGTACTTTCTTAGAAGATGAGAGGAAACTGGTCGTTGATTCCTGATGTGTCTCACTTGCTCTTCGATGATATAGTTCCTTTCTTCTTTTTGGGGCCAATCACGGGAATCGGCCTCCTGCTTCCTTGCATACTGACGTGATGTGTGTCCCGCCATGTTAATATTCAACGTAAAATCCAGCTGACGACGTGTTGACCGGTCGTACCCTTCCACCATGTTTACATTCGGGAATGGTTGAGTATCAACCTTCATAGCGTACTGCCCCAAGATTAATCGGCCTTGCTCAATAGCCGATTGTATCTGTCGCCGGAGTTCCTTGCAGTCACCGGTACTATGAGTGAAAGAGTTATGCCACTTACAATACGATCTCCCCTGGAGCTCCTGAGCTGTTGGGGTCTTACAACCTTCAGGGAACTTCAACTGCTTCTCTTTCAAGAGCAAGTCAAATATTTGTTCGACCTTGCTCACGTCAAAATCAAATCCTTTCGAAGGTCCTTGTTGTTTCACCCACTTGCAGGATATGGGTTTTGCCCCCCGTGCCCACTCTGCAACTGCTATCTCTTGGTCGTCTCCAGAATCTTCGGAGTCTACAGCGTCAACCATTACTACTTGACATTTGAATTTGTCTTTGTATAATTCTAGGTGGCGTTGCTCGTATACCATCATTTTCTGCACCAGATGTGCCAAAGAGTTGAACTCCAGCTGGAAAACCAGATCTCTGATCGGTTTTACCAATCCCAAAGACACCAATTCAACTGCCTCTTTTTCTGAAATCCGAGTCGAGTAGCACTGGTTCTTAACTTCTCTGAAACGCTGGATGTATTCCGCCACCGTTTCTCCCCGCTTCTGGCGGACCTATGCCAAATCGGCAATCCCCGCCTCTGCAGCTTCTGAATGATATTCTATATGGAATTGTTCCTCTAGCTGCTTCCAGGTGCGGATGGAATCAGGACCCAATGATGTGTACCATCCAAAAGCTAGCCCTGTGAGAGACTGCGAGAAAAATCTCACTCGCAATGGATCCGACGCCGAGATCATCCCTAGCTGCGCCAGATATCGGCTCACGTGCTCTATGGAGCTGGATCCTTCCGCTCCGCTGAACTTGGTGAACTCAGGCAGCCGATACTTGGGCAGTAGGGGAATCAAGTCATACTCGCTTGGATACGGCTTGGTGTAGCCGATCACTCGCCTTCTCGGGAGCATGCCAAATTGATCTTTCAAAATGGCACTAATCTGATCCACTATATGAACTCCTGGGGCCGAGTGCGTACCTTCGTGACTTAGCCCTATTGCGTAAGTAGCCAGCCATGCCTGTTTGTCGGCATCGACTATAGATGTTCCCCCGGTTGTCCTCTGCATGGGTTGCGCCGGGTTACCGCCGTCTGGTATGTACGCACAAACATACCCTTGCGGTACCTCCTTGGGGGGTTCACTGAAGAATTGGTGATCAGCATGGTCACCTTCTACCCTGTACATGACATATGCTAGAGAACTATGTTGCTCTGGAGCTGCAAATGCGTAAGGCACTGGTGGCCTGGTTTGAGAAGGCAACTCCCCTTTGTGACTCCCTAAAGCAGGTCCTGTCTGAGAGTACTGGTATTTCATAATCTCTTGCACTAAACGTACCACGACGCGCTCAAGGGTGTTTACCAAACTCTCAGAATGTTGATGTAATGAATGAGCCACCATGTAGTTGACTTCCTGGCGGAGAGCTCGCATGCGTTCTTCTGTAGGAGTAGACAGATCCACCTCATCGAGCGCACCTTCAGATGAAAATCCCTTCCATCTGATGCCGTGGTGACGGGTCCTTTCGAATGAACCGATGAGATCGGCTTCAAAGAGAGCCTTTATATCATTATACTTCTACTTGTGCTCATCAGACAGATCTTCATAGGTAACCGGGTTCTCGTTCGGCATCTTGACAGCGGAAGTCGATGTAGCCGAAGAAGATGATGCAGTCGATTGTAATCGATGTAGTCGAAGGAAGTAGTTGATGTAGTCGACGAAGTAGTCGATGTAGTCGATGAAGTGGTCAAAAAGGTCCCACCGGGCGTGCCAGAATGTGTTGTCGTTCAAAACCCACCTACGAGCAGCGGTAGACAACACGAGGAGCTGGGAGGCTTCCGAGATGGTTGGTGGGTCCCGGTCCCTCGGTCAACGGTCCAGAAGTCCGGCACACGCCCTGACTTGATGAAATGCTAGGCGTGCCACCTGACCTATACCTGATCAGGGAGGTGAAGAAGTCGTTATTAGTTATTTCCCTGCATGCACAGCCATGTCAAACGTTAGTCCGAGCCGCGATCGTCTCTTAAAATGACTCCCAAGATCGGCTAGAAGAGCCGATGATGCCTCCGCACTGGGTCGGACCTGTCCTTGTACTAGGTCGGACCTCCGGGTAGCCCTCAAAATCGGCTGAAAGAAGCCAATTGTGCCCGTTTTAACAGATCGGATCTACCAATATTCGAATGTCCGTACGAATCCGATGGAAAAGATAGAAGCCTGCTCTGTAATCACCAATCTAATCCAATCTACGATAGTAAAAGTCTTCACCGTGCAACCGGAACATCCTACGTGTGGTTAAGCCTAACGAACATGAAAGATAACAAGATGCTAACCTAGAAAGAGGCCTAAAACCAACTAATAAGCTGATTCCCGGAACAATCCCTTCTTAGATCACCATAAAGCACCAAACATGCAGCCGGAACATTCAACCCGTTTGAAGGGTCTAATCATACGGATATTAAGCCGAATTCTTGTAGTACAAAGAATTACCATAACAGATTAGATCTACTAGCCAAAAATAGAGCAAGGCGCTGCCCTTACACCTGGGATCGTGCACAAAGGCAAGACGATTACGAACAGCAAGCGAAAATCAAGACCTAATGCAACATCATAATCGTTTAAGATAACTAGTGTTACTCGCCATCAACAACGCTTCAGCACGAGAAACACAAAGATAAGCAGATAGACACGACGCTACCCCGACCATGCGGAGCATGATCGGGGCACCACGTCGAGTACCTGGAGAAACCCTTGGAGAAGGGGTGGCGATGCGCCAACAGTTCGTTGTGAATGTTGGATTCCTGATTATTGAATCTCATGATACATATTTATAGTCCGGAGACTTGATCTTTTTAACTAACCCTAGCTGATTACGATACAATCTTACCATATTTAAACTATCCTTACTTAGACACACGGCCATCCCGGCCCTTAATACGCTCGCACAGAAGCCGATTCGCAAACCGTCACGATTACCTCCTTCAACCCATGTTGCGCTCGGCCCATCCTCTAGCCCAGTCAAATTATGGCGATAACACACCCTACCTACAAACTCAACACCTCGGTGGTATCACTCGGTGGGCGTGGCGGTAAAACTCCGACATACCTTATGCCCTACATACAACCTTTTAGAAGTATGATAGGCTTCGTGAAAAGCCCTGGTGAGGTTCAAACATTATGAGCGACTGAGTGGTTCTGAGAGAATAAGAGTATGCCTCTAAATTTTGAAAATCCTACAAAATCTCCAAGTACTTAGAATAGGAAGAATCACGTTCCACAATGACTTGTTCTTAGGATCAATAGGCAAAGGAAAAGGTGTTAGCCACCAGGAATCCAAGGTATGAGGAAAAGCTTCAAAGTATATTCTGAAGCACACTTTGCTTTTCATGACCCTAGACTTGCTTCATCCTCTGGGTCTAATTCAACCTTTTTTGCTCGGGACGATCAAAGTCTGGATGTGGGGGTGTGTTAGCGGTCGATTTTCATGATTTTTAACGCCAACATTTCCCTGATTTCATACTTTTATGGCCAAAATCATGCTTAATTTATTTATCCTGATGAGTTCAACTAGTTTTGGTGATTATTTAATTTTAGGAGCTCACTACATAAATTTTGGCCAAATTAGGAGAAAACCCAGGCCGACCGGCTTCCCTTAGGCCGGCCGGCCTGGCATTGAAGTGAACATGTGCCAAACTTCACCTGCAAGGCCTCAAACACAAATCCAATCAACCTTGACCGGCACAACACCAAGTAAAATATCCTACGGTCGAAAGGCTTGAACCATGGATTGATGGGCCCACTTGCAGTGACTACCGAGGTCTTTAGACTCAAAACCGCCTTCCTGAGGCCTTTTCACACGTTGATCAACATGTCGGTGCATCAGAGAGCAGAGAGGAGCTAGAGATAGGCCGACCAGCCTCATCCAGGCCGGCCAGCCTCTAACTTCAATGCCTCAAAGTGACGCAACTGTTACCAACCTGCTGGAGTGATCAAAGGCGTCCACAAGAAAGACGGTGACACGTGGCAGCATCCCTAGGCCAGCCAGCCTAGGGGAGGCCGGCCGGCCTGGCCCGGCAACGTCACGTGTCCATCTTCACGTACAAGTTATGTTAACCATCATACTTGCTTACAAGACAAGCTAAGCAGCGAGTAATGACCATGAGAAGCTATAAATAGCTGCCCAAACCTCCATTCACAACACACCATCCTTGGAGAGTTGTTGAGTTCTTGGTTTAATCACTCTACCTTAGTGTACAATAGGGAGAGAGTGAGGTGAGAGCCAAGTTTGGTGAGGAGCCAGGTTCCCTCGGTCATACTCTGACTCTGTAGCCACCTCGGAGGGATAAAGCTTATTCAAGTAAGTTCCTCGTTTATCTTCAGTGTCTTGCTAGTTCTTCTCTTATTTTCATTAATTTTTTATTTACATTCATTGATCTGTGGGATCCCTTGTCTGCGTGGTTAGCAAGTTCTCTCCATTTCAGGTTTCTTCTAGCCTTAACGTGTGGCAGAAGTCACTGACTTGATAGTTTAGGTGTGGTGCTTAGACTTGGTTAGTTACCTCGGGTTGTGCTCCGCCCCACGGAACAGTGTGGTAGGCGGCATGTGGTGACAGCCCTGTCCATCCCTCGTAGTCCACCATGTATAGGTGTTTTCATAGTAGTAGTAGTAGGTTGCCATTGTACTCCCCTCTCACCCCTTTCTGAAGTCCTTCCTCTTCCAGCCATCGAAGCAGATCAAGTTAGTAGATAGCAAGTTATCTAGGTAACAAGTTGGCTAACTAAAGTTAAGACCTCTACCCTCTTACCTCTTGTCCCCTAGTGGGTCCGGTTGAATAGTTCTAGGTCTGGTCTCGCTTATCGTTCCTTGGATTCGATATCCTAGGTAAACTCCTTGGTGAAAGCTACATTGGTATCCATGCGCTTGCGGATTAGTTTGTATAAGCTAAGGAGTGCCAACACTTGCCATGAGTGAAGAGTAGTATCTGAACTAGTAGAAGTGCTTCTCCATCTCCTTTTGCTTGCATAACTTGATAATATCATAAGAAATAAGGACGACGAGATCAATGACTTGAAGAATCTTGTATACCATCGTTCAGATGACGCGGAGAAGTTAATTCAAGCCCTCCAAGATGTAGATGTACAACTCATGGAGTGTATGACACAGATTAGGGAGATGACCACTGCAAAAGAGCAAAACAATAGGGAACTTGAAGAGCTCAAGGGTGCTGCCCAGGTTGTGGTCGACATGGTGGATCTGCCAGAAGAAGGGGTGGTGAGCAACAAAACACTATTAGAGCGACTTCGCTAAAACCCCCCAAATAATTTCCAGTTATGTATCAGAGACCACCAGGACCTACGTGGAGCACATCCTAGAACTCTTCAAGTCCTATTGGCCCAAGGCCAACCTGGAGCCGCTAGCAACTGAGATGTCCGCAGACTACACCGAAGACAAGTTCAAGGAACTTGTTGAAGAGGTGAAGCCAGAAGCCTAGAAGCTAGTCGATAGCTTAGAGCAAGAGTAGGTTCGGATGTGCAAACATTGAAATACTCTGTCGTAGCTATGTATAACTGTAAATATAGGTGAAAGCATCTAGGCCCCTAATTCGAGTTTTGGTAATTAATGACAATGGTTTGTGGATTAACAATTCCATTTGAGAAAATGAGTATAGGTTGATCCACGGATGAATGAGTGTTATTTGTGAACGTGTGGATTTTTGGAGACGATGAACAAAGCTTGGGCTCAAGGCAAAGGTATAAAATAGGGTCTTTTGAATTTTACCGGTCACAAGGTGTTTAGTGGATGAAAAGTGACCGGATTTGTTGGATAGATAGCCGTACTATCAAGAGGGGTCATGTACTCGTGCTTGACGGGTTTCTAGTGCCATTTTGCTCAAAATGTCTAGATGCATGCATGAGGGCTAACAACGCTTTGTCGGGTTTTGAAAAAGAACAAGTTAGAGAGCTAACTGCTCAAGCGCGGACGGTCCGCTCCATGCGCGCGGACGGTCCGCTACCGTTACAGAAGGTCTGGTGGAAATCTTATGTGGCTGGTTGATAGGAAGAGCACTTCTGGTGGTTGTCAATTTCTTGGTAGGTCTCTTGTTTCTTGGTCTTCAAAGAAACAAAATTCCGTGGCTCTTTCAACTGCCGAAGCGGAATATATTTCGGCCGGAAGTTGTTGTGCACAATTGTTATGGATGAAGCAAACTCTTCTTGACTATGGTGTGAAATTTGATGAAATTCTCTTGTTATGTGATAATGAAAGTGCCGTGAAGATTGCTACTAATCCGGTTCAACATTCAAGAACCAAGCATATTGATATCCGCCATCATTTTCTTAGAGATCATGTGAACAAGGGTGATATCAAGATTGATGGTATTGGCACGGATGATCAATTAGCCGATATATTTACTAAGCCCTTGGATAAATCTCGGTTTTACAAGTTGAGAAATGAGTTAAACATCACTGACTTCTCAAATGTGGCTTGAAAACTAGCACATGTAACATATGGTTCTTCCATGTTTTCCTTATTTCATTTTTCTGAATTTTTGAGGGATTTTTGAGCCGTTTATGAGTTTTCATGATTTCACTCGATTTATTTTTGAATTCTTGTTATAACTTGCTCATATGAGATTTTGGAAGGTTTTCATGCAAGATTTGAGATTTTTAGATTTTTATATGAGCAATGATCCGATATTGAAGTTGAAATTGTGAAAGTTGGCAAAATTCTGAACAGAATGAACTTTGGTACAGTGGACAGTCCGTGGATAAGAGGCGGACGGTCCGCAGTTCATGAGAATTGTTCACCAGAGGCACTGCAAAGTTATTTTGGACCGCAGAGTTGCAAAGCGGACGGTCCGCAGGTAAGAGGCGGACGGTCCGCAGGTAAGAGGCGGACGGTCCGCAGTTTGTGACAATTGTTCATCAGAGGCACTGCAAAGTTATTTTGGGCCGCAGAGTTGCGAAGCGGACAGTCCGGTGGTAAGAGGCGGACGGTCCGCCATTCATAAGGATTGATCACCAGAGGCTCTGCAGAATTGATCTCAGCAGTGAAATTACAAGCGGACGGTCCGCCGGGATGTCGCGGACGGTCCGCCACTGGACAGAAAGATGGGGCCGACCAGACTTGGCTTATATTTGGCTGTCACTTTCTCTCCTCCCACCAAACCGAGCCTTTCTCTCCAAAAGCACCCTCTCTCTCTCAAGCATGTGGGGAAGACTTCAAGGTCAAGGCTTTTTGGCGTGATTCGCGGACAGTCCGAGCACATCCCCGGACTCTTATCAAGATTCTTCATCATGTCCTCTCGGTATTTCAATGAATCCCTAACTCTTGTTCTTGGATTTCTTCATTGGAAAGAGTTAGGGTTAGTTGCTCCGATCTACTTTTGGGCCATGGATTCTTGTAAATACTTGGGGCATCATGTTCCTAGTGATGAGGAGATGGTGTAGTTAAAATTTGGTTGGTGGATTTGAATCAAAACTCAAATTGTGGTTGGATCAAATTTTGGGGTGACTGTTGTGTTCCTGCGCTGAACAGATGAGTCGCGGACGGTCCCTGTTCAGTAGGCGGACGGTCCGCGTTGAGCAGGCGGACGGTCCGCGAGTGTCAATTTTTTTCAGCAAGATTCTGAATTGACTTATATGATTATGGATTGGATCTCTTACTTTTGTAATTATTCTTATGGTCAATTCTTGATCTCAGGCCACCCCGGAAAATTTTCAAAGCATTCACATCAAAAATCAAGAAAGCTGGGACATCAAAGAGGCAAAGAGACGGTGATAATTCCAATGACTCGGACTATGATCCTAATCCTAGTGAGATGGCTGCAGCATCCTCTGTGGGTGGTGTTGGTGATGAATCTTTAGAGGAAGAATTTGAGGAGTTTGAAGATGATGTCACTGTTCTGATGGGGCTAGATCTTCCTAGCCGACAGTGGACTGCTGAGAGCTATGCCAATGCTAGAGCAGTGAATCAGTTTGACATGCCTTGTGACACCAACATCCTCTTCTTCAAAACTAAGGTACAACAAGATGCTTACTTCGGTCATCTAGTTAAGAAGACTGTGTTCAAACATCAGACCATTGACCTAGGCTATATGAGATCACATCAAGTCATGACTGATCTAGTGGATAGATTTGAGGAAATGGGGTTAGCAAATTTTGTGCAACATAGATGTGATTGGAATGAAACAGTCATACGTCAGTTCTATGCTACCCTAGAGATTGATATGGTAGAGGCAACATTTAAGTGGTCAACTGGGAAGAGAACATATTTTGCTACATTTGCTCAGTTTGCTGCAGCCAACCAGTTGGACTATGATTTCATTACTAGTGAGCAAAGCATGAATGTTGTCTTAGAAAATCCTTTAGATGAGAATGACTACCCCATGTACTATGAGCCTGCACATCTTGGTATTGCTAGAAGCTTTGGGGGAACTCAGGGTTTGAGGCATCATCTTGCAGTGATCAATAAAATTGCAAGAGTCACATTCATGCCTAAGAGTGGAAACAAGGACAAAGTTAGAGGGCTCTATTGGAATGTGATATCTCATATCATGAATGGGAATAGGATTGATGTCATTGCTCCCATTATGGATCAGCTTGCAGATTTAAGGCTTAATATGGAAATGAACTTATACTTTGCTCTATACATCATGTCCATCATCAAGGCAAAGACATCTTTTAGAGGCATTTGTGAGTGCAAGCATACTCCCTTTCGGCCATTCAAGAATGACCATGCTTTTCATATGAGGCCGTTGACTCCTTTCCCTGGAGATGCTGAAGCACAGGGGCATGATGGTGCTGACGATAGTGATGATGATGCTCACATAGGAGCAGCTGCTGCTCAACATGCCATGCCACCACCACACCCTCCAGTACAGCAGCAGTGGGCTCCTCCAGCTGGCTACTTTGATCCTTACTTTGCATCCATGCAGGAGAGTCTATCCTCTCAGATTGCCGGGTTGACTAGCCAGATGCAGAGTCAGATGGACCTTAACTTCCAGAACATGCAGCAGCAGATGTTCCAGCCCATGACGGCTCAGATGCAGGGGGTTCAGGAGAGTTTACACTCAGATATTGCAGCTCTTGACTCCTGCTTTGAGGATTTGCCTTCGTCTGAGCAGTTTGAGCAGCTCGAGCATAGGCAGCAGCACCTAGAGCAGTGCTTTGATACCTTCAGCACAGCCTTCACCGAGTTTTCTGACCACTTCTACTTAGTGTTCCCGGCTCCAGTGCCGCCTCCAGAGTTCTACCCGCACCAGCCGTTCTACCCACCACCACCTCCTCTACCACCGATGGATTGATCTTTCTGGCAATTGATGCCAAAGGGGGAGAAGGAGCTTTGGAGTGCTTTGATCTAGGGGGAGCTCATGGATTTCTCATGGAACTCATTCGCTTTTCGCTTCCGCTTGCCACTCATATTTTATTTGTGTTGAACTCTATTGCATGGACTTATGCTTTATATCTTGCGTGGATCTGGCTTGCAATTTGTGATGAACTATGTTGATTTGTGCTACTCCTATTTACTTGTTCATCTTGTGGTTGTGAGGCTATGGTAATCAAGCTAAAATTCATATCATATATATCTTGTATCTTGTATGCCTCGATTTCCACTTGTAGGGGAACCTCCGTCAAAATGTTCATATATAGATATGTGTGCTCTTGGTATTCATTATAATTTATATGCACATATCAAGGGGGAGTTCTCTCTACTCATCAAACTTGGTGAATTTATTCATACAATATTCTGAAATTTTCAAGAAAAATGAGTAAGTTCTTCCAAAGTTCAATTCCAAGTCCACCTTATGCCTAGTGTATAAAGTTGACTTGAACACTTTTATCACTCCAAAACTTAGTGTTGTCATCAATTACCAAAAAGGGGGAGATTGAAAGCATCTAGGCCCCTAATTCGAGTTTTGGTAACTAATGACAACGGTTTGTGGATTAACAATTCCATTTGAGAAAATGAGTATAGGTTGATCCACGGATGAATGAGTGTTATTTGTGAACGTGTGGATTTTTGGAGATGATGAACAAAGCTTGGGCTCAAGGCAAAGGTATAAAATAAGGTCTTTTGAATTTTACCGATCACAAGGTGTTTAGTGGATGAAAAGTGACCGGATTTGTTGGATAGATAGCCGTACTATCAAGAGGGGTCATGTACTCGTGCTTGATGGGTTTCTAGTGCCATTTTGCTCAAAATGTCTAGATGCATGCATGAGGGCTAACAACGCTTTGTCGGGTTTTGAAAAAGAACAAGTTAGAGAGCTAACTGCTCAAGCGCGGACGGTCCGCTCCATGCGCGCGGACGGTCCGCTACCATTAGAGAAGGTCTGGTGGAAATCTTATGTGGCTGGCGGACGGTCCGGCCCACATGGGCGGACGGTCCGCCACTCTAACTCTCTTCGTTCCAGTAAGGGTGTTCTCTGGTCACGCTTGTGGTCTGGTCTGCGGATGGTCCGCCGCTGGGGCGCGGACAGTCCACAGGCTTTTTGATAAATTGAACCAGAAACATTGTTGTCTCTGTTTGTTCTTCTAGGATGAACTGCGGACGGTCCGCTCTTTTGGAGCGGACGGTCCACTGGCTAATTTCAGTGTTGTTCCAGAGACTGTTTCGTCTCTGGAGCTGTGGAACTCTTAACTGCGGACTGTCCGCCGATTGTGCGCGGACGGTCCGCCAGGGCTGTAACGGCTAGTTCTGATAGGCATTTAATGCACTCTATCTCTCTAGCTTATAACGGCGGACGGTCCGATTTTTGAAACTGGACAGTCCGCGATCTCGCAGAAAAGACTGTAACGGCTAGTTTTTGATGGGATGTCTATATATACCCAATGCCCGGCCATTGGGTCATTCTCTTGGCCATTTGGACTGCATTCTTGACACTCTAGAGCTAAGACATCTCTCTCACACACACACACTTGCTAAGGATTTGCATTTTTGAAAGTGAGAGTGCCTCCTAGTGCATTGCATCAAGAGTTTGAGCTTTGGGGCACTAGGGAATCTTCAAGCAAGAATCATTGGCTTGTTACTCTTGGGAGTCGCCGCTCCCTAGACGGCTTGGAGAAGGTGATTTCGTAGAGCTTCTTGAAGGAGATTGTTGAGAAGCCCCGATTTCGGTTGTGAGAGGTTTTGTGCTCACCTTGCCGGAGTGGTGAAGAGCAACTCTAGTGAAATCGAGGTGTGGAGCGGTTCCTTGGTTCAAGCCGGCTCAAGATCAAGAGGTTCTTGATAGAGGAGCGGTTGATTCTTGGAATCCACCTCAATGTGGATTAGGGGTGACCGGCAAGTCATCTACACCACGGGATAAATTTGTGTGTCAAGCTTGGTTATCTCTCTTGCTCACTTTAATTGTTGTTTTATTTTGAGAAATTTACTTTACTAGAGCTTGAATTGTATCTTGTCACCCTAGATTGCAAACCTATCTAGAGATAGTAGTAGCATGACATAGGGCTTTCTTTTGTTACTAATTAAATTTCTCTAGTGTTGTTGGTTTTAGTTTTAAACCGCCTATTCACCCCCCCCCACTCTAGTCGATGTTCTTGATCCTACAATAGGTACTAGATGCTTGCCTGGTGATGTGTTCGGTGTGCTAACTTGTATAGTAGGACCAAAAATCATAGGACTTAGAAATAGTAGAGATGCCCTTGTAGAGCTGCCCCAAAGGCAACGCTTCTGGAGGTAGTCAATGGTTGTGCTTTCAAAAGTTAAACCCAAACAGGCATGTAGACAAACTAGGGTGAAATCGCGTTGTGCGATGTCCTAGATTGTTTTGTAGGCGTAGAATCCTCTCCAACTATATTATAGTAACTAGAGCTACTAGTTCTGGTGAACTGTGTAGGGTAGTACTCGAAGTAGTCGGTAGTGTTCGCAAGTACTCAGTGTTTGGCGACCCGTGGGGCCGTTGCGAAGTAGTCGTGTCGAAAAGTACTCGTGGTGTAGCCCCCAAGTATAATTGAGGACTTATCCTAGTTAGCATATTGTTAGTACTTGTGGTTGCAGCCCCCGAATTCTTTCAATGTTGCTAAAGAAAAACGTAGTCATTTTGAGACTGAATCACTTCTTTATTGATTACAAGATGCTGCGTTGCAAGTAACAACTTTTGATACAAGTTATCTAAGGGTAGAAACAACGTAGGTGCTCAACATTCTAGGAGTTTGGGACCTCCTAGCCATTAGGGTATTATAAGCGATACGACCCTGGTCTTGTAACCTTGAGCAAGATGAAGGGCCCCTCCCATCACGAGTTGAGCTTGTGCAGCCCAGTTTCATCCTGGATGCGGCGAAAGACCAAATCTCCAATGTTGAAGGATCGTTCTTGAACGTTCTGGTCATGCTAACGACGAACACCTTGTAAGTAGGGGACCGACTGGAGCAGGACATTGCATCTGACTTCTTCTGCTAAGTCAAGTTCGAGATGTCTTGCATCATCGGCCTCGCCTTCCTCGTACATCTCCAGTCGTGGAGATTGCCATATGACATCAGCCGGTAGTATAGCTTCGGACCCATAGACGAGGAAGAAAGGTGACTATCCTGTGGCTTTGCTTTGGTTGTGTGCGAAGCCCCCAAACTACTGATGAGATATCATGGATCTACTTGCCGCCCTTTTGCTGTTCTGATCGTAAGTCTTTTCTTCAGTCCATCAACGATCATGCTGTTGGCGTGCTCAACCTGGTCGTTGGCCCGCGAGTGAGCCACTAAGACATACTTGACCTCAATGGCACTGCGCTCGCAGAATTCCCAGAACACATGCGAGTGGAAATTGGATCCCAGATCTGTGATGATAGTGTTGGGGAAGCCGAATCGATGCAAGATGTCGTAGATGAAGCTGACTACTCGATCTGTGGAGAGCTTTGTAATTGGCTTGTACTCGATCCACTTCGTAAACTTGTCGATGGCCTCCAACACGTAAGTAAAACCTCTTGGCACAGTTGTTAAGGGCCCTATCATGTCCAGGCCCCAGCATGCGAACGGCCATGAAGATGGTATGGTGATGAGATTGTTAGCCGGGATGTGTGGGGCTGTGTGCTAAAAACTGGTAGTTGGTACACCGGCGGATGAGTTCTTCAGCGTCTCCCAAAGCCGTCAGCCAGTAGAAACCAGATCTGAAAGCCTTCCCGACACACTTCATGAGTATGCGTGATGCTGATCCATGCTTGTATAGGTTATCTCTGACCAGAACGTACCCCTTGCTCTGCCATAAGATGCGTGCAGCCTCAACGCTCTTCTAGTCAACAATGGGGGGTAGTTTGTGCTCCTTGATGAAGTGGATAAAAGTCACCTGCCAGTCGACCTTGATAATCATGACCTCTCGGCCGGGTTCTGTTGGACCCTAAATGATGGTGCTTTGATCTGGTATTGATGGATGGGTGATGCAGCTCGTGGACGAAAACTACTGGCGGGAAATTTGCTCCATCGGAGGCCAGCTTCGAGAGCACATCCGCCCCCATGTTGTTGTCACGAATCACATGATGAATTTCTAGGCCCGAGAACTTGTTCTCGAGCTTGCGTATCTCTACGACATACGCGTCCATGGTGTCCTTGCTGATATCCCACTCCTTGTTGGCTTGTTGGACCACCAGGAAGGAGTCGCTGTAGACAAGTAGTCACTTGATGCCTAGAGAGACTGCTAGGCGTAGCCCATGCAGTAGTGCCTCGGACTCGGCTTCATTCTTTGAGACCTCAAATAGTATCTTGAATACATATTTGAGTTGTTCTCCTGTTGGACTGATGAAGAGTAGTCTGACACCACCACCTTCGGGCTTGAGTGAGCTGTCGAAGTACATCACCCAATGCTCTAGCAGGTTGGCTAGAGCTTCCACATGGTTTTCTCGCCATTCTGCCATGAAATCGACTAGTGCTTACAACTTGATGATGGTGCGAGGCTTAAAGTCGAGACTAAGAGCCCCTAGTTCCACTGCCCACTTGGAGATACATCCAGTGGCATCCCAATTGTGGAGTATATCCGATAATGAGAAATCAGTGACAACTAAGATCTTGTATGCGTCGAAGTAGTGGTGAAGCTTCCTGGAGGTGATGAGTATAGTGTAGAGTAGTTTCTAAATTGACAAGTAATGAACCTTGGATTCAGAAAGGACTTCGCTAACGAAGTAGACTGGCTGCTGCACACCGAAGGCATGGCCTTCCTCCTAGCATTCCACCATGATTGTCGTGCTGATGATGTGAGTAGTCGCGGAGATGTAGAGTAGTAGGTTCTCACCTGGTTGTGGAGCTGTGAGGATGGGGGGCGACTATAGATGATGCTTGTGGTCTTCCAGCACCTTCCAGCACCTGCTCCACCTCCTCGGTCCAATGGAACTTATCCTGTCATTTTAGCAACTTGAAGAAAGGTAATCCCTGTTCTCCAAGTCGCGAGATGAATCTATTCAGGGCTGCCATACAGCTTGTGAGCTTCTGAACATCCTTGATTGTCCGTGGAGCATCGATGTCTGTAATGGCGGTGATCTTCTTTAGGTTTGCTTCAATTCCTCGATGACTGACGATGAAACCGAGCAGTTTCCCTTACGGTACGTTGAAGATGAACTTAGTCGGGTTGAGCTTCCACCAGAACTTGCGCAGGCTGTTGAAGGTTTCTTCGAGGTTGGACATGAACACATCGTGGGTTCTGGTCTCGATGACCACGTCGTCCATGTAGGCTTCAACATTGTGTTGTAGCTGGTCAGCAAGGCATAATTGGATAGCCCGCTAATAGGCGACTCCTACATTCTTCAGCCCGAAGGACATAGTTGTGTAGGCGTATGCACCGAATGGGGTGATGAACACCGTCTTGATCTGATCTTCTTCCTTGAGGGAAATCTGATGGTAGCCCAAGTAGCAATCAAGGAAGGAGATGAACACCGTCTTGAGGGTGATGAACATCGTCTTGATCTGATCTTCTTCCTTGAAGGAGAGCAGGACACAGCTAGCCATGGAGTCAATGACTTGGTCGATGCGTGGGAGCGTGAAGGGGTCCTTCGGGCAGTCTCTGTTGAGTTCAGTGTAATCCACACACATCCTCCATTCACTGTTATTCTTTTTCAAAACTAGTACAGGGTTAGCTAGCCACTTTGGATGGTAGACTATTTTAATAAAACCAACTACGAGTAGTTTTGCTAACTCCTTCTTGATGGCCTCCCTCTTGTCTGGAGTGAAACATTGTAGTCGTTGCTTCTTCAGAGTGGCTTTGGGGTCGACTATTAGGCAGTGCTTAATTAGCTCCTTGGGCACATCCGGCTTATCTGCTAGTTTCCACACAAATATGTCATGGTTGGCCCCACGAAAACTGATGAGAACGCTTTCCTATTTGTCACTCAAGCCGCCTCCGATCAAAGCTGTCTTGGATGGGTCGCCTTCTCGCAGTTGGATAGTCTTGACGGTGATGTCGCTAAGGTTGAGTTTTACCCTAGACTGGCTAGGTCTCTTATTGGAGACTTCCATATTTGTGTCGGCGCGCCTCTGTGCGGACGCGAAGACTTCTGCAGATGGTTCTGGCATGCGTGATGTCGCGGCGTACTCGATCGCCTCTTGGTCGCGGTCATACAACTTCTTCAAGATGCCTCAGAATGTGAGGACCCCTGTCTTGCCTAGCATCTTGAGTAGCAGGTAGATGTAGTGGGGTACGGCCCTAAACTTGGCCTGAGCCGGTCTGGTGAGGATGGCGTGGTATGATGACTTGAAGTCGGCCACCTCGAACTTGATGTACTCCGTGCGGTACTTCTCTTTGATCCCAAAAGTAACTGGCAGGACCACTGAACTGAGTGTTGTAGCCGTGTTCCCTGGGATGATACCATAGAACAAAGCCTAGCTAGGGGTGGGCATACTAGTGATGTCCAACCCCATCTTCTTTAGTGTACTCGCGAAGAGCAGGTTGAGGCCGCTCTTGCCATCAATGAGTACTCGGGTCAACTGTGAGCCTGCCACGATAGGATCTAGGATGAGTGGGAATTTTCCCAGCTTGGAGAAGCTGGTCCACTGGTCCTCCCTGGAGAAGGAGATGGGAGCTTGCTGTATCTCAAAGGTTTCTGTATGGCCGGGTTGACAGAAAGGATCTCGCGCAGAGTTAGCTTCTACGCACGTTTCGAGGGGAAGCCGCCGTCTCCACTGAAGACGACGTTGATGATGCTCTTTGGATTTTGGAAATTTTGTCCCCCAACTTGTTGACCTCATCATCGTCCTCCTGATCTTTGTGCTTGCTATCTTGATCAGGGAGTGGGGCGTCAAGTGACTTGCGGAGGCTGATGCACTTGAAGAGCAAATGCTTGGACTTCAAGTGCATCGGGGCATTGCTTGTGCATGACTTTCTCAAACTGAGTTTGATTGTTCCCCGAGTTCTTGCCCCATGGATTGTGCTCAACAGGCGTGACTTCATTGTCTGGCCTGCGTTTCTGGGGGTTACCCGAGTTGTTCTACTGGCCTTTGTCAGAGTGGTTGTTGTGATTGCCCTGCTTATCATTTTTGCGCTTGGGAAAGCGCTGGTTCTCCTCGTCCTCCTGGTCGGCCCACCATGCCATCATGTTGCAGAGTTCCACAGTAGTAGTCGGGCAGTTGCGTCCGAAGTCATGGTAGGTGAACTTCGAGAAAAAGCCATTCTGGAAGCAGTGGATGACGTCCTTATCGAAGATGTTAGCGATGGTGCCTCGCATCTCGATAAAGCGCCGGGTGTAGGACCTCAGGGTCTCCTTCATCTCCTGCTTAACCTGGGACAAGTCATGATGAGTACCTACTCTGATCATGGATCCCTGGAAGTTGTTGATGAAGGCCCTCTTGAGATCCTCCTAGGAGTCGATGGAGTTCGGCTTGAGGCTCTCGAGCCAAGTGAGAGGCACGAATTCCAAGGCAACTGGGAAGTAGATCGTCTTGGTAGAGTTGGATCCACCTGACACCTCGATGGTAATGGAGTAGCAGCGTATCCACTGGCGTGGGTCTTGCTTACCATTGTACTTTTGGATGCCGACTGGTTTGAAGTCTTTGGGGTAGGAACGATCAGTTTGTTGGAGGTGAACACGGGGAAGCGGTCACTATCGTCAGCGTCATGGTATCTGTCAGGTCGGTCTCTTCTCCTTGCCTCAATGACGCGCCACATGTTACGATCGTCAGTGATCTTCTGCCTCAGATCAGCCGTAGGGGCGTTCTGTAGGCTGGCCTCAGGCTGGGCTTCGCCATGAGGCCTTGCGGTGTGCTGGCTGCGAAGTGGTCATGGAGGTTCTTGCACCTCTTGGTCGATGTTGCCACACACGGACTGCTGGCCTTGCCGATTGCCGTGACCGCCCTGATTGTCCTAGTTGCGCTGGCGGTTATCGCCCCCCGGGTCTGAGTCCACCTCCGGGGGTACGACTGACCTATGCAGAGTCACCGTGATGCTCGGATCTCGAGAGGGTGCTCTGTGTCAAAGATAATGGATTTTTCTCGTCAAGTTGCATGAGCGCGCGCTGGGTCAGGTACTGCAGCCTTTGCACCTAGGGGTTTGGCGGCAGTTGTTGAACTAGGAGCGCTGCCTCTGCAATTGCATTGATTGGGGTGCGGTACTCCCGATCTTCTGCTGCTGCGAAGGCGTTGTTAAGGTTCTTGCGGTACAACTGCTTGCGTGTGTGGTTTTCTGTGTTCCGCCTATGCTTGGCTCACTTGGTGTTCTTCAACCGCTGGATCCTCCTATGCTCTTTGTTCTCGTCCTGGGGAGCATCCGCCGTCTCTCATCGGTGGATACATTTGCGAGTAGTTCGGCGTCGTACTCTGGACCTGGCTCGTCGTCCTCCACATTGCAGAGGGAAGCCATGTAGACTTGGTGATTTGGCGAGGTCTTAGACGTATAGCTGTACTCAACTAGCCCTGTGATGCCTTCTTCCTCTCCAATGATGCGAGAAAGGGGCTTGGCTTCCTGGAAAGACAATTCCTGCATGAAGGCCAAAAGGTGGGAGTCGTATTTGAGTAGCTCAGATGGCTCCATGCCCTTCCAGTACACGAACCGGCCTTGCGGCATAGTAGTTATGGTCAGACCCAGGTGATAACTAAAAAGGATTCAGGGTTGTCATCTGAATACGAGTAGTCGACAAAAACAGGGGGCCCCCAGCAAGCGGTGGCTCCCTCATCCCCGATCTTGAGTAGATGATCTAAGTCCTCCTCCAAGTCGGAGAGGGACTCGAACTTGATAGCCTCCTGGTAGACCGAGGCGGCATTGCGTAACCCGAAAGTGAATTGGGTACGGCCCTTCTTAGATTGGGTTGAGTCCGATCCGGGATGTCCTGGTGTAGCATGATTTGAAGTCGCGTCGAGAACGCACATCTTCTCGATCTCCCAGGCAAGATTAGGGAGCAGCATCTCGTTGAGGTTATCGATAAACTTGTCGAGATCGCTGCATCGGGCTGCTACAAAGGCCTCCAGTTTGCTAGTGTCGGCTAGGTGGCTGTTGAAGCCACCTGAGCCATTGGTGACGCAGATCCAGGAGCTGAAGATGAATGTTGTGCCCTCGTCGAGCATGGCACTGGTGAAGTTGAAAGATGCCATCGAATTCTCCGGTGGATGCTCGATGTACACACCTACCTGACGCACCAGCTGTCAGTGTTTAACCTCCAAGCCCAATTGTCACACCTGGTTTTTTGAAGGACAAAACTGAATGCACAACTATATATATGCCAGGATCAAGTTCCATACATATAGTGACTTCATCAGTGAATAATCGGCAACAGTATCACGAAAAGAGAATTAAAGACTATAAAGATTATCAGAGTTATACAGCTTATCCTGGAAATGAAGACTCCAAAATTCACAGGCAATCGACCGGGGGTTGCGCAGGTCGAGAACTCAGCATCATCTTCAAAAGACTTCACATCAACTTTCTCCTCTGAGCAGCAATTATAACAAGCGTGAGTACACTTATGGTTGGTACTCAGCAAGTGTTGGGAATTATATGACATGAAGAGCAAAATTAAGGAAAGGCTGACTAGCTTACTGTGATAAGCAATTTTAGTTGGTCAAATTTTATTAGCACCTGATTACTAAGATATAAGTTCATACCAAAACCCACATTAAAAAAATAGAAGAGATATAGCATAAGCATATCCAAAACCATAAATATGGTCCACGATAACCATAACCATAAACATGGTCCACGATAATCATAACCATAAACATGGTCCATGATTTTATTCATCTTCAAGTTCAATTATCATGTGAGGGTCCAAGCCGCTCTTAACCGTGAGCACGGCTCATATATCAGTTTTTCACTCTGCAGATGTTATACACTTTACCCACAATTTGTGTCTCCCGATTTGCCCGAGGTAGCTAGCCTCTTAAACACTTCCGAGGTGAGTGGCAAGGGATTCACTACAAGGCCTTTACAAAGATTCCCTAACTTACGACAATCCACTAAGGTTTCAAGTCAAAGAGGTCATAACTCTCCCTAATGAGGCAGACACCTTAACCAGGACCATATCATACCCTCAAGAGGACCGAGCTATACCCCGACGATGCAACCCCTCTTGCCCTTTCGGTAAGATTATCATAAGCTAGAGTCTCTAATTAATTAGCCAAGACCAGAGCCATATAGTATTGTGGTTGCACTGTTTTCCTGGGTGGTTCTCCATATTTGGATTAAAACATATAACCTTGTGATTAACATCACCAAGAGTATGAACATAGACAAAATAGGTGTAGCATCATCATCGTTATCATCATGATTATATATTATTCCCGAACCATAACCAATCATAGCAACTAAGCAATAGCTACCCAACATAAAGGTAAAACCTAGGTTGACAAGGAATGATCATAAAGACTAGGCATATCCTTAATTAGGATTCATCAAAATTAGGACACATGCATGCATATAGAAAAGTTGTATTATTATGATTATTAGGACAAAATAATGATCAAGGAAACACTTGCCTTTATTTTAGAGAATAGCTACTCAGAGTCTTCAACTCTTGTTCTTGAAACTCTAAATCTTAAAGCTCTTGGATCATGCTCCTTCTAACGTCACACAAGCATCGGGCCCAAGCATACAAGCAAGCAAACAAACAAGAATGACTAAGTACAGATACACCAAACAAGGATAGGGCTCGTTGCTACGGTCACGAGAGCGAAAGGAACACGGAAAACGGAGCTAGGGTTGAAAAGAAGCAGCGAGATTTATGTTAATAAAGAAATAAAAGAACTATATGCTTTCATTTATTTTTAATTTAGAAAACTAATATAAAAGATATAAAAGAGAAATATCCCTAATTATAATTATCTCATTTTATATTTGCATTCATAAAGACGAGGTACAACTTAGTCAAAATTATATATATTTGTCTATTTACAAATTTTGAATTTAAACAATCAATTATAAAAGAAACTAGTGAGAGCATATAAACGTATAACTTCATATGATTCGTGTTGAACTAACAAATTAAATTACAAACATATTTAAGTTGATATTAATCAAATTAACATTAATTATGAAAACCGGAGTAAAGACTTAATTGGATTTTATTTTGGAAAACACTACAAGAAATCCTTTAATCTGTGACGAATTTGCGATGACATATTGACAAAACGTCACAAATTCAATACCATTAGTGACAATTATCGATTTTCCATCACAGATTTTCAATGGTGGGCTTCTGGGCCCATAATTTATGACGAAATGCACGAAACCGTCATAATCCTAACTTGAAAACATCATGGATTTGCGCACCTAAAGTAATATAGTGGTGACGAATATGAATTCATCATGGTGTGTTTAATTCAAGATTAAGCCCGTTACATTGTTTGATTCATTATATATTTAACATATCCGTGTTACAAACTGAAAAAAAAATAAAAAATTTAAGATTAGAAAATTTATTTTGGTTGTTGGTCTAAACAAACTCTCAAATAAGCCGGGAATATAAAAACAGAAAATAACTCAAGAAGGATTTGAACCTTCAACCTCAACCACGTTAGATGGGTCATCTACCACTCGAGCTCCACCAAATCGGCATAGCCGAGAATCGAACCCGCGACCACTTAAAATGAAGGTAAACAACTAACTACTGAACCACAACTCGTTTGTTTAACAAGTGATGTATTGATTACACTTATACATTTCTATTCTTCTCTTTAACCCCAAGGTCCAATCGACCAGAATGCTCCGCTCCTTGAATCTCGCGACACCGCACCCCGTTCCTCTCGCATAGGCAGCTGCCCAACGCTGGTGGCGGCGAGCCAGCGAAACCGTCCCTACCGACCTCACGCTGCTTCGGCTGCCCTCTCGTGGTCTAGCTCGCCGCTCGCGCCTCTCAAGAAGGCGGGCAGCAGCAGCAGCAGCAGGGGCCGGTCTCCAGCAGGAGCAGGCGGCCTCTCTATCTCTAGCAGGCCGGCAGTGGCAGCGGCAGGTGCAGGGCAGGGGCCTCTCTCTCCAGACTCTTCGGGCTCTCCAACAACAACAGGCGCAGGGCAGCAGCCAGCAGCAGCAGGGTAGGGCAGCAGTCAGCGGTAGGCAGGGGTGAGATTACCCATGTTTTGTCCTACAAATTAGTTAATTAAAAGCTCATTATTGATTTAGCATTTCAATTATTTGCATACAATTACTTTTTTTACTGAATTTTATAACAATTTTGATTGCAGTTGGTGGTCTTCTAAATGCAACTACAGGAGGGCGGAATTGGGGGACCGCATCCAGGGGCGAGCGGCCGGCGGAGCGCTGGCTTCGAGCGGCCGGTGGCGCGCTGGGCTGGAAAATTTCATCTCCCGCCTGTAAAATTTTCACCCCGCGCCTCTAGTCCCGCCAGTAAATCTCTTCTCCCCGCCTCTAGTCCCACCTGTAAATTCAAACCATATAAATACGTGGAATCTTTAAGCCTAACTTCATTTCTCAAATCCATCTCCGTCTCCTGCCGCCAAGCCCTTCCTGCCGCCTGTCGCACACCATCCGCAACTCTCCGCCGCTCCCACGCACATCGCGCCGCCACGCACCTCGTGCCTCCTGCTCTCCAGTCCCCGCACCCCTCTTCCTCGCTTGTGCCGGGCGTGGCCCGCGCCTGGGGCTCCTACGCACGGTCGTCCGTGCGGTGGTGGCGGCCTAGACCGCACCCCTCCTCCTCGCCGGTGCGCACGAGTAGAGGAGGAGCACAGGTATTGCAGACCAAGTATAGGAGGAGCATGGGTGTTCGGATCTGCACTGCAAAGCTGAAATTTTTCCTTTTTATTTTGTACATCTTAGTAAAGGAATGTTGTTATCTTCTCTTCAGGTCTGGAAATGAGAGGACTGGTGCTTCCTTCTGGGAATTGGTGGCATCCCTTGCTAGCAGCAAAGGTATGGTGACCATCGTCTTTTGCTTTTTTACATACTGTATACTGATGTTTATTAATGGTGGTCTAGATTTAACTGATAAATCATATTGTTTCTTTCTTGCCTGTTTGTAACTTACTGTTCTGCTTATTCATCCAATTAGAAAATTATTTTGCAGCGCATGGTACCTTCTCGTATTATTGATATAGGCAGGATATGTTAGATCGAATTAGTTGGTACTGCATTTCTCTTTTGTTTATGTGTTGTTATTAAAACTAGTTTATCCTCGAGCTCTTGTAATTTGATCTGTCGTTTGAAAACAATGTTGCTGTCTATTGGTTCTGAGCTATTTGTGTTCTGTTACCACAAGTATTTGGGTTCTTCCACGTGAAAAATCTGTTCCTTATTTTCTGAGCTATATATGAACATTAGTGATGATATAAAATGATCACTGATACATATTTTCTGTTTTTACTATGCCATGTCATCACAAGATGCCTCCTGGTCGTGGGAAGGTTGGAGTAAAAAATCCAAAAAGAACTCAGCTATCGGGTGCAGTCCTCAACTCATCTTCTTTTGAATATGTTTTCTGTTTGTGTCAATGTTTTGTATGAGTAGTAAAGTATTGCTGCATAGTAATAATATTTTGTTCATGTTTTATCTCTTATTAGAACCACCACCATTGCATCCGTACGAACAGAAGCGCCTGATGCAATGTATGCAGAACAATGCAAGGCTAGAAGAGCTAGAAATTTATGCTTTAAGTCGTGAGCTTGAAGAACCAAGTTCCATTTCTCATAAGAAGAATAAGCCAAGTCATAAAAATACTGAAAACTACAAGATGACACTGATGATGATAATGCTAAGGTGGTATTGATTGATTCACACTTCTATTTTTATGATGCTTGATAAATATATCTTTCCACTTTATTGATTGATTCACACTTCTATTTCATGAAGGACTCCAAACAACGTAACATTACAACTGCCTACAAGTCTGTTGGTGCAATCAAACTTCGCTCTAAGCGAGTTCTTGTAGAGCTAGAATGTACCAGAAATACAAGATCAAAAAAAGACTCACAGCCCAAGTGGATGCAACTCTTGCACAAAGTGTCAATATTGATGGCCACAATCAGGCTACAGTTAGAGGCTAGTTCTATGTTTCTTATTGTAATTTTATACTGTTAATTGTATGATAACTGCACTCACTAGCTATAGTTTATTCCAGCTGGTGGCCTTACGCACTTGGATGAGAACACCCACGTCGCCGATGAAGGTCATGTTGTTGCTCCTCTTGGTGGGCAGAACTATGCATGCAATGAAGGTGATGATTTGCAACAACCATTCTGTTAGTTTCTTTACATAATGAATGCATTCTTATCTCTGCCATCTTTTAGATAATGGGCATGTCCAAGCTGATGGCAACATGACAAATGGAGATGAAGTTGATGATGACAACAACCAGATGCTCAGTGAAGGTGATTTTATGAATTACCAGTTTGGTTTTGCTTTCAATTGGCCATTGCTTGCTTAACTTGGATCCATGTATATCCATCTCAACAATTTCTACTTCTGTGCAGATCTACAACTAGGTGAAAATGATTGATGGGAAAGGGGAACCAATATGGGACATGGTCTATATAGGATTAACCGAGCTTTGTGTGGAAAGTTGCAAGTTGTCATTCCTGAAGGGAAGATAAGGCCGATGGCACCACTTGTTGCTGCTAAGTTTGCAACTGAATGCAACATTGCAGTTAGAAATCATGTGCCGGTGTTAAAGCATTGGAAGGAATACAAGAAAAAACAGGGCCTATTTAAAGTATTTACAGGAAGACTTAGTGTAAGTGCATTCTCCACCTTCCACCACTTTGAAAATTGGTGACTAATTACTTGCATACGTTGTTCAACACTACTTAATGAAGCATCATTTGAATGATTATATAAGATGGTAGTTTTACACCATTTTGAATTGATGTATAAATATCATCATTCCTCCATGATAACTTTACTTTCTTCATTGTCATCTATATTGGCATGTCTAGGTTATCTAAGATAGTAGTTCTCTCATTCCTTTGTACTCTTTTGTTTCCTTCAAGGTTTGACATAATCATAAGTACATATCTAATATATTCATTCACTTGAATAGGCAAAGTTTGACATCAACATGAGTGACGCTTCAGTTCAAAATGGTTGTAACCAAATGATGAAGAATGCAGTTTGGCAACAACGACATCGGCTCAAGAAAAAGTACTTTAATCCTTTTCCACTAAATTTGGTGCCAAAAACATCTCCAATCAGATCGATGACTGATCAAGAGTGGAATGAACTTGTGGAATATTGGAAAACTTCAAAAGGAATGGTATGTTTCTTTCTAAAAACTGAAATCTTGGACATACATGTTGCTTACATTTACTTTATAACTGTTGTAGGAGATATCTCAAAAGAATAAAGAGAATCGAACCCATGTTATATACCATCAAACAACCGGCTCTCGTAGTTACCAAGTTCATATGGAAAATTTGGTAAGTTACATGTCTTTACTTGTAGCCTTATGATTTATTGATTAATATGAGAAAAGTACATCTGCTAATGCAGTCAAAAGTAGCTGTTTTGGATTAATCTATTTGCTGTCCTAGAATGTGTTTCTATTTAGATTATGTTCCTAGTTCCTACTGAGCAAAAACTTGCAGCAGAAATTTAATAACTTGCTGCGAACAATTGTTGTTCCAGATTGTGTTCTTAGTTACTAATGAGTGAAAAATTGCAGCAGAAATTAGCTAACTTGTGAACAAGTTCCTGATCAAATGCACTAGTATTGTGATCAAATAACTAGTTGTAAGATGTATCTTTGTATACACATGAGTGAAGTGTTTTGATCAAAGTAGTTGCTGCTCATATGAATTCCAACATAAATTAATTACTGCTGCACATTCTTATTGCTGTATTTTTTCTAGGGAGATAAATACAATGACCAAGAACCTGATGCATTGGATTTGTTTAAAGAGTGCCACTATAGCAAGAAAAAGAAATGCTACTCATCTAATGTGCAGCAAGCTATAGTAAGTCATTGTCATTCAAAGAATTCTGTTTCTAATGCATATTTGAAAGTTTTCTGATCAGTAACCATGTTTGTTTCTTGCATGCTAGACTCAAATGGAAAACAAGTTGTCTACACCAGCAGAATGTGAAGAACAAATGTCTGTGATAAAAGTTGTAGCAGACGTTCTTGCTGAGAATACAAGGAAGAATTTGTTCCTTCAAAATGTGGGGATACAAAATTCTTGTCCTAGGTCTAGTGTAAGAAATATTGCAGCACAACTTGAAGCGGAGAAGAGGGAAAATACAGACCTTCGATCTGTTGTCAACACCCAATGCGAGCAACTTGATGTGTTGTCAAAACAAATGCAGGAAAGAGAAGAGTTAAGGGTTAGGGAGCAAGAGGAGATGAAGAAGAGGCAAGTTGAGATGGAAACAGACATGAAGAAGCTTCAACTTTTTTTAAGTAAAATTCAACCAAGTTAGCTGAATTGGATGGTCTGTGGCAAGTCAGATTTGACATAGCTTTTGTTGAAACCTCTTTTGTTGAAGTGGAAACATTCCATTCTGGTTTTGGTGCTTCATCATGTGTGGCTCATGCTGTAATATTTTGTTGTTTGTGTGTTGAAGTAACATTGGACACCAAACATGATGTTTGTGGTGCTATATTAGATGTATGGTTGAAGTAATATATTAATTTTCTATTACAATGTTGTTTTGGGCAGAATGACGCTTTTCAAATGTGTTGAAATGAAATTTGTATAAATTGATATGGGTTACTTTTACGCATGAGCTAATAATTGGGCCAGATTTGAGATGAATTAACAAATGGGCCAAATTTTATATTAGGCCAAATTCATCAAGCTGAACTATAATATGGGCCAAAAATTTCTAACACCAGTCCTGCTCCAGCTCCCAAGGCCAGTTCCAGAAGCATCACAGTAGACATCAAAAGGCTGAGTATTATCTGGCTGAGCTAGCACTGGGGCAGTTGTTAGAAGTCTTCTCAAAGTGTGGAATGCTTTATCACACTTATCATCCCAGCGGAACTTAACATCTTTCTTAAGCAGCTCAGTCATAGGTTTAGCTATCTTGTAGAAATCTAGGATGAATCGGTGATAGTATCCCGCCAATCCGAGGAAACTTCGTATTTGATGGACTGAAGTTGGAGGCTTCCAATCCATAACTTCCTGGACTTTGGTTGGGTCAACCGATATGCCTTCACTAGAGATAGTGTGTCCCAAAAATTTCACACTATCTAGCCAAAATTCACATTTTGAGAATTTGGCATAAAGGCGATGATCACGTAGTCGTTGAAGAACGATGCGTATGTGATCAGCATGGTCTCCATTAGTCTTGGAATATATCAGAATATCATCGATGAAGACCACGACGAATTTGTCAAGTTCCGGCATAAAGACTGAATTCATAAGATACATGAAATATGCCGGTGCGTTAGTAAGCCCAAATGACATAACCAGATATTCATAAAGTCCATATCTGGTTGAGAAGACCGTTTTTGGAATGTCACAAGGCCTAATCTTGATCTGATGATAACCAGAGCGTAAGTCAATCTTAGAGAAGACCTTAGCTCCAGCTAGCTGATCGAACAAGATGTCAATGCGGGGAAGAGGGTACTTATTTTTGATGGTGACCGCATTGAGTGGACGATAATCGACACATAGCCTTAGGCTATTGTCTTTCTTCTTTACGAAGAGAGCAGAACAACCCCAAGGTGAAGCATTTGGGCGTATGAAACCTTTGTCCAGAAGATCTTGGAGTTGGATCTTTAACTCGGCCAATTCATTTGGTGGCATGCGATATGGCCTCTTCGAAATAGGAGCAGTGCCAGGTTGAAGTTCAATAATGAACTCAATGTCTCTGTCCGGTGGCATTCCAGGCAAATCGTCTGGAAAGACATCGGGGTACTCACAGACTACAGGAATATCTTTTACCTTGATGTCTGTGATGGCATAAGTGCAGGAGTGCAGGTACTCCTGCTGGGGCAGATAGAGGGTAGTTGCTCCTTGATGTGGTGAGTCAATCTCGATAACTCGGGAAGAGATGTCTAACAGTACTCTATGTTCTGTCATCCAATTTGTCCCAAGTATAATATCAATACCCTCTAGGTTTAATAGAATCAAATCAGTTCTGATTTCCTTGCTACCCAACTGAATTGGCACCTTTTTGATCATTTGGCCAGATGTAATTTTTCCTCCAGGGGTAGAGATCACATATGACCCCTTGGTAGGGCAAAGATCAAGTCCTATTCGGGTACTGCAGTTATTACTGATGAAACTATGAGTTGCCCCTAAATCGAATAACGTAACAACTGGTTTGTGGTATATCGAGAATGTGCCCGACATGATAGGGGCTCCATCCAGAAGTTCCACAAGGGTAGTGAAGTTAATTTGCCCTTGGCGGACTTGCGTCATCGGTCTTTTGCCCTTGTTCTGGTTATTCTGACTGGAACTCTGCCCTTGATTAGGTTTCTTGGGCTGCGGACAATTTCTGTTGAAATGATCCGCACTTCCGCACTTTAAACAACAATAAGTACTGCTTTTCTGTTGGACTTGTTGAACATTTGGCCGTGGGCCAGATTGTTGTGATTGTTGCAAAGATACGGGAGGTTGATACTCTCCTTGTTGTTGAGGCGGCCTGAAAGCCAGTCTGCCGATCAGGGCATTTCGCGATGGCGCTCTAGGCGGTACATTCTGAACCATCTGCTACTGCGAGGGTTGAATGCTCGCGGGTCCAATGGAGAGCCTTCGCTTCTTTTCGGCACGGTGTGCCATGATGCAATCCTCCTGAGTCAAAGCCATGTTAACCAGCTCACTGAAGGTATTCGCCTTGATAAGGTTCAGATGTTCTTTGAGCTTAGTGTTCAGGCCTCGACGAAAACGATCTTGCTTTTTGACGTCATTATCAGCATAATAACCCACATACTGACACAGGTGATTAAAAGCCTGTGCATATTGCAGTACGGTGCGGGTGCCTTGAGTAAGTGCCAAGAACTCAGTCAGTCTCCGTTCCATCAGCCCTTCAGGTATATGATGTGCCCTGAAGGCATTCCGGAATTCTTCCCAGGAGATAACATGGCCATCAGTTTGCATAGCACAATAATTATCCCACCAAATACGGGCAGCTCCGCGTAATTGTTGGGCAGCAAAATGAGCCTTGTTATAGTCCGCACATGGAATCATAAGAAGAGCAAACTTAGATTCAATGGTGCGGAGCCAAGCATCGGCATCCAAGGGCTCCTCCACTTCGCTGAATAGCGAGGGCTGGGTACTGAGGAAATCTTGATAGGTTGCCACCTGAGGTTCATCACGACCTCGTGATTGCTGACGCTGTTGATTCTGCTGTGCTTGTACCAATAGATTGAGAAGTTCAGTTTGCCGAGCCATAACCTCGGCTAGATGTGAAGGTGGTAGGGATGGTTGTTGGGAATTGCTGGACTGATCTGCCCGGAAACCTTCCGGGGTTCCACGTGTGGCTCCAACCATCTGAAACAAAAATTCAGATGATAAAATTTATTTACCCTGCTGAAAACTTACAAGGTAAATGGAACGAGACAACAGATTCTGATAACAGCAAAGGCTGGAAATCAGAAAGATACTTAAGATACTTGACCAACACTACCACAAGAATCCCGTTAACCACACCAGAGATCAACAACCTACTACATATCCTTAGAAGAACCAAAACACACATTGCATTCATGTATTTGATGATAAGTTATGCATGCACGTTCTACTCGTCCTCACAATCCAAAATAACTGCCAAATATCTTTGGACTTACGTGGTTAATTTTGGTGGCATAATACATACGTCTCTCACTATTAACTAGTTGGTAAACCCTAGCTGTCCTAATTTCGTAATCGTGGTTAGTGTACCTGCAGAAAAAAAAATCACAATATATATTCAATGAACCTTTCATGCCAGCATATCATGAAAGTGTCCCCAATCATTACTGTTCACTATAGAAACAGCATCTGTACAATTACCGCCGTACAGACAACGTTAGCATACGTTATCGAAACAACGTATTCACTGGGATACCGCAAAATGCGGGGGTATGAACAGCGATCGCCATACCCTGCGCCGAACCATATACTCCCAATGTAGTCAACCGAAGTTGGTACATTGGCAGCATCTCAATAGGCCACTGCTTGAGAAACAGCGTTCGGTTCGCATCACCGACAGGAAGGCCAAGCTCCCTCAGTTGGTTGAGGATCCTTACCTTCTTACCTCATCGTCGAAGGTGTCATTACAGAATGTAAGGTTGGGTTGTGCATGAATTTAAATTTTGACAGAAAAGTAATGCTGGTAGTTAGGGTTATATATATATATATTATAGCCACCTTTATTTCCCTCATAAGCATTACCCTAGGGCTTTACGTACTAAGTACAATCCTTAACGAAACCAACGTAGTTTTACCAAATACTTTGTTGGTCAAACTTTTATACTGAAAGTATTTTTAAGGTAAAATGTATCTCCAGGGTAACCTTATAGCTCTGATACCAGCTATGGCAGAACCAACCTGAATTATACCGGCTGTACGCGAGTTCACTCCCGAGGGCTCCAACGTGCTTCAAACGGTATAATCCCTTGGCCTGTCGGGTAACGTCCCGATAAACCACCGAATACAGGATCAATAAGGTTACCTCACACGAAGGTGAGTCTAGAGATATAGTCATCATCGTATTTTACATAACCGGGAATTACATTACAAGAGTTTTCCAAAAGTAATATGAAGTTTCAAATCTAGAGAAAAGATTACAAACTGTTAAAGCTATGGTTTTTGGCAGCGGAAAACATTCGCGATGATTTACAGCATGTCGTCAAGACGGATGTCATGCTAAGCCCAGGCACGACATCACTCAGGGTCATTAGTGTTGGCCGGGGGCGGATCCCAATCCCCGGACAAACCTTCTGGAAGAGCACAAGGTCAAGGCAGGGGAAGAGTATGGTCTTCAAAGACTTTACCTGAAAAACATAAAACTAGCAAGACTGAGTATACTATTACTCAGCAAGGCTTACCCATTCATGGTATACTTAGCCATGTAACTAGACTTATGAAGGCTTGCAATAGTTCTGGGTTTAGTTTCAGCTGAAAAGCAATAAAGAGTAGATCCTTAATTTCAACTTTTAGCTTTCTGGTTCTAGTTGAGTATCCATTCTAGATAAGCACCTAAATCTACTCAAGCAAGGTAGAGCTCTTTATATCAACCATCAGCATTATTCATCATATAGTTGCCCTTGTTACTCTGTGTGATAAAGGGATCAAGCAGTCTTAATCTTCGTGAGAAGCGGACGATTCTGAATCGAATTTAACCTTGCAAGGTAAACCTAACTCACACACTTGGAACATCCAACGATAGTTCCGAAGCAACCGTTTTCCTTTCATTCCGACTCGTGGACAGGTCCACCACAAGCGACTGCAGGACCATACGCACTTCCAAAGTGCAGGACGTACGTCTGTAGCGCGACTACAAAACCCGTACTCCTGGTTGCCCTTGCAACACGTATTCCCACACGTCGAACATAAGTAACCAGAAGAAGCAAGACGAGTGGTGGGAGGTATGTCCACTCCTCGGGCCGATTGGCTGCTAGGCTTACCGCTTACCCAAAACTCACGGCATGTGGTTAGTACTTTCAAACGCTTAACCCCGATCGGCACACACCGCGACCTTATCAATTTCAACAACACAGACGGGGTATCACCTCAACCATGATACCTCACAAAACTCCCGTCCGTCATCCTTATAGTGATAACAGGAATGTAAACATTACAACTCCTATATCGCGCGAGTGACAGGAAATCACCCGACTTCTACCGGTCCTATTAGCAGAGCATCTATTCGATGTGAACTCAGGTGCAATACATTGGTTCCTAGGATTCATGCATCTAGGGTTTCGTCTCAACTCTTAAACTTAATGCAAGGTATAATATAAGTATAAGAATGCATAATGTAGTAATTTGAAATACTGGGTTATTCACCGGGGCTTGCCTTTACTGGTGGGGCTGAAGTCAGCAAAGTTAAGATCTTCTGAACTTTGGTTCGGGGCTTCAGTTACACTTTCGACGGTGTCTTCGGGGTCTGTAGGAATTTCCACGGCTTGGTCTGCGATCAACTCGTAATCACCGTCGGCGAGAGTAGTCGGATCTACATGATATGCAAGGATATAAAATTAAGAGATGCATAGCCTTTTTACTTTATTTCACGATAAGCTGCAATCCAAAAGGCTAACACTCAAGAACTTATGATACAAAAAGGGACCTAAGCTTTGAATCATTTACATTCAACTCATGACTATAGCATTGATTTAATTGAAAACAAGAATTAAAGTATTTCTAGTTTAAATTAAATTCAAATTTGAATGTAAACCTTGGGTAATTAAAGTTATAAAGTTTTGAAAATTTAAACATAGATCAATTGCATACTTAAAAGATTATGACCAAGAGACCTAATGAGATAAGCTTTACTGGGTATACTTAGCTAATTCTACTATAGAACAAATTGAATTGATCCACTTAAAAGAATTTAAGTTACAAAACAAAATTAGGTTTGAAAATTCCACATCAATTCATACTTAATCTATAGAAATTGCATACCAAAAATCATGATCAACAAAGTTAACATGTAGGAGCTATGGGCATTACACTCGCTTATCTTAGATTTAACATAGATTCAAAAATATTTAGTTTCATATCAAACTCACTTAATATAAGTTGTGGAGTTTAAAATCTAGTTTCCAACAAAACTGGTTTTGTAATTTTTGGAATTTCCTACTATTTTCTATTGATTTTACAAGTTAGCAACACCACTCACATGAAATAACAAACACTCCTACGTAGAGGTCCTCAAATAGCACTGTTTCTATGAGTCTAGAACTTGCAGAAAACCCCCTGAACTTCTCTATCTTTTACACACCTACTCCTTCCTCTCTGATCTCTTCTAACAAGTGAGACCCTCCTCTATTTTTCCTTTCCCCTTTGCTCATGGCCACGGCTGAGAAACATGGGCGGCGGCGCCGCTAGCCTCGCCGGCGGCGAGGTCGTCCGGCTCCCGGCCCTGGCCTACGGTCCTCCTGGTTGCACAGCGCAACTTCCTGCCCTCCAAGTTCCACCTCGCGTTGCAGCTCCCCGACGCAGAACACGGCCGCCGCAACTGCACCGCTCAGTCCCGCTTCTGTGCTTGCCCGGCGCCTGCGCCCGCGCCGCCACCAGCTGCTCGGGGCCGCTCGCCCGAGCCCGCTCCGCACCGCGCCGGCTCGGCACCGCGCCGGCTCGCGCTGCCGCCCGCATGCTCCGCCCAGTCGCGCTGCACCGTGCCGGCTCACGCTGCCGCCCGCGCGCTCTGCCCAGCTGCCGCCAGCTCACGCCTGCGCCACTGCCCGCGCGCCTGCTCGGGCACCCGCTGCTTGCTCAGGCCGGTAGAGGGGAGAGAGAGGAATGGCCGGTGTTTAAGGATAGAGCAGAGAAAAGTGTGCCGCCGGTGAGAAAGAGGAGGAAGTCAAATAAAGGAGGAACAGAGAGAGAAGAAGGGGAATTAGGATTTCCCAAGGACTTATACGTAAATTCAGAGAATTGCAGGGACCTTTCTGTAAAGTAAAATTTCACATCAATCTAAAACCCTAATGAAGAAATGCCCAAAACGAAAGTTGGAGAGTTTTTCAAACTCTACAACATTGCTTTAGGGCCCAAGTTCAAAAACCCAAAATTTATATCTTTACACGTGAAGTTTTGAACAAAAGTTGGATTTGAATTACTTTTGTCCTAAAGAGCGTAACTTTATAAAATTGAGGACCTAAATGCAAGCATTTATGATATGTCATGATGACGGGATAGACACGTCATAATGAGTGGATAGACATGTCATGATGACTTGCACCTTTTACACTTTAGTCCTGAGTAATTTTGAAAGTTACTTTTGTAATTCAAATACTTGCATAAAAGGACTTGTACTTTCAGAAAATTACATAAACACCCTTATTTTCACAACTTTACCCAAAATTTTTACACAATTCAACACATGCATTTCTAATACACTTTTTGGATAAAAATATATTTTTTTACAGGACATAAAATAAGAAAAATATGTTTGCAGAACCACCCTTCACTTATTTTGAAGTTATCTCACATCAAATACATTTTTGCAAAAACAACCCTAGGTTTTTCTGTAATTACAAAAATACCCCTTTTATTTTTTTTATTTTTTTTATTTGTACCATACATAGACACCATAGCAAGCACATACTCTTTACACCAAGTCTAGTATCTATAAATCTAATTACCTGGTTGTCACAGCCTTCCCCCCTAAAAAGAATCTGGTCCCGAGATTCGAAGGCAGAAAGGAACAGACGATTAAATTTGGAGATTGGCTTGAAGGAAGTTTGGGAAATTTTGTTGAAGATAGGTTTCCGTTTCCCAAGTTGCTTCTTCTTCGGTGTGATGATCCCATAAGATCTTATACATCTTAACTGTCTTCCTCCTGGTGACTCTTTCCTTGGTATCCAAGATTTGAATAGGTTGCTCGGTGTAAGATAGATCAGATTCAATCTCAATGGCGGTGGTTTCAATGATCTCCGTAGGTACTTTAATACATTTCTTGAGTTGAGAGATATGGAAGACATCGTGAATGGCAGTCAATTGAGATGGAAGGCGAATTTTGTAAGCCACTGGGCCACATACCTTAAGAATCTCAAAGGGTCCAACATACCGTGGTGCTAATTTCCCTTTTATGCCAAAACGCTGAACACCCTTGGTAGGAGATACTCGGAGATAGACAAAATCTCCTGCTTGGAATTCCAGAGGTTTCCTTCTTTTATCTGCATAGCTTTTCTGTCTGGACTGAGCTATTTTAAGGTTGGCTTGAATAATCCTGACCTTATCTTCGGCTTCGACAACTAGGTCTGGTCCAAAGATTTTGCGTTCACCGGTCTCGGACCAACTCAAAGGAGTTCGACATCTGCGACCGTATAACGCCTCAAAAGGAGTCATCTGAAGGCTAGATTGATAACTGTTGTTGTAAGCGTGTGTGTTAGGTTTACCTTGCAAGGTTAAATTCGATTCAGAATCGTCCACTTCTCACGAAGATTGAGACTACTTGATCCCTTTATCACAGAGAGTAACAAGGGCAACTATATGATGAATAATGTTGATGGTTGATATAAAGAGCTCTACCTTGCTTGAGTAGATTTAGGTGCTTATCTAGAATGGATACTCAACTAGAACCAGAAAGCTAAAAGTTGAAATTAAGGATCTACTCTTTATTGCTTTTCAGCTGAAACTAAACCCAGAACTATTACAAGCCTTCATAAGTCTAGTTACATGGCTAAGTATACCATGAACGGGTAAGCCTTGCTGAGTATTAGTATACTCAGTCTTGCTAGTTTTATGTTTTTTAGGTAAAGTCTTTGAAGACCATACTCTTCCCCTGCCTTGACCCTGTGCTCTTCCAGAAGGTTTGTCCAGGGATTGGGATCCGCCCTCGGCCAACACTAATGACCCTGAGTGATGTCGTGCCTGGGCTTAGCATGACATCCGTCTTGACGACGTGCTGTAAATCATCGCGAATGTTTTCCGCTGCCAAAAACCATAGCTTTAACGGTTTGTAATTTTTTCTCTAGATTTGAAACTTCATATTACTTTTGGAAAACTCTTGTAATGTAATTCCCGGTTATGTAAAATACGATGATGACTGTATACTCAGTGGAGAACACTTCCTCATCCAGCAAGTTGGTGACGAGTGGCGAGTCATCAGGTACTGGATGCGCTGCTAGGAACTATGCCAAGGCATGCCCTTTACCTCTTTTTGTGGGACGAATGTGATGTCGAAATCCATGATGAGTAGCGCCCATTTTCCATGTCACCCTGTGAGTGTAGGCTGACTTAGCACATACCTTCTGGTGTTGGCCCTTGTGACGAGTTGGACTTGGTGTGCCAATATGTAGTGCCTTAGCTTTTTCACGGCAAAAAATCAGCACCAAACATGATTTCTCTATGGGAGGGTAGCTGTGTTTAGCACCGACCATGGTGCTGCTTAGAAAGTAGCACGCCACCTCTTTGCCTTCTTCATTGTGCAGAGCGAGTAAGGCGCCTATCGAAGATGGCGGTGTTGCGATGTAGAGGATGAGGGGCGCCCTTTTATAGAACCAACCACAACAGGTGTGTTAAGGAGGTAGCTTATAATACTGTCAAACCCCTTTTGACATAGCCGGTGGAGTAGTTCCACTTGATCATGTATTTCTCCATGAACCTGTGCATCTTACCTGATCTGAAGGTCTTGGCGTTGTTGGAGGTAATGCGGTGTGGGATTCCGAAGTGGTATATGATGTGTCACTTCAGAAAGTTGATGGCATTGTTGCTTCACCTCGCGCAAGGCTACAACTTCTTCCCACCTGGAGAAGTCGAGCATTACAATAAGGATGAAGCGATGGCTCAACAAAGATGACGTCAATCCCCAAGCATCAAACGGCCATGAGGGGACCGTTGGATGAAGAGCAATTGGCGGTTGGTTCTTGAAATTGCCATGGATTTGGCAACTATGGCAGGTTCTAGCCACCCTGAGGCAATCTTCCATGATGTTGGGCCAATAGTATCAAGCTAACAGAATGATGTGATACATCTTTGGTTCACTTTTTGCATCCTCCGCAGACTCCATGCATGGGAAGTTGTTGGAGGATAAAACCTGATAGATATGCCAGGAGAACCACTACAGGAAAATGGGTAACTTCCGACGGCTAAACCGTCGGAAGTTACCGCTAAACCGTCACGCTAAGCCGTTGGAAGTTTGCTCGACAGGCCGAAGTCGTCGGAAATATTCAACTTCCAACGGCTTAATCGTAAACGTCGGAAGTTAGCCAGCAGACGGCGGCTGACAGCTGTCTCTTAACTTCCGACGATTTCAACGGCCGTCAGAAGTTAAGCCCCGCAAACTTCCGACGGCTGCCCAGAAACCGTCGGAAGTTAAGCTTCCCAAACTAACAGCACAGCTTGAAACCCCAAAACCAACCACAAACATTATATATAATCAAATTTCATACACAATTATAATTCACAATCATAAATTGCACGCAGGTATACAATTCATATATCCACATACATAAACTTCACAGGTTCATAATCAAAGTTCACAAACTTCATACAAGTATCATATTAAACAAATTCATACAACAATAATGTTTCACTTAAGTTTGGCCACCTCCATCACCTGGTTGAGTTGATCCGCCACTTCCAATGAATTGATCCGCCCAATTCGATGTTGGATCAACGTGTGAGTCTCCCGATGCCGCTAAGTTAGGTGGTGGGGTGTGAAAAGGCTATAAAAGATAAATGGACAAGATTAGTTTGAAAGATAACTAATTGGATAACTAATTGGATAATATTTATTTAGAGTGACCATATTTTGCAATGACTATGAACTAACATTTGAATCCTTGACTATCATACCTGAGGTGAAGCTGATGGCCAACCGGCCTGTGCAAAAGGTGGAGGTACTAGTGGTGGCACTTGTATATTCTGTTGGGTCGCTATTTGCTGAAAGATCAAATTTGTCAGCAAGAATGTAACTTAACCTAAGTTGTAACAATTAAGATTTACCTGCAGTATTGCATTCTGTTGTGCAAGTTGAGCTTGGAACCACTGCTGCTGTAGCTCTTGTTGTCTTACTTTTTCACGCAGCCTTACAACCTCCGCGCTGTCGTTGCCACTACTTGTGCTACGACTTGCTGACCGCGACAATCCTTTTTGACATCCTATTAAAAAAAAGAAGTTAGTACATCAATACAAGTATAATTAATAGTACATATAAAATAAAGGAAACATAAGGTATTTACTTATCAATCATATTCAAAATTAGGATCAAGTTGTTTTGCACGCTTCGAAGGACGCCAAGTAACTTTTTTCTTCCTTGGCACTCGTTTTCTTTTTGGAGGAACTACTACATCATTTTGATCTCCCACTAATGCATCTGACAACAACTCTGTATCTATGTTGAAAGAGCTCGGGAGTTCATCTTCTTGATAAATTTCTTCAAACCCTTCTTGCAAATTTCTTTGATAATACACCTGATCGTCAGCGATGTGTATCCGTTCACGTGGATTGACCTTGTACACTACCCACCAGTCTTTTAGATCCCTGCATGGGTACGACATATAATACACCTGATTGACTTGGTGAGCAAGCACAAATTCGTTGCACGCACGTGTTCTGTTCTCAAGTCATACTTCTACCATACCGAATTGATTTTCTCAAGTGCCGTGATAGGGATCAAACCAATCACATTGGAAGAACACTACTTGAAGATTGTTCGGTCCCGTGAAGTCGTAAACAAGTATGTCCTTAACAATTCCATAATAATTAATCCTCCTTTCTCGATCATCCTTTGTCGTACAAACAACTCCAGTATTTGTTGTGGCTACTAAAGGATGAGTAGATTCAAATTTTGTCGAACGAAACCGAAACCCATTGATATCATACCGACCATAGCTTCTAACAGTTACTATGCCAAGCGACATCTGACATAAATCCTTGTGTATGTGGGGCATTCTGCCGCACTGTCAATTATATGACTCAATTAGATATTTAAAATATAGTAAGAAAATATCACAGAAAATTATAAATTCTTACATAATCCCGGAACCAATTAAGAAAATTTGGCTTCACATCTCTACAATATCGAAGCATGTTTTCATATTGCTTCGAAGAAAATTTATGCCTAGATGACCAAATTTGCAATTCAAATTCCCTGTTTGTCAAGTAAACGGATGAGATATCGGCCACGATAACTAACAAAATAAATTAAGTAAAAAATTAATCTTACTTGAAATATGGAGCCATCTCATCAATATTAGCATACATGTAGAGCAAAGCAGACAAATTTTGCTCACGATCAGGGTCACATCTTGTAGAGGCTCCAACGGTCTTTCCCTTGCACTCGAAAATTGAAAGATCACTGCATCGAACTTCTTCATCTACATGGTAACGCAACTTAGGTGCATTCACATTGTGTTCCTCTGCAAAGTATACACTTGTGAAGGATGATATCTCTTTGTACTTAAATTCTTCCGCAATGCATCCTTCAACTCTTCCTTTATTGCCAACCATTGCACTAAGCTTTTTTAACGCTCTTTCAATATGATACATCCACCTATACTGGACCGGACCAGCTATCTTAGCTTCATATGGAAGGTGGACAACTAGATGTTGCATTGTGAGAAAGATCGGGCACTCCGACTCTATCAAGTGGTATCAGCTTTCCAGGTTGATCGGTGAGTTTCTCGAGTGTTTTTTTCCCGTCCTACAGTCCACAAAAACCAAAACAAAAATTTATTTTCAGGTTAGATCTTGTCCCAGCAACCTTTTTAGCCTCGCGCATTCTTTCAATACTTTGCGTTGTTGAATTTGTGTGCTATACACTTCAATTGTTGCTGGTTACTTGTGTTTTTGTTTTCTCATCGCCTTGTTCCTGTCTCTTCACACCTCGTGCGCCGCCCTTCCATCTTGCTGCTCGCCTTCCTTTTTGCCCCACGCACGCCACAACCCTACCACACACGCCGCACCTTTTTCCCCTGATCGCGCCCTGGTCACACGTGCCGTAGCGCCGCCGGCCCTGTTCATCCTCCCGCACGCCTGTGTGAAAGGCAAGTCAAAAAAAAGGAAAGAAAGCAATCAAAAAAAAGGAAAGTAAAAAAAAAAGAGGAACGGGAAAGGAGTCCGGGCAGAGGACGGCCGCAAATCCCCCGTACACACGTCGGGACCGATTCAGACTCGATCGCCCCTTCCCTCCACCCCACCTCCACAACGCACCGTGACCGACTCGGTCACCTGCCCAGGTCACATTCCCCCCCCCCCCCTTTCTCCACGCCGTGCCAGTTTTTCATATCCATATCTCTCTTTCTTGGTACCATATTCTGAGGTTCGCCTTACTCTGGAGAGAGAGAGAGAGTATCTTCTTTTTACCGGAATACCCCTGTATTTTCGGAAAAAGTGTGTGTCGTAACTTGCTGTTTTAGATCCTCTGTGTTCATATTATCAGTTTTGAGGACTCCTGGCAAAAAAAAAGAATAGACACGCAGAAACAAAAAAGGGGGAAACCGAAAGGAGGTTACCTTCATTTGGGCGTACTCCGCAGGACGCCCAGGTTCCTTGTTTTCTCTCTTCTGTTTTTCCTTTGCCCCCCATACCCTTGCTCAACTTTTGCACTTTGTTTCCAGCAGCTTTGATTACGTGTTTGGCACTATAATTCAACCTTGCATTATTGTTTGATTGTGCTAACCCTTGAATTGAGTGCAGCCTACCCAGAACTCCACATAGTTCTACGACGAGTAGATTTTGTTTCTCCAGGCAATCGCTCCTCCAATCTTTCACCGGTTCTACCTGTTGGTTGCAGATCACCCCTGTGTGCTTGGTAAGAACGGATAAGAATTTGATAACAGCACTACTGTGAGCGCCTTGTGAGAAGTTACACCCTTGTTGTCGTAGGCTTTGTTTTTGTGTTTGCGCTAACTATGGCAGGAGATGAAGGCACAGCGGATGAACAGCTGCAGGACATGCGGACACGAGTTGACGGACTTGCTGTGGACATCAAGACGATGCATGAACGGCTTGACTTGACGATCACGTCATCGACCGAGAGGTTCGATCAGCTCGACCTCGCTCAGACGGCCGCTAGGACCACGCTCGACACCATCGTGGCACGGCTAGACGCATTGAACACAACGATCATGGAGTTGCAGCAGGATTATGGCAGTGACACGGAGCCGGAAGAGGGAGCTCGCCGCGGTCGTGCCCGCCGTGTGGTACGTCACCAACATAATGACCCATTTGCTAAGATTAAATTTAAAATTCCATCTTTTAATGGCAAATATGATCCTGCTGCATATCTTGATTGGGAACTAGAGGTCGACCAGAAATTTTCATGCCATGATATTCCTGCTAGTTCTCAAGTTAAAGCTGCTATTAGTGAATTTACTAATTTTGCTTTAATTTGGTGGCATGAATATAAGCAAAAACATTCCCCTCCCACCACTTGGACTCAATTAAAAGCTGCCATGCGACACAGATTTGTCCCTTCATATTATGCACGAGATTTGCTTGAAAAAATGCAGTGCTTTCGACAAGGTCAACAATCTGTTGAGGACTACTATCAGGAGCTACAAAAAGGTATGATTCGTTGTGGTTTGTTTGAGACAGACGACGCTGCTATGGCACGTTTTCGCGGTGGTTTGAACCGCGAAATTCAGGACATACTTGATTATAAGGAATATAATGATATGACCACATTGTTTGCATATGCTTGCAAAGCTGAACATGAAGTGCAGGGTCGCCGCTCGAAGACATTTTCTAACTCTTTTGCAGGAAGAAGCCCGGCAACCAGCTCAGCGCCTGCCCTGCATGCGCCATCCACGACCAGCACTACACCGCGCGAGAGGCTGGCCAAACCTGCAGCACCCCCGTCCACATGCGCTGCTCCTTCCACAGGACGTACATGGGATATTCAGTGCCATCGTTGCAAAGAATTTGGGCACATGATTCGGGACTGCCCAAACAAGCGCACCTTGCTCATACGTGACAATGGTGAGTACTCGTCCGCTAGTGATTCTAAGGACACTCATCATACTATGCTTGCCACTGACCATGCAGCTAAGGCGGAGGTACATGTAAACCCGGGCGACGCCGATAGGTATGAAAGTCTTGTTGCGCAGCGTGTTCTTAGTACACAGGTCGTCCCGCCCGAGAAGAATCAGCGACACACTCTGTTCCATACAAAGGGCGTTGTGCAGGAGCGGTCGATTCGCATCATCATCGACAGCGGCAGCTGCAACAACTTGGCGAGTACCGTGCTGGTCGAGAAGTTGTCATTACCCACTCGTAAGCATCCGAATCCATATCACATTCAGTGGCTTAATGATGGTGGAAAAATTAGAGTAACACGGTCAGTGCGTGTCCCTTTCTCCATGGGTGCTTATTCTGATTTTGTCGATTGTGATGTTATTCCCATGGAAGCATGCTCTTTGTTACTTGGTAGACCTTGGCAATATGATACTGATAGCTTGCATCATGGTCGTTTGAATCATTATTCTTTCATGTTTAAGGGTCAGAAAATAATTATACATCCAATGACACCTGAACAAATTGTTAAAGATGATCTTGCTCGAGCTGCTAGGAATGCTAAACAACTTGAACCATCACCATCGACTTCTAATTCTGAAATCAAGTTGAATGCTCCTGTTTTACTTGCTCAACGTGCTGATTTTGATGATCTCCGCGATGCTCACTTGCCCTGCTATGCACTTGTATGCTCTAGTATGCTCGTTTCACTTGATGATGCACCGTCTTTGGATATTCCTCCTGCGGTTGCTAACCTTTTGCAGGAGTACGCTGATGTCTTTCCCAAAGACTTGCCACCAGGTCTTCCCCCGCTCCGTGGAATTGAGCATCAGATCGAACTCATTCCCGGTGCACAGCTTCCGAACCGCGCACCATACCGTACAAATCCGGATGAGAAGAAGGAGATCCAGCGCCAGGTGCAGGCGTTGCTTGACAAGGGTTACATTCGTAAGTCTCTTAGCCCTTGCTCAGTTCCTGTGTTACTTGTTCCAAAGAAAGATGGCTCATGGCGTATGTGTGTAGACTATCGCGCTATTAATAACATCACCATTCGTTATCGATACCCTATACCACGCCTTGATGATATGCTAGATGAGCTTAGTGGCGCCATTCTTTTCACTAAAATTGATTTGCATAGTGGTTACCATCAGATTTGAATGAAACTGGGTGATGAATGGAAAACAGCTTTTAAAACGAAATTTGGGTTATATGAATGGTTGGTTATGCCGTTTGGTTTGACTAATGCTCCCAGCACCTTTATGCGTTTGATGAATGAAGTTCTAAGGCCCTTCATAGGATTTTTTGTTGTTGTCTATTTTGATGATATCCTTATTTACAGCAAGACTATGGAAGCGCATTTAGAACATTTGAGTGCTGTTTTTGATGCGTTGCGTGCAGCTCGCTTATTTGGTAATATGGAAAAATGCATCTTTTGCACGCAACGTGTTTCGTTTCTTGGTTATGTTGTGACTCCACAGGGCATTGAGGTGGACAGCAGCAAGATTGATGCCATTCGGGAATGGCCTACACCGACGACGGTTACACAGATTCAGAGCTTTCTTGGACTTGCAGGATTCTACCGTCGGTTCGTCCGTGATTTCAGCTCCATTGCAGCCCCTTTGCACGAGCTTACAAAGAAAGGTGCGCCATTTGCTTGGGGCGACTCGCAGGAGGTAGCGTTCAACACTTTGAAAGATAAGTTAACACATGCTCCCCTCTTGCAATTGCCTGATTTTAATAAAGTGTTTGAGCTTGAATGTGATGCTAGCGGTATTGGGCTAGGTGCTGTTTTGTTACAAGAAGGAAAACCGGTTGCTTATTTTAGTGAGAAATTAAGCGGTGCTAGCCTGAGATATTCTACTTATGATAAGGAGCTTTATGCTTTAGTTCGCACTTTGCAAACATGGCAGCACTATCTTTGGCATCGCGAGTTTATCATCCATTCTGATCATGAGGCTTTGAAACATATTCGTACCCAAACAAATCTGAACCGTCGTCATGCTAATTGGGTAGAATTCATTGAGTCTTTCCCTTACATTATTAAACACAAGAATGGGAAGGAAAATGTCATTGCTGATGCTTTGTCTCGTCGATATACCATGCTGTCCCAGTTAGATTTTAAAATCTTTGGCTTGCATACTGTGAAAGATCAATATGTCGATGATGCTGATTTTAAAGATATCTTAGCTCATTGTATGGATGGCAAACCATGGGGCAAATTTCACATGCAGGATGGGTTCCTGTTTCGCGCTAACAAGCTGTGTGTTCGAGCAAGCTCGGTTCGTCTTTTGTTGTTACAGGAAGCACACGGAGGCGGTCTCATGGGACACTTTGGCGTCTACAAGACGCATGAGGTGCTGGCTGCCCACTTCTTTTGGCCCCGGATGCGCCGTGATGTCGAGCGCCTTGTTGCCCGCTGCACTACTTGTCAGAAAGCTAAGTCACGACTGAACAACCATGGTTTGTATATGCCTTTGCCTATCCCTACTTCCCCTTGGCTTGATATTTCTATGGACTTTATTTTGGGATTGCCTAGAACTAAAAAGGGGAGGGATAGCATTTTTGTGGTTGTTGATAGATTCTCCAAAATGGCTCATTTTATACCATGTCATAAGACTGATGATGCTAGCAGTGTTGCTGAATTGTTCTTTCGAGAGATTATTCGTTTGCATGGTATTCCGAATACAATAGTCTCTGATCGTGATGCTAAGTTTCTCAGTCATTTTTGGAGATTACTTTGGAATAAAATGGGAACTAAATTGCTGTTTAGCACAACTTGTCACCCTCAGACTGATGGACAAACTGAGGTGGTTAATAGAACTTTGTCAACCATGCTTAGGGCTGTTTTAGACAAAAATTTGAAACGTTGGGAAGATTGCCTGCCTCATGTTGAGTTTGCTTATAATCATGCAACACATTCTTCTACAAAGATGTGCCCTTTTCAGATTGTTTATGGTTATATTCCTCGGGCGCCTATTGATTTGTTTTCGCTTGATGCTGCGGACGCCCCACACATAGATGCTGTTGCCCATGTTGAACACATGATTAATTTGCATGAACAGACTCAACAAAACATTGCTGCTGCTAATGCTAAATATCAGGTTGCTGGTAGTAAAGGTCGAAAACTTGTTACTTTTGAACCTGGTGATATGGTTTGGTTGCATTTGAGAAAGGATCGGTTTCCTACTTTACGCCGTTCTAAATTGATGCCTCGTGCTGCTGGTCCTTTTAAGGTGCTAACCAAGATTAATGATAATGCTTATGTCCTTGACCTGCCTGCGGAGCTTGGTGTTTCCACTAGTTTTAATGTTGCAGATTTGAAGCCATATGTGGGCGAGGATGAGGAGTTGCCGTCGAGGACGACTTCAGTTCTAGAAGGGGAGGATGATGAGGACATCAACTACAACACGAGTACGTCTACGCCAGCAGCACCTTTTCCAGCGACACCAGATGCTCCCCCACCCCAGGTGCCACCTCCTTCTGGGCCAATCACTCGGGCCCGTGCAAGAGAACTGAACTTCGTCATGCTACTGAAGAACGAAGGCCCAGAAGAATATGCTGGCCCAACTGAGGCCCTTGCGTGGGCGCCTAGGGCTGACCACCACTAGGGGCTGCGCCCCCTCCCTGGCCGTCCCTTTCCTAGGGTTGCACCCCTCTCTTCCTCTATTTAGATAGAGGCATCATTGCTTTCCAGACTTGAGTTTTGTTTTACATCTAGCTTTAGCTACTCTCGAACACGCGCAAATACGCGCTGTCCTCGTGAGATTCAGAACTCCACCTTCGAGTGATATTGTGATTGCTCGCATCTTTTTCTTGTTCGTTCCTCGATTGCGTGCAGGAAACGATCTTCGTGATCAGGATGATCTTGCATCAACAAGGTCGGTAACCACAGGAAGTTGGTTCAGCGATTGCATTGGCGCTTCGGGCTTGCTCGTCGTAGTCGAATCGTGAGGGTCATCTTCCACCAGATCGAAATTATCTCCACTCACCGAAAGATCGGGCACTCCGACTCTATCACATTGGATTGAAAAAGCCTGGAGGAAAAACTTTTTTCAACTTGCATAAAAGTATTGTATCTCTTTCTGCAACTTCTCCATCATCTCTTTCTTGATTTCTTTAGCACAAAGTTGCCGATAGAAGTAGCTTAACTCAGCCAACACTTTCCACACATCATCATGTACAAATCCGTGAAACATAACAGGAAGAAGTCTCTCCATAATTATATGGTAATCATGACTCTTCAACCCATTTATTTTTCCGGTCTTCAAATTCACAGCCCTCCTAAAACCTGCCGCATAACCATCGGGGAACTTCAAATTCTTCAAGCACTTCATTACCTCTTTTTTCTGTTTGGATTTCAGACAAAAAGCAGCCCATGGCTTACCACCACTTTCAGTCAACTCTAGGGACGGTCGATTACAAATCTGTGCTAAGTCCTTTCTGGCCTTTACGTTGTCTTTCATTCTATCAGTGAATTCCATGCACGTACTTATAATGCTTTCACCAACATTACGTTCCTAGTGCATCAAATCGATATTGTGCATTAGAATCAGCGCTTTGACATAAGGAAGGTCCCATAATCCACATATATGAGTCCAGTTGTGCTCAATTCCAAAACCAACATATCCATTTCCATCTGTATTCATCTTTAAATCTTTCAACATAGCTAGAATCTCTGTTCCACTCATACGCTTCGGTGGCCCCTTCGTGACAATAGTATCCTTCCTGAAAGCGTTCCTCTGAAATCTGAATGGATGATTCTCTGGCAAAAAGCGTCTGTGGCAATCAAAGTAACATATCTTACCACCGAACTCAAGGCGGAAACAGTCTGTATCTTTACCACAGGTCAGACACGTTAAAAGTCCATGACAGCTCCAGCCAGCAAATATACCATATGCCGGGAAATCATGGATCGACCATAGAAATGCAGCTCGAAGGGTAAATCTTTGTTTCTTGTAACAGTCATATGCCTCAACACCTTGCCACAACTTATCTAGATCATCGATTAAAGGTTGCATCATCACATGAAGTCGTGTTCCAGGATGTTCCGGACCAGGAATTACAAGACACAAGAACATATAATCATATTTCATGCAAAGATGTGGTGGAAGGTTGTACGGAATAGCAAATACCGGCCAACAAGAATATGATGATGCAGTCATATTAAAAGGTGAGAAACCATCTGTCGCCAGACCAAGCCGAACATTTCTCGCATCACTAGCAAAATTTGGATCAAAATCATCTAAAGCTTTCCATGCATCAGTATCAGAAGGGTGCACCATCAACTCTGGGTTTGCACGCACCCTCTCTTTGTGCCATCTCATGTGCTTAGCAGTATTCTTTGATAAAAATAACCGCTTCAACCGAGGCATAAGAGGCATGTAGCGAAGTTGCTTTTGTGCTATCTCTGTAGTCACCTTTTCACCATCTTCATTTACAACCTCCACGAACCTAGATTCTTGACACTTTCGACACTTCTTCAAATCTATATCATTTTTCCAAAAAAGCATACAGTTATTTGGACAAACATCAATCTTTTTGTAGTCCATACCAAGCCCAGACAACAATTTTCTTGACTGGTAGACATCTTTAGGCATCTTGTGATTTGCCAGAAGTATATCACCAATCAAATTCAAGATCATATTGTAACAATTGTGAGATAATGTGAATTTGGACTTAATAGCCATGAGTCGAGTCACGAAAGGAAGGACAGTCACTTTTGTGTGCTCGTGCAACGGCTCTTCCGAAGCTTTAAGGAGCTCGAAAAAATTTTTAGCCTCCGACGTGGGTGGATCCTCAGTCTCGGATGGGAGCTCCATATCTTCTCCTAAATCACGAAGCATCTCATCCATTCTATCATACTCTCCATTATCATTACTTAGAACTTGTGGTGATGTCGCCACTTCTAATGGTATTGGGACTTCTGGTGCATTCTGAGGAGGTAAAGCTTCACCGTGATACACCCACACCTCATAGTTAGGCATGAAACCATACTTTATCAGATGTGAAGATAAAACTTTCCTAGTCTGACAATAGCAAATACGACAACGGCTACATGGGCATCTCACATCATTTCCATTCTTTGACATAGCAAAAGCACGCTTAACAAATTCCTCCGTATTAGCTATCCATTTATCTGACAAATTAGGCCAACCTTCGTACACCCATCGTCGATCCTCACCCATACTTTAAGTTAAATAATTGCAAAGTTAGAATATAGTTATCTTGAGCGATTAATTTTAAATTAGATATATCATAATTCTAAAGCTTTAGTTACTAAACTTAAGCGATTACTGTTTAATCACTATAATATGCATATCAAATACAATATTTTATTTAACTTCCGATGGTGCTGCACTAACCTGGACGGCGGGGGGGGGGGGGGGGGGTCGGGCGGTGGCGGGCCGGGCGGCGGCGCGGACAGGCGGCGCGGACGGACGGCGGCGGCGGCGCAGCCGGGCGGCCGCGCGGCACGGACGGCGGCGCGGACGGGGCCCGGGGCGGAGGACGGGCGGCGGCGCGGACGGGGCCCGGGGCGGACGGCGGCGCGGACGGGGCCCGGGGCGGACGGCGGCGCGGGAGGCCGGGCGGGCGCGCGGCCCGGGGGCGGAGGCGGCGGCGCGGACGGGGCCTGGGGCGGTCGGCGGCGCGGACGGGCGGCGTGGCCGGGGTGGCGGCGGGGATGGGCGGCGGCGCGGCGGGCGAGGCGAGCTGGGGCCGACGGCGGGAGATCGCGAGATTTGGGGGAAGAAAACAGATAGACTGGAGATAACGCGAGCCCGGCCGGGGGGGTAATGGCGGTCCGCTCAACTTCCGACGGCCCGCCCTAGGCCGTCGGAAGTTACTTAACTTCCGACGGCTCTCTGTCCGGCCGTCGGAAGTTAAGTAACTTCCGACAGCTGTCTCCTTGGCCGTCGGAAGTTATTTAAATTCTGACGGGGCCATTGAAAGTTTATTTTGGCCGTCGGAAGTTTGCTGTTTTCCTGTAGTGAACTAACAGCTAAAGGTCGAGTTGGTGCAACTAACGCGTCATCCTGGACTTTAGCGTAGCGCGCCGGCTTGGACGAACCCTCGGGTGACCAGCCAGTGGATTTACAGTGAGGAGTATTTCCCATCGTTGCTTGCCTTATTCCCCTTCTTTAGGGGACGACTCGGGTAATTCATTGTCAAGCTTGTCATCATGAGACAGCACCATAAAAGTGTGCTCAGGCAGTTTGCCCTCACGCCTGCTACGAGGAGCGCTCTCGTTGTCGCGTGCCTGTTCCGGCTTGCAGTAGAGTTCTTAGGAGACTCATGGTCGCCCTCATCACTGCTTATATATATCGAGGCGCATGCGCAGCCTCCTTGCCGAAACCTCCCTGGTGCGTTGACGTCGAGAAGATTCACTTTCAACTCTGGCTATAGCTCCTCGCCACGCGGAGCGTACACAGTGTAACGACCGAGACGCGCCCCAGCGTTGCGATTGCGTCGGCTTGAAGAACTCTGACCTTCATGGGCACCATGGGACTTCTCCGAACGGGGCTTCCTGGCAGACCAACCCATCTTACGTCCGTTGTCATTGCGGACTATGGATCAAGACACAAGTCCTCCAATGAAAGGAAGAAAACAAATCAGCCGATCAACAAATAAAAAGATAAAGTAAGAAGTGTTATTAGCTTGTTGCCGGAAACATCGATAGAAGCTTGAATTAGCTTGCCTGTTGCCGGAAACGACGACGGAAGCCTGAATTAGCTTGCTTGTTGGCGAACACGCGAATCTCGAACTCAGCTTGAGCTAGCTTGCTTGTCGACGAAGATGTGAACCCCAAACACAGCTAGAAGGCAAATAAGAAAAAGATTGGACGATGGGATCAATGAATTCACTACTAGAAAAATGCACATTGGTAACGGGCGGAGATAGTCCTTCATAACGGATACGGTCAACGTTATCTTTATTGTGTTAATAATGACTCATCATCGGTAATGGGCATAAACCAGTTGCCAATAATAGTCATTGGTAACGGGTATTATGTTGATGTCCGTTAACCAATGACATATTAAAAATCGCATTGTAAAAATACCAAATGGCAGCAAAATAATTCTATACCCAATAGTGGCACCCCCACTTGACCAGCCTTCTTTTACTTGAAGGGACATGATTTTTGCCTCCTCTAGGATTCGAGGACTTCCTAGTTCGCGCAAACCTTTCCTAACCACTACATCACACAATCGCTTATGATTCAAAGAGGGATGCAATACTTTTATATTAATATTTTTAAATCTTTTTGAATTTCTATAGGTCACACCTTAAGTCTGATTGGTCTAGATTTTTTTTATGGTCATCACTTATGTGCTCGTCGTTCCAGCAAAAATATCAGAAAATAAAAAAATTATGTGCACCATATTAGTAAAGGACGCTAACAACGCCCGTTATCAATAACGTCTATTACTAATTACTAATGTACGTCATATTGGTAACGGGCATCGTTAACGTCCGTTACCAATGTGCGTCATATTGGTAACGAACATTGTTAAAGTTTGTTACTAATGATATTGGTAACGAGCATTGTTAACGTGCGTTAATAATAATGAGTTAATGGTAACGGACGTCAATATTGTCAAGTCGGATGGGATTTATTAGTAGCAGGCTTAAATAATGGCCGTTACCTTTAACTCTTCTTCTTGTATCGGGCATAAAACGCCCGTTACCAATACCACATTACCTAAAACGCGTTTTCATCTAGTAAATTTGACCCTCGTAACCCATAAAGCCAAACTTAAATATTTTCCCAACATAAGATAATTGCTCGATGCTTTGCAGCAATGCTTTATTTTTTTCTTTGCTTTCCGAAGTAAACAAACCTCTTCTATTTTTATGATTTAATAAATTAATTGCTTGTGCGTCTCCCTCTTGATGAGTTTTGCACTCTCTCCTTGGCCACAAATAAGTGACATTCTAGACATTGATGTGATCTGCAGAACACAAACTTGACTAGTATTATTTTGTAAAATGTTTATAAAATATAGCCGATTTGGATATTTATCTGTTCCTGGGTACGGATTAGGAAAGGTGTTCTCTGTGCAGGAGTGAGGCATATTCTATAATTTCTCTCTTCTTCTTTTCCTTAAATATACTAGTGAGCAATAAAGTGAACTTCAATAACTCAACAGCACAAAATCCACGGACTAGTCTTAACCCCGAATTAAATTGCTACTATATTCATTTTCATAGAAGCAATGGCGTACATTTACCCGTCACAATGTGCTATATTGATTCCCCAATTATCCAAACACAAATAAACATCCCTTCTTACACAACAGTATTGAATACATGCGCATAATTAATAGGAAAAAAGAAACACAACCACTAATTCCCATCACCAAATGCAACACCAAGCATCACCGACCCCACCCTCTTGCTTAATCAGTTCGCCAAGCAATTGCAGCACACCACCGTCAGCCACGAGCAAGTCTAGAGACCCACGCCCATGGCGCCAAGCACGGCTGAGACGCACAGGGCGACACCCATGGCGGTGATGTGGGTCCCACGGCCCTCCTTCCAGGCCCTGCTGTCATAGGGACTGTTGTCCACTAGCGGCTGGGCACCGAACCCCGCCACGGCGCCGCCCTCGGCTGCCACGTCGTGCTCTCCCTGGCCGAGCCCAGGATCGGCCACCCCCGCGGCGCTACCGAAAGCCGCTGCTCCGCTCCCGACTTCGGCCGCCGCGTCGTGCTCACCCTGGCCGCGCCCAGGTCCGGCCACCCCTGGGGCGCCACCGAAGGCCGCTGCTCCGCTGCCGAGGTCGGCCGCCTGTGGCAGCTCGGCCGAGTGGCCATTGCCGTCAGGTTCCTGGCCAAAGGGCAGGTTGCTGCTGTGCGAGCCGAGGGGCTCGGCGAATGGCGGGAGCGCGGCGGCAAGCCCTGGCGACCCCGGCGCGCCGCAGTGCTGCGCGTGGCGCGGCTCGTCGCTGGCGCGCCAGGCGAGCTCGCCGTCCTTGTCGCGGATGCGCATGTCGCCGTCATCCACGAGCTCGAGCGTCTCGAGAAAGTTGGTGCCGTCCCTGTTGGTCTCGCCGTGCCACACCTCCTCGCTGCCGTCGAACACCTCCAGCCCGTCCCACGAGAAGAGCAGAGAGCACGTATTCACCGTGCTGATGGGTCGGCACTCCGACTCCCACACGCTCTTCCCGCTGTCGGCGGCGGCGACGCCGCCCTCCTCCTCGCCCTCGACGGCGCCGCCGTGGGCGCCGGCCGTGGTGGCGTCGACCACCTCGACGTAGCAGAAGTCGGCGCCGAGACCGCCGGCGCCCGGCAGGGTGTGCGTGCGCACGAAGTAGGCCGCGTATTTGCCGGACGGCGACGTAAGGAACAGCACGGGTAGGCCCCCGCCCGGCGGGATGCTCGCGAGGATCCGCTGCTTAGTCACGCGCTCGATAGTTCCCAATGGCGTCGTCGCTGCGGTCAGGGAGCAAGAGAGGAGGAGCAGGGTGGCAATGCAAGGGAGAAGCTCCATGGCGGCCAGGTGGTAGCAGCTAGCTTCTTAAGCTGCTGCTAGCTCCTTGTGTGTACTTTGCTGCTTGCTAGCTAGATTGTGTGTTTCTTGCTTGGGTTATGAATGACGGCGTAGATGCATGCATATATATAGTCCTAGATTGGAGAATGGAGACGATGATGGAGTTGGAGAACGCGGATGGATTAGGATTTGATTAAAGGTCAAAGCTGATGGAAACTTGGGTAGTGGTTGGGGTTAAGGGTCGTTACCTGCTCCATATCCAAAGCATCAGTAGGGGATTGGGTGAGACAGAACCTGGGATGGGTATACACCACAGATTTCAGATTGTCAGCATGGTTCTCGTCTTACTTGGAGATTTTTCAATCTGTCTAGGTAATCCTGGAGCACGCATACATGCTACTCTAGTGCTTATTTTGTCCCCAACTAGCAGGTCGTGTTGTGTGCTCGTCCTCCGAATGAGTCTCCCACTACTTTCTCTCTGTTATATATAGTAATCTGTACAATATGGTTTTGGTGGCCTTGTTCTTTCCTCTTTCTTCAACTTTAATCCAGTGCATACCCTAATTAAGCTCTCTTTGGTTAATGACAACTGTAGCTCCATTTTCACACAACCACATCTCATGGTTACGTGCCTGAATGCAAAACCAGGCACCTGGACCTCTGCACCAAATCCACTTCATTCCCACAATGCAACCATACTTTTAGGAGCAGAGAGACAGAGAGAGTTTAACTTTCAAATTGCATTTCTCGTGCCACGTGCTGTGTCTCCGACTTTTAGGCACGTCATGCCGTGCCGTACTGGCATGACAAACTTTTACCAGATCCAAGCATGACTAACGCAAAATTCATCATTTTCGTAAATTGCTTCTTTCTTAGATAACAGTGTTAGGTGGACAAGGTATTTTTACGACGTGTGCCCAATCATGCCACAAAATACGGATTGTACCGTACTGATATCTTAGAAACGACACAACCATTGATGTTACGCTAATATAGCCCTGAAGTTTTTTACCGTGCCATACTTTCGACCGTGCCAATCGTGCCAAAATATCATACCATAGCCTGCCTAACAATTGTACGGCTAAACTCTAAGCTCTACTACTTCTTTCAGAAAAGATAAAAAAAAAAGTTTTTGCTACATCTCTAGCACTAAAAAGGAGTAAGGGTGACTTTTTTTTTTCGCTCCTCTACACTCAGGTGCGATCCGTCGCCCCCTCCCTCGTCGTTCGTGCGCGGGCGTACGTCAGCCGTCTGATTATCTTCCCGTGCGATCTAAGCCTCCCACCTCCTCCCCCAACCCGCCCCTCCCACCCCGCACGCCTCTGGTTCCCGTCTCTTCCGCCCGGACGCCCTCCACCTCCCGACGCTCGGCCCCTCACGACGCCTTCCCCCTCGCTCCCCCTCGCGCCGCCGCTGCCACCCTCCCCTCGTGCCGCTGCAGCCCGCGAGCCAGTTCGCGCCGCCGCCATCGCGTTATCGCGCCATCCCCGCCCCGCCGCGCCACCGTCCTGCCATCCCGCCGCCGCGAGGTGTCCCCGTCCTGGCGTATTGGGGGTATTTTTCTGTTTCTTGTCTAATCAGGTTGGAGGATTCGTGGTTAGGGTTCCGGATCGCTTGAGAAGCTTGCGTCCCGCACCCTCTCCGTCGCCGGGAGATGGCAGCATCAGCAGCTTCGCGCCTCAACATCCACGAGTACCAGGTGCCCTCGCGCCCCCCGGATCCCGCAGTTTGCCCTCCCATTTTTCATCCGGTTTCGTGGAATTTATTGGTCCATTTCTGGAGGTTAGGGCTGACGGATTAGGGATTGCGGATTGTGTTATTCTGCAGGGCGCGGAGTTGATGGGGAAATACGGGATCAACGCACCCAGGGGCGCGACGGCTGGGTCCGCTCAGGAGGTCAAGGACGCCTTGAAGAACGTATTCCCCAACGAGAAACAGGCGACAATGCCACAACTTCCTTATCTTATGTTATTTCATCTTATTCACTCCGTGGATGCAAAATGTCAGCCGCCCGTGGATAGGGTCTGTCGATATGACAGTCATTGGAATGTAGTTTACTTCGAGTTTATACTGAGCAGGCAGTGCATCGATAGCAATCTATGATAATTGATGTTTTTTTTATGTTGATGGCTTTATGGAATTTTCCGGTGACTAAGGGGCTATTTTTAAGGGGATTTTCATAGTTGGTTGGGGTATATAGTATTCGGCATAGATCAGTTACAGTTATATCAGTATATTCGTGCAAATGGAGTCATGGCACAGCCTAGGTGCCTCGAGTAATCTTAGATACTGCTTGTGCTCACAGCTGTGTGCTATCTTTCTGATCTCTAAAGCATGCATGCTTCTTATGAAATAGTTGGGAAATATTCTTAATTTGGAGTAGCAGTACAAATTTATATAGCTCAGCGTCTACTATCTTGTTATAATCTAAGAGAAGATTAGGCATTTCATAATTTGCAATTTAGCCACATTTACATACTCAGGATATTTTCATTGCAGATAGTTGTTAAGAGTCAAACCCTTGCTGGAGGCCGCAGATTGGGCACTTTCAAAAGTGGGCTGAACGGTGGTGTTCATATTGTTAAGGCTGAGGAAGCTGAAGGACTTGCAAGTAAGTGCATTCATAGCGAGTACATGGATTCATTATGTATTGGTGGCTTGCTGCGTAAAAATATGTATATATGTATAACAGTTATTCCTAGAATTCCTGAGATTTCTTACGCATTTTTTTTGTTGGTATGTATTATAGTGGCTTCTGTGTTCTGTCATTACAATTTGAGTTCCTTTGTTTATGCTCATCTTTTTTGGCACTCCTACGCACATGAAGAACAAGCACTTTTTTAATTTCTAATCTCATACACAATGTTTACTTTTGACTTTTTTAATTTCTAATCTCATACACAATGTTTACTTTTGATTCTTAGGTGCTATCATGGAAATTCTGCTCATATGAGTGAGGACGATTACTTTGATACCTTCACATTTAACCTAAACACATCTGCATTGGGATTATTGCAACCTGTATAGATAACTGTATTCTTACCTATACTGCGAATTTTAAGGATTCCTTTGCGTATTCCTTTGACTTATTGGTTTTATGTATTGGTTGATTGGTTTTGTGTGTTATATTACTCTGACTTTGATGTCTGCTATTAGTTTGTCCAAGTCAATTCATATATTTACACCGCTGAGTGAGTTGTACTGGTATTCTTCTACAGGTAAAACGCTAGGCCAGATTCAGGTCAAGAAGCAAACTGGCCCAGAGGGGAAGATTGTGAGCAAGGTTTGTACTTACGAATTTAATATGTTTTTTGCTTGTATGTTCTGTTTAAATTGTGTCTCACTCTGCCCTTTTACCATTTTCAGTATTACTATGTAGAACTGCTAGAAACTAATTCTCAGTCTGTAGACATGTTTGCCTATTACTTTATGATTTTGACCTTGCAGATTCTTTGTAAACCATCTTTCAGTTAGAATTTAGCAAGTTTGACCATTCCACACATCAGTTGTATCGATAGTAAAAGGTTCAGCTTACCGTAAAAACGTTTTCAATTCCTGTGAAACCACAGGGGAACATATATCCAATTGCTCTACTACTAAAAAGGGAGTAAGGGTCACTTTTTTTGGTATGGAACCACAGGGGAACATATATCCAATGCTACTGTTCTAGCATATGCACAGGTGCAATACTGTTGTATGATGAAATTAGGTGCTGTTTGGATCCACCCCCAAATGGCAAAAAGGTAAATGGTAAAATTTTTGCTCCTGTCACATCAGATGTTTGGACGCTAATTATAAGTATTAAATATAGTTTAATTAAAAAACTAATTACATAGATGAGGACTAAATGACGAGACGAATCTATTAAGCCTAATTAATCCATAATTAGCAAAATTACGGTAGCATTTGCCCTTTTACACTTTGGGGTGTTTGGATCCAAAAGTGCAAAAAAAGTGTAAAAGAGTAAAAGTTTTGCACTTTCTCTTTCTCTTTCCCATTCATCCAAACAGGCGCTTAATTGTTTCTTGGTAGGCTGACTGTCTTTTAGATGATTATTCTGTTACTTAGTTGCTGGTCTTTGACAATTGTAGACTGGTTCTGGCAAGACGTATACAATGGGTACTGATTATAGTGGTGAAGATAAATGTGGAGGGATAATTCCTTAAGTTATGGAGACAATTTTTAAGAAAAAGTTGACACCTCAAAGGATGGCGCAGAGTTTTTAATTAGGGTGTCTTTTATTGAGGTAAGATAGTAGCACTTGCCTCTTTCTTATTCGTACCAGCAGCTGTTAGCTTGTTATTATTCTGTGGTTTGCTGCTATGGTTATCAGATATTCAAGGAAGAAGTCTTTGATTTGCTCGATTCAAATCATGCTGCTGTAAGACTTAATTCAGACTCTGTACCCAAATCTTCAACACCTGCTGCCAGAGTGCCGATTCAAATTTGAGAGATTGCAGCAGGAGGCATAACCCTTGCTGGCGTCACAGAGGCTAAGGTGAAGTCTAAAGAAAAAAATGGCATCATATTTGATACGTGGTTCCTTGTCACGTGCAACAGCAAGCACAAATATGAATAGGCAGACAAGGTACAATGTGCATACATGAAGTCTCTTTCTGTCAGGACCATTAGTGTGGAGTACATTTCTATTCTGTTTGTTCACCATATTGGGTTCGGATAACTTTTATTTGAATGGGGCTGCTTATCTGTAGTCGCTCTCAAGTCTCATGCCACCTTTACAATATGTGTTGAACAAAAGAGAACATCCGGTACATCTGGTAGAATAGGGAAACAGAAATCCGTGAAACAGCTAGCTTCTGGGATCAGTTACAACACACACCATCGATATGATCAATTCCCCAATTTTCTTAAATTTGACGCAGATCATGGTATTTGTATTCAATATTTCAATCTCATTGAGGCACAACTTGATCTTGTTGCTAATTTCGTGCATCTTATGCTTGGCTCTGGACCTTCTTATATGTGAATCACATATTTCAGTTAATTACCGGTGCTTTTCCCTTGTGGTAATGTGTTTGAAACAAAGGAATATTTTTTATTCCCGATGGACATGGGAGCATTTTTATACAGTAGCCACATGTCATGTTTAACTTAAATGGACGCTGTAATTTATCACTTGGTTCTTCAATCGTCGCTTTATAGAACTCTCATGTAATTTTACATACATTACCTGTAAGCCTACATGTATTATCTGGTGCCTTCCAATTTAAACTTTAGATCTCATTGCCTGCAGTATGCACTGAAAAATGTTGGAAATTATTGGTGACCAAGTTATACAGGATACTCAAGCCATATGATTTCATTTCTGAGTTCTGTCAGATAAGTCATCCTTCTCTCCATTATTATTGCCCATATGATTTCACATTGTTTGCTAACAAGTTGGGAAGCAACTAAAATGCAAAGGGTTTTTTTGCAGTCTAGGCTAAGAATTGTCAAGCTATGATTGGTATTCTTATTTAAATTACGTGGTTGTTTAATATGGTTAGACGTGAAGGACCTGCAAGAGAGGTGGAAGTGGAACGCATAAGACAAGGACTTGATTTGTTTGATAATTACTTATGGATATCTGATCTACAACACTTGGTAAATCCATCCGTTACGATTCAGTTGGGCCAAGGTGTAATGAACCAGTTTGGAACAGGCGTGCATGAACCATCAAACCAGGAGGTTAGGGAGCGATGCATCACTCCTCTAATGCCATGCTTATATTCTCATTGCACCTCATGTCAGAGTCTTGATGGTCAATGTGTTAAGAAATATATTAGCTGCATCATAGGAAAAAACCATAAATTTGGATATCATGATGTACTTTGATTTGTTTAATTTTAAAAACTATTATCTGGATGATTGTGTGTGTATATTAATAGACCTTAAATCTTATGTTTTTTGATTCTCTATATATTATTGTGAAATTATTTTTTATCACCTGTAGCAAAGCATAGCACATAACTATCTTACAAAAGCCCATGCTACCTGCTGCCGGTGTGTATGCAATGCAAACGCAATGGGGACGGAATGGAATAATAGAATGGGATGCTATGCCTATGCGCCGGCGCCAGCGCTGCACCTATGCGGAGGGAATCCTTGACAATTTTTTCTCTCTCACCACAGCCCGCAAAAGAGAAGATTAGGTATTGTTATGTCATCTACGACTTGACAATTTTTTTTTCTTTTTTCTAAACATCTCCTATCTAAATTTTATTGAAAATATATCCGTTAATGTACTTATCGATTCTTGTTTTTTAACAAAAAATAGGTTGGCTGCATGTTCAACAATAAAAGGGTGTTTTGTCGAAAGAGGAGGAGACATGCAGGCAGCTTTTTCCCTGCTGAGTTCACACATGTCCAAAGGAGAAAGCGAAGTTTGTTCTATTACGTTCACACATGTCTAATTATTTGTTGTGTACTTTGAAATACGTACATTGAACATGAATATTGTTCACCTCAAGGTGTATATCTGTTGACATATGTCATTTACAAATATTTAATATGATGAAAATTGATACTCACATAGGTCGTAGCAACAAATGGGTATAATATTCTTAGAAAATAAATATGTGATTGGATTATTTGAATTTTCACGGAACTCATCAATCCTTGAGCTGGATATATTAGCTAAATTTTCAGCACATCTGCAAAGAGGCTCCGGACTACAGAGCTTTGAAGCGGAGGTCAACGGACATCCAAAATATGACTCGTCTTAGAGCGAGCTTTTCTAACAATATTGCAGAGTGAAAGAAAAAATCAGCGGCAACCAACAATTATGAAGGAAGCGAGGGATAAGTGAACTCCGAATTGCCAAATTTAAGATGAAGAAGACCGATAGAATGCGGAAAGTAATTTCCTGCGAGTAGTATTGTTTTTTTTTTTTGAGGAAACATAGTACTGTTGTATTATTACAGCCAAATAGAATGAGGACCGTATATATTTGTACATTCCAGGTATGGTTTTTGGTACCTATACACTAGGAATACGAGCGGCGTAAGGAAGGCGATCCCATTAGGCTATTATTGTAATTTAGGTGATTGTATGATAATATAGTCAATGGGACTAATAAGTTTGTGAGTTTAAAGATTTTAGGATTTCTAAGTCCTATGGATGGAGTCTAATCCATAGCTAAGGTGTTCAAATCTGTGGCAGAAACAACCTGAATTACAACAGCTCAAGTACGCGAGTCCACTTTTGAGGGCTTCAACGTGCTTCAAACGGTATAATCCCTTGGCCTGTCGGGTAACGTCCCGATAAACCACCGAATGCAGGATCAAACAAGGTAACTCGCACGAAGACGAGTTCAGAGATACAAATACCATCATATTTTTACAGCACAGGCAGATACCATACATGAGTATTTTAAAAGTAACATTAGTTACCAATTGATGGAAATTATTACAAAACCGTTTAAAGTTCCAAGTCTTGCAGCGAAGTTTAAAGCACGGGTACTGTACACGTTGTACACGTCGTCAGTTCAGATATCATGCTAGCCCTGGCATGATATCACTCGGAGGGTCTGTGTTGGCCGGGGACGGGTCCCATTCCACGGACCAACCATCAGGCAGAGAGTAGGGCCACAGTATAGGCAGAGCTGAGTCGTCAGGGAGATTACCTGAACAAAAGTTACAAGGCAAGACTGAGTATTCTAATACTCAGCAAGGCTTACCCGTTCATGGTATACATAGCCATGTAACTAGACTTATGAAGGCCTTTTAGATTTTGGGTAGGGTTTTCAGCTGAAAAGCAGCAAAAAGTAGGTCCTTATTTTTAACTTTTAGCTTTTAAGTTCTATGTGATTATCCATTCTAGATAAGCACATATAGCTAATCAAGCATGGTAGAATCTTTATCCAATTATCATCTTTGATAACCATACAATTACTCTTGTTACTCTCTGTGGTAAAGGGATCAAGTAGTCTCAATCTCCGCGAGAAATGGACGATTCCTTAATCGAATTTCAGCCTTGCAAGGTAAACCTAACTCACACACTTGGAACATTCAGAGATTGTTCCGAAGCAACCGTTTGCCTTTCATTCCGACTCGTGGATCAGATCCACCACAAGCGACTACAGGACCATACGCACATCCAATGTGCAGAACGTACGCTTGTAGAGTGACTACACAGCTGTACTCCTGGTTGCCCGGCAACACGTATTCCCACACGTCGAATCGAGTAACAGGAAAAATCAAAATACGAGTGGTGGGAGGTATGTCCACTCCTCGGGCCGATTGGTTACTAGGTTTACCGCTTACCATATTTCGCGGCATGTGGCTAGTACTTTCAAACGCTTAACCACCGCTATCACACACTGCGACCTTATCAAATTCACCAACACAGATGGGGTATCATCTCAATCATGATACCTCACATAAATCCCGTCCATCATCCTTATAGTGATTACAGGAATGTAAACATTGCAACTCCTATATCGTGCGAGTGACAGGAAATCACCCGACTTCTATCGGTCCTATTAGCAGAGCACCTATGCGATAAGGACTCACGCACAATACATAGGTTCCTAGGATTTAATGCATCTAGGGTTCCATTTCATCTCCTAGACTTAATGCAAGATATAATATATAAGTATAAGATTGCATAATGTAGTAATTTGAAATACTGGGTTATGCACCGGGGCTTGCCTTCTTGCGTAGGGTTGGGGGTAGTGGTGTCAAAGTTTTCCGAACTTTGGTTCGGAGCTTCAGTTAGACCTTCGACGGTGTTCCCGGGGTCTTCAGAAACTTCTACGATTTGATCCGAGATCAGCTCGTAGTCACCGTCGGCGAGAGTAGTCGAGTCTACATGATATGCAAGGTTATAAGTCAAGGAGTGCATAATCTTTTATGTTATTTCACAATAAAGTTGCAATCCAACGAAAGTATGATTTACTTTTTACCCATATCATTTATCTCTCTACTGGGCAGTCATTTATTGGGTATTAACTATTTTGTTTAGTTACATTAAGCAATAGTGTTGGTTACCCCAAACCTTGAACTAATGGCATTAGGTAGTAGGTTGGGTTAGCTTTAAACATTTAAACTAATTATCACTACTAACTTCATTTATTTTCTTAACTAATTATTGATACTAACTCTAGGTTATTACCTAACTATTGACTTATACTATCCAGATAAGGGCATAATTTTTATCATAACATGTTTTATTTGTTTTGGTGGTTTTACACCTAATCCTAGGGTGAGAATTTAGTGACAGATTACATCACTCTAAAATAGTACCTCAAAATTATTTTCATGATTTTTGAGCATTTAAAACTACAGATATTAAATATACAAGGTTAACCATACATTATTCATAATTAAACCCCATATTAAGAAAATATTACATAAACAGTAGGTTAATTATTTTTCCTAGATACTACATAACAACACAAGATTAATGCAATTGGTTTCACATTTTTATCATTTTTCTATCAATTACTAAGCATTTCCTAATCCTACAACTAATTAAACTTAACACTTAAATTAGAGCACAAGATATTCAGAAACTGAAATTCATCCCTTAATGAAAGTTGTAGATCTTAAAAAGAGGATTCCAACAAATTTTATTTGGCATTTTTGTGATTTTTCCTTGATTTGATATGGAATTTCAAAGTGGACAGCATAAATTACATCAGGAGGTCCTTAGAGCACTATTTCTATGAGCCACAAGTCTTGCAAATAACCCCCTGGACTTTTGTATCTTCTAACCCGAGGTCCTCAGCTAGGGGCAGAAGAGAAGCAGGGATTGGGCGGCCATGTTCCGGCGAGGGGGGGGTCACCGGCGGCGAGGTCCGAGGGGAGGGAAAGTCTCAGGAGCTCACAGTGGTCCGATTGCACCACGTGTCGAGGATTGGGGTGACCGGAAAGGGTGACTTCGACGGGAGTCCGAAGTGGTGGTGGAGGGGGCAACGTCGACGGCGATGCTCCGGCGGCCAACACCGGCGAAGAACCTGTACGCAAGCACCAGTGAGCCGTGGGAAAGGTATTGGTGTCGTCAATTGGGAGCATACACTTCGGATTAGAGGTGACCGGCGAAGACAGCGACGGTGGCGGAGGAGGTAGATGCCGGCGAGCTTCGGGAAGGCGATGCAGTGCACTAAAGAACTAACGAAGAGGTCGTAAAGCTTCACGGGGTTGATGTAGTGCTGGCTGAGGGGTTGTAGTGGCGCGGGAAGGCTCGGAGTGAGCTGCCCACGGTGAGTCGAGGCCGGCGGCGGACGACGATCGTCGGCAACCGTGCTCCGGTCAAAATTGGAGGGCTGCTGGGGGCTGGGGAGCTCGAGCAGAGGTCGGGGAAGCTGATTAGGGGATCGATAAGAGCAGTGGGCGGTCGACCGTGGCTGCCCACGATGAGCCGAAGTCGTCGGAGTGGAAGAAGAAAAGGCGGCTGTGGAAATCGCAGCTGGGGTTCGGGAATTGGCAGAAGAACCAGGAGAACAGAATGTAGGAGCTTTGGTAGTGCTATTGCGCGTGAGAGATAAGGCTTTGGCGTGCTGCAGTGAGCTCTCCACGGCGACGGCGAGGTGGCGGCCGAGCAGAGCTCCCGGCAGCCGTGGCGCGCGTAAATGGGGACAGCGGGGAGGGGAAAGAGGTCAGGGGCAGGGAGGGGACGACGCGTGGGAGGAAGGGGAGCAGGAGGTGGATGGCGGCGGCCTACACAGCGGCGGCCAGGGAAGCTGCACCGGCGGCAGAGCAGGGGAGGCAGAGGAGCAGAGGGGGCTCAGAGGAAGAAGAAGGAGGGGGAAGTCCGAGGGGCTCATGTGGAAAATTAAAAAGATCCAGGGACTTCCCTGTAAAGTAAAATTCCACGTTGATATAAAACTCTAATGAGGAAGTACCCAAAATGAAAGTTGTAGAGTTTTTCAAGCTCTACAATTTTTCTTTAAGGTTCAAGGACAAAAACTCAAAGTTTTCAGCTTTACATGTTAAGTTTTGAATAAAGGTGGAATTTGAATTACCTTTGTCCTTACCAAAGTGGATTTGATCAAATTTTGGATATGTTTACAAGTTTTCATGAGATATCATGATGACTTGTATTCTTACATGTTAGCCCTTAATTAAACATGAAAATTACTTTTACACATCAACTATTTTACATAAAAGGCCCTATGGTTTTTGTTTTATTTACACATAGGTCCCTATTTTACACAAAAACCTATTTTTCTTAGGATTTAACCTATCTTTTTCACTTTCTTTCCTATGGTAATATAAATATAAAACCTAGTATTATAGTTGTCCTAGGTTTTATTGCTATCTCCCATTTCACCCCATTAACACTCTAGGACCTATAAATATAAAACCTAGTATTAAAGGCATGTGCGATTTCCCCCCTTGGTCATCCTCTTTGGGTTCTTTATCCGTTGACTTGTTCTTCTTGTTGATGCTGGGATTGCTGAATGTCCTCCGGAGGTGATAGCAATCAATTGCCGCATGATTGGCACCTGGATGCCATGGGCATTTCTTCTGCCTCGCGAAGGATGATCCACACCCACGACGAGGTCATCTGGCTTGCGCTTGCGGGATGGACCCGAGTAGTCCCGCTGGCTCTTGTCAGTACGATTGTCATTTGTGCGCCTCAGGTTGATGTCATTGGGCCTCAGGAACCGCTCCCACATCTTTTCCTCTTGCTCGGACCAGTCGTGCATCATGTCACGAAGTCCTGCAATAGGTTTTGGTTTGTTCCGCCTAAAGTCTCTGTAGATGCCTAGGTCGGTGATGCTATTGTAGAAGCAGTCGATAATGTCCTCCTCCGAGATATTCACAATGGTGGCACGCACGTCGAAGAAACAGTGTGTGTAGGACCGTAGGAGCTTGTTGCGTTCCTGTTTACATTGAGCAAGGTCATGATGAGCAGCGCGTGCCCTCCAGGGTGGCAGCGCGTGCTGCTCTGCAGCGTCCTGTGGAGCGGGCTTCCGTGGCCCAATCGGTGCCTGCACCGACTGGGCCGCTCGTGGCAGCCAGGGAGTTGCTCCGCAACCCTCCTGGTGAGGCAGCCTCGCCTGACGCCCAGAGGCAATGACATGATGACGTCGACCGCCTCCTCAACCTCGTGCAGGGTTCCCCAGGCTCAGCAGGGGGGGTCTGTGTCCAGGCAACGCTGTCGTCAGGGCGGCGCATCCGGTTTTGTGCACTCATCATCAGTGAGGAGTGCGCGGACCAAGGACCTCCGGGCAGAGCTCAACCGCAGACGTGCGGGAGAGGACGCCCGCATCGCCATTGGGCGGGCGCATGACCGCCGGCTCAACATCGAGGGTCGTGACCTGATGCCGAACTTGCTGCGGCAGCGCCCACGCCGCAAGGACCTATCCAGGCACCGATGGTCGAGGTGGGTTGCGCAGCGCTCGCAGACCACTTCGGGCAGTGGCTTGGCCGTCCAAGTTTCGGCCACATCTGCCGGAGAAGTACGACGGGACTTCCAACCCGTCAGAATTCGTGCAGGTCTACATAACTGCCATCACGGCGGCTAGAGGTAATGAAGCCGTCATGGCAAGTTACTTTCATGTAGCCTTGACCAGCCAGCCCAGACCTGGCTCATGAACCTTACTCCGGGATCCATCCAATCTTGGGGTGAGCTCTGCGCATAGTTTATGGCAAATTTTGCCAGTGTGTACCAGCAGCATGGCGTGGAGGCTCACCTCCACGCTGTGAGGCAACAACCCGGAGAAACCCTCCGGGCCTTCATCTCCCGCTTCACCAAGGTACGTGGAACCATCCCACGTATCTCCGATGCATCTATTATCACAGCTTTCCGTCAGGGGGTCCGTGACGAGAAGATGCTGGAGAAGCTGGTGACTCATCAGGTGGAAACCATCACCACCTTGTACGCTTTGGCGGACAAATGCACCAGGGCTGCAGAAGGCCGTGCATGGCACTCTGCAACTCAGGCAGGACCCACTCAGATAAGCGGGCCCAGTGTCGCTGCCCCCGGCAGTGGCAAGAAAAAGAACAAGAAGAACTGTGGCTTTGACAAGTCACGGGTAGGGGGTCCGGCCGTTGCTGCTGCGATGACCAGGGGCTAGAACTCCCGAGGCAAGCGCCCACGACAACAGCTGTAACACCCTAAGGTAAATTTTCCCTAATTTTAATGAATTTATTTGGGCTTAAATAAATTTTCCATGCTTTTCTTTAATTTTCGTGGCATTTAAAGCAATTTATAACGCAAGGAAATAAAATTTATTATAAGATCAACTTGGTTGTGCATTCATGCTGGTGCATTATTTTTGTTTGTGTTGAGGGGGTAGGTTTGAATTCAAATTGCATTTGAATTCAATTAGAATTGTTTGAATTAAGGAGTTAGAAAAGCAAAAGAAGAAAAGGAGAAGGGATGAAAGGAGGCAGCCCAACCCAGCCCGGCCCATCTCTTCCCCCTCTCTCCTCTTTCCCCTCTCTCCCGCATGGGCCAGCACCCCCTCTTTTCTCTCTTTCCCCGCGTGGGCCACGACCCCGGCCCGTTTCCCCCTCAGCCCGCGCTCCCTGCTCTCTCCCTCTCGCTGCCACTCCGGGCCCACACGTCGGCGCCTTCCTTTCCCCTTCCTCCCAGCGCCCGAGTTCCCCCTCCTCTGTTTTTTCCCCTCGCCGCTCCGGTCGTCTGGCCGCTGGATGTGGCCGCGTCACAGCATCCCGGGCCCTTCCCCCCTGCGCGGTGCTTGGCCAAGCTGCACGCGGGCCCAGCCCCCCCCGTCCGGAGCCTTCTGGGAGCCGGCCGCGCTCGGATTAGATCGGGCCGTGGCAACCCCGTGAGGAGCGGAGTCCGTTGATCGCAGGAACGCACGCCGAGGACTGCCCCCCCCCCTTCTTAGCCGCGGTCTCTCTCTCTTGCGTCCCTCCTCAGCCGCAACCACCTTCCCCACCTCCCCTCTGTGCCCTAGCGCCGCCGTGCCACCCGCTCGGGATTGCGCCGCCGCCAACCGAGCTCCTGCGCCACGCGAGACGACGCCGGCGCCGCTAACCCTCGGCCATTACCACCGTCGCAGCACCCCGGTGGGGTAAGAAACTTTTCCCGCCTCTCTTTCTCCTCGGTTTCGTCTCCCCGCGACCGCGCACGCTCGCCGGCGCTCCCAAGACACGGGCTGCCGCCGCCCCGCCGCTACGGCCACCTTGGTCCTCCCCGCACACCCCTGGACCTTTTCCTCGTGCCCCCCTCTCTCTCCCCGTGCTGGCCGTGCCCCGAACCAGGGCCGCAAACGCCCAAGCGCACGTCCTCCGGCGAACCCCCGCCGCATCCACCACCCCCAGCGCCTCCCCGCCACCGGAGCTGGCCGGAGCCCGATTGGCCGTCCGATCCAAACCAACGGTCTGGATTAGATCCAGACCGGTACGCGATCCCGGCCGCCCGATTTAAATCTTGTGGCCCTCGTGAGTGCTAACCCTAGATCCTCCATCACCCTCCGATCGGGATCCAAGCGTCCAGATCCACGCGTACCCCTTCGCTTTAAGAATCTAATCCCAGCCGCACAGATCAGATCCAAGGGCCCAGAACAGATCATACCGCTTCAGCCGCCCCCTTTTGCTAAAGAGTCCCTGCCTTTTTGGGGAATCAACCCGCCGTCCACCCGTGAGTCAAAAATAATCGCAGATAGGTCCTTTTCCTTCCGTTTGACCCCCTGAGCTTTCTGGAATTTGAACCCGCAGTCCATGTGTGGCGTTTTCACGCGCTAGCCCCTGTGTCTAGCCTTAAATTAGGTTTTAGTCCTCGGTTTTTGTGCAGAAGCCCCTGGAAGTTAGGTTTTTCTTACAAATAGGTCCCTGGATCCTGTTTTAAGCGCAGTTTTCGCGTTTTAGCTCCGTTTTAAGTGTTCTTTATATGCACGCGATCGTTGTAACGCGTAGAATAGTTTTAGACTAGTTTTGTGTGCTGTTTCTATGTAATGTTGTACTGTTTTCTTATAGTTTGTTCTTGTTATGCATGTGTGTATGTGTGGGCTATGTTTGATGATCGTGAGTAGACGCGGAGCCTTTGGAGCAGTACCAGGAGCAGCCATCTTCCGAGCAGTTCGAGCAGCAGCCGGGAGAGTACGAGGAAGGCAAGTATAACATGAACCTCCTATCACTTTTTAATACAATTTCATACTGCATTTTAATACTGTATGCCTATAAGGACTTTCCTAGCCACTTTATATCCTATATATATATATCCTTTTGGTTGCATTGTGGTTAGTTGTGCTAGGTTGCTGCGCTATAACACACTTGGTCCTTTTTAATTAATTTGATTAATGGTCTTATGCAACTTAATTCTGGAGCCGACCCTCTGTGCTGTGTGCTTGAGTGGTTTGTGCGTCCTTAAAAGATGTTTTTGCTAGAAACATGGTTTAGGGGGCCAGCACGGTGCTTAGTGCTTGGTTGGCCACTCTCCATAAGGACCGGTTCATAGAGCGACAACCTGGGACAACCGCGCAACCACAAGACTGGAATGGGACGGTCTTGACTTACTAATTAGGTCATTTTGGTTCGGGAGTAACTTACCTGCGAGGGCAAGAGGGGTGGTAAGCTTCAATGGTCCCTGCTCCTCCGGCTTGGTCTGTGCTGTGTGTCTTGTACCCCCGGAGGTGGGCCCCATCGTCGCTGATCCAGAATCCTTAGCGGTTACACCTTACCAACGTGATCCTTTGTAACGGTCTCGTAGTGTGCTTGCTAGCCATCTCACCTAAGGAAGTGTGATGAACAACTAGCGTAGCTCACGACTTGTGGGTAAAGTTGTGCAACCTCTCGAGAGTGTAAAACTGATATATCAGCTGTGCTCACAGTCATGAGCGGCCCAGATCCTCCGTCTGATTAGTGGGGTTATCAACCTTTGACGAGGGCGATTCCCCGGTGGTTTGGTTTGGGTGGTTCTCAGTAGTTCTTAATTAATATTGATTAATTCTTATGCAATTTGGGTTATGGTAACCAATCCACTTGTAGTAATTAGCTTTAATAAAATTTGCCAAGATTAAAAGCTAATGCAGTTGAGTCAGCTAACCTTAGAGCCTCATGCTCGTGTTATACTTGTTGAGTACGAGTTTGTACTCACACTTGCCTCTCTACTCTTCTGTTCTATTTTGGATATCTTCGACTGCTGCTCAGTGCCCGGCAATGTGGAGGACTACGTCAGTGGCTTCGACGACTTCTAGGCGTTTGTCTCCCAGTCGACGTCCCTGTGGCGCCCAGCTCTTCATGTATTCCTTTTACGCTTCCGCAACTCATGAACCGATTCTTGATTCGGTTGTAACAAATAATTCATTTATTGATTCATTTACGATTTATATTAATGTTATTCGTGGCATGTGTTGTGATATCTTGATAGTCTGTTGTATATATGCGTGACTTGATCCTGGCGCATATATGATTGCTCGATTTATGTTCTTATAAATCGGGTGTGACAGATTGGTATCAGAGCCGTGTCGACTGTAGGACGAAGCCTAGGTAGAATTGGTCGAGTTTAGGACTTCTTTTCTCTTGCTTGCCTCCGCAAATCCTCAACCATCACGTTTCTGCTTCTATTCCTTGAGTCTTAAACCCTTGATTTGCTATTTCTCCTGTCTTTTCTGAGAAATAGCTTGAGTTTTCCGTAGACGTTGGCCTGAGTCGCCTAATCTCATAAGTTATAAGTTTAAGTTGTCCCGATAAAAATACGCTAGAACGAGTGTGTTGGTCGAGTAGTGTGGAAAACTCGACTAATTTGTGAATATTGAATGTTTGTTATTATGCAAATGTTTGATTTGGATTTTTGGCTGATTGCATAGGCTAGTAGTTAAACTTGTTCATGCAAATCGACCTAACCCAACTCGAACTAAATAATAAAATTGAGTTAGAATGTTGGGGGTAAAACCTATGTTCTTTTTCTTTCTGTCATATCCTTCCGAAGTTTCATCCCCGCAGTGGCACGATATCTTTTTCTCATAAATTTCGGTTGTTGCAATCAGATGGTGAACACCAGGCGCACCGGTTCCGGTCCTGACCAGCAGGAGCAGAACGACCAGGGTACCGGTCAGCCGCTGCCGATGCCGCCACCACTGACTCCGGAGCAGTTCTTCCAGCTCCAGATGCAGATGATGGCTACCCTGAACAACACCGTTCAGGCTCTGCAGCAGATCCACGCTCAGCCACCGCCTCCACCGCCGCCTCAGCCCCGTGACCGGCGTGCGGACTTCCTGAGAGGTCACCCTCCGACCTTCTCTCACGCCACGGACCCACTCCAGGCGGACGACTGGCTTCGTTCGGTGGAGCGCCAGTTGGTTGTTGCGCAGTGCGACGACCGAGAGCGGGTTCTGTACGCAGCAGGGCAGCTGCGAGGCTCCGCTCTTGACTGGTGGGAGTCCTACCCAGCTCGAGATCGTGAGGCTCTCACGTGGGACCAGTTCCGTGAGCGTTTCAGGAACCATCACATTCCTGAGGGCATCATGAAGATGAAGCAGAAGGAGTTCCGTGCTCTTAAGCAGGTAAAATTTAACGGAATTCCCTACCATTCCTTTTGAGCTTGATCCCTCCTTGATTTCTTTTGTAACCTGACCAATTGAGCAATTTCCATCCTTGTTATCTGTGTTCGTTATTTCAGGGATCCATGACGGTGACGGAGTACCGTGACCGTTTTCTTCAGCTTGCTCGCTACGCCCCTGCTGACGTCGCTCGTGATAGCGACAAGCAGGAGTACTTCAAGGAGGGACTGGATGATCACATCCAGTATGCGCTGCTGAACCACCGCTTCGATAACTTCAACCAACTGGTTGATGCGGCCCTCAACACCGAGCGCAAGCGCCGGGAGATTGAGGATAAGAAGAGGAAGATGGCTCCATCCTCTTCGGGCAGCAACACCCGTCCCCGCTACCAGTACCCTCCACAGCAGCAGCAGCAGAGGCCGCCCCAGCAGTACCAGCAGCGGCAGCAGCTTCCGCCTCGTCCTCAGCAGCAGCAGCAGACGGGACAGGGTCAGAGGCTTCCAGCGCCTCCGGCTCCACCAGCTCAGAGGCAGGGAGCGCCCACTCCTCCTCCTGGGCAGCAGGCTCCGGCACTTCCTCGAGTGTGCTTCCACTGCGGCGAGCCAGGGCACTACGCCAACGTCTGCCCTCGGAAGGCGCAGGCAGGACAGCAGGGACGTGCAGCACAGCCCAAGGCCCCAGCTCAGGGCAGGGTGAACCACGTGACGGCCGAGTCAGCGGCCGAGGCTCCCAACGTGGTTATTGGTACGTTCATGGTTAATGCCCATCCTGCTATAGTGCTTTTTGATACTGGTGCTACACATTCTTTCATCACCCAGTCTTTTGTTGAGCATCATGGTATTCCTACTAGCACATTAAAGAGGTGCATGATAGTGTCTTCACCGGGAGGGCAGTTGAGGTCTCATGTCTTCTGCCCCAGAGTCAGTGTGGCCATAAGGGGGGTAGATTTCAGTGCGAATCTGATGGTGCTAGACTCCAAGGGCATTGATGTGATCCTTGGGATGGAGACTCTTGCTAAGTGGGGAGTCCGGATAGATTGTGCTCAGAGGACGGTTCTTCTGTCAGCACCAGATGGTCAGGAGGTTACTGTTGGAGCTACGGAGCCTTCTGGATTTCTTCATCAGATAGAGGCTAGACCCACGGATGGTATTCGCGTGGTGTCCGAATTCCCAGATGTCTTTCCGGATGATTTGCCAGGTATGCCGCCTGATCGCGACATTGAGTTTTCTATTGATCTCTTGCCTGGCACAGCTCCTATTGCTAAGAGGCCCTATCGTATGGCTCCTGTCGAGCATGAGGAGGTTAAGAAGACTGTCGACGAGTTGCTAGCTAAGGGTTATATCCGTCGCAGTTTCTCTCCTTGGGCTTTTCCTGTACTGCTTGTAGAGAAGAAGGATGGTGCGAAGAGGATGTGTGTCGATTATCGGGATCTGAATGCAGTCACTATCAAGAACAAGCATCCATTGCCCCGTATTGAGGATCTTTTCGATCAGCTTCAGGGTGCTTGTGTATTCTCGAAGATCGATCTTCGTTCGGGTTATCATCAGCTGAAGATTCGTCCTGAGGATATTCAGAAGACGGCATTCACCTGCAAGTATGGGTTATACGAGTATACGGTCATGTCCTTCGGCTTGACTAATGCTCCGGCTTTCTTCATGCATCTGATGAACAAGGTTTTCATGGATTATCTGGACACCTTCGTGGTGATATTTATTGATGATATCCTGATATATTCCAAGTCAAAAGCGGAGCATGAGAAGCATCTGAGGCTCGTGTTGCAGAGGCTCAGAGAGCACAAGCTGTATGCCAAGCTCAGCAAGTGCGAGTTCTGGATTGACGAGGTTCCATTCCTCGGTCATGTTATCTCCAAGGGAGGTATTGCGGTGGACCCCGGAAAGGTGAAGGATGTGCTTGACTGGGTTGTACCGCAGACGGTGAAGGAAGTCCGCTCTTTTCTGGGTTTAGCAGGTTATTATCGGAGATTCATCGAGAATTTCTCCAAGATTGCGAAGCCTTTGACTTCCTTGCTGGAGAAGGATGTGGGTTTTTCTTGGACTGATGAGCGTCAGAAGGCCTTCGAGGAGCTGAAGAAGAGGTTGACTACGGCGCCAGTCCTTACTCTGCCAGACCAGAACAAGAGGTTCACAGTGTATTGTGATGCTTCGAGGGATGGTCTTGGTTGCGTTCTGATGCAGGAAGGTAGAGTGATAGCTTATGCTTCGCGGCAGTTGCGCCGGCACGAGCTGAATTATCCCACTCATGATCTGGAGTTAGCCGCGGTTGTGCATGCTCTGAAGATATGGAGGCATTACTTGTTTGGGCAGAGGTGTGATATTTACACCGATCACAAGAGCCTCAAGTATATTTTCACGCAGAGTGAGCTGAATATGCGGCAGAGAAGATGGCTAGAGTTGGTCAAGGATTACGACCTGGAGATCCACTATCATCCGGGCAAGGCCAATGTTGTAGCGGATGCTCTGAGCAGGAAGAGCTATGTTAACATGGCCGTGGCTTTTCAAATGCCTCAGGAGTTATGCGAGGAGTTTGAGCAGTTGAGCCTGGGTTTCTTGCATCATACCTTGGGTACGTCGTTCGAGGCGGAACCCACTCTAGAGGCTGAGATCAGGCAGCATCAGAAGGAGGATCAGAAGCTGCAGGAGATTCGGGAGTTGCTCAAGATTGGCAAGGCTCCTCATTTCAGAGAGGATGATCAGGGTACCTTGTGGTACAAGGGCCGTATATGTGTGCCAGATGTGCATGACCTCAGGAAGCTGATTCTGAGTGAGGCTCATGATACAGCATATTCTATCCATCCAGGCAGCACGAAGATGTATTATGATCTGAAGGAACGATTCTGGTGGTATGGAATGAAGCGTTCCGTTGCGGAGTACGTGGCTATTTGCGACACTTGTCAGCGTGTCAAGGCAGAGCATCAGAGGCCAGCAGGGTTATTGCAGCCGTTGAAGATTCCAGAGTGGAAATGGGAGGAAATCACTATGGACTTCATCGTTGGCTTGCCTCGTACTCAGAAAGGGTACAACTCCATATGGGTAGTAGTGGATCGGTTGACGAAGGTTGCTCATTTTATTCCGGTGAACACTACTTACTCCGGTGCTAGACTCGCAGAGTTGTACATCTCCCGGATTGTCTGTCTGCATGGCGTTCCGAAGAAGATTATATCTGACCGAGGATCTCAGTTCACTTCACGGTTCTGGGAGCAGTTGCACGATTCGTTGGATACGAAGCTGCGTTTCAGTACTGCTTATCATCCTCAGACAGATGGACAGACAGAGAGAACCAACCAAGTGTTGGAGGATATGCTTCGAGCCTGCGCTATTCAGTATGGTACCAGCTGGGATAAATGCCTGCCGTATGCAGAGTTTTCTTATAACAACAGCTATCAGGCCAGTCTGAAGAAGTCCCCGTTTGAGGCCCTGTATGGTCGGAAATGCAGGACTCCGTTGTATTGGGATCAGATTGGTGAGAAGCAGGTATTTGGTCCAGATATTGTTGAAGAGGCAGAACAGTTGGTACAGCAGGTGCGAGAGAATCTGAGGGTCGCTCAGACTCGTCAGAAGAGCTACGCGGATGTGCGTCGCCGAGATTTGACCTTCGCAGTGGGTGATCATGTATATCTGAAGGTCTCGCCGATGAGAGGAATCCGCAGGTTTAATGTACGGGGGAAGCTAGCTCCTCGATACATTGGTCCGTTCAAGGTGTTGGAACGGAAAGGTGAGGTGGCATATCGTCTGGAGTTGCCACTCAATCTCTCAGGAGTGCACGATGTGTTTCACGTATCGCAGCTGAAGAAATGCTTGAGAGTGCCAGAAGAGCAAGCACCGATAGAAGGGTTGGATGTGCAGGAGGATCTGACCTATGTTGAGCATCCTGTGAAGATTCTGGAGATATCTGAGAGGGTTACTAGGAACAAGAAGATCAAGATGTGCCGTGTTCAGTGGAGTCATCACACGGAGGAGGAGGCTACTTGGGAGCGAGAAGACGAGCTGAGGAAGACATATCCCGATCTCTTTGCTAGCTAGCCTATCCGAATCTCGGGACGAGATTCCTGTAAGGGGGGTAGGTTTGTAACACCCTAAGGTAAATTTTCCCTAATTTTAATGAATTTATTTGGGCTTAAATAAATTTTCCATGCTTTTCTTTAATTTTCGTGGCATTTAAAGCAATTTATAACGCAAGGAAATAAAATTTATTATAAGATCAACTTGGTTGTGCATTCATGCTGGTGCATTATTTTTGTTTGTGTTGAGGGGGTAGGTTTGAATTCAAATTGCATTTGAATTCAATTAGAATTGTTTGAATTAAGGAGTTAGAAAAGCAAAAGAAGAAAAGGAGAAGGGATGAAAGGAGGCAGCCCAACCCAGCCCGGCCCATCTCTTCCCCCTCTCTCCTCTTTCCCCTCTCTCCCGCATGGGCCAGCACCCCCTCTTTTCTCTCTTTCCCCGCGTGGGCCACGACCCCGGCCCGTTTCCCCCTCAGCCCGCGCTCCCTGCTCTCTCCCTCTCGCTGCCACTCCGGGCCCACACGTCGGCGCCTTCCTTTCCCCTTCCTCCCAGCGCCCGAGTTCCCCCTCCTCTGTTTTTTCCCCTCGCCGCTCCGGTCGTCTGGCCGCTGGATGTGGCCGCGTCACAGCATCCCGGGCCCTTCCCCCCTGCGCGGTGCTTGGCCAAGCTGCACGCGGGCCCAGCCCCCCCCGTCCGGAGCCTTCTGGGAGCCGGCCGCGCTCGGATTAGATCGGGCCGTGGCAACCCCGTGAGGAGCGGAGTCCGTTGATCGCAGGAACGCACGCCGAGGACTGCCCCCCCCCTTCTTAGCCGCGGTCTCTCTCTCTTGCGTCCCTCCTCAGCCGCAACCACCTTCCCCACCTCCCCTCTGTGCCCTAGCGCCGCCGTGCCACCCGCTCGGGTTTGCGCCGCCGCCAACCGAGCTCCTGCGCCACGCGAGACGACGCCGGCGCCGCTAACCCTCGGCCATTACCACCGTCGCAGCACCCCGGTGGGGTAAGAAACTTTTCCCGCCTCTCTTTCTCCTCGGTTTCGTCTCCCCGCGACCGCGCACGCTCGCCGGCGCTCCCAAGACACGGGCTGCCGCCGCCCCGCCGCTACGGCCACCTTGGTCCTCCCCGCACACCCCTGGACCTTTTCCTCGTGCCCCCCTCTCTCTCCCCGTGCTGGCCGTGCCCCGAACCAGGGCCGCAAACGCCCAAGCGCACGTCCTCCGGCGAACCCCCGCCGCATCCACCACACCCAGCGCCTCCCCGCCACCGGAGCTGGCCGGAGCCCGATTGGCCGTCCGATCCAAACCAACGGTCTGGATTAGATCCAGACCGGTACGCGATCCCGGCCGCCCGATTTAAATCTTGTGGCCCTCGTGAGTGCTAACCCTAGATCCTCCATCACCCTCCGATCGGGATCCAAGCGTCCAGATCCACGCGTACCCCTTCGCTTTAAGAATCTAATCCCAGCCGCACAGATCAGATCCAAGGGCCCAGAACAGATCATACCGCTTCAGCCGCCCCCTTTTGCTAAAGAGTCCCTGCCTTTTTGGGGAATCAACCCGCCGTCCACCCGTGAGTCAAAAATAATCGCAGATAGGTCCTTTTCCTTCCGTTTGACCCCCTGAGCTTTCTGGAATTTGAACCCGCAGTCCATGTGTGGCGTTTTCACGCGCTAGCCCCTGTGTCTAGCCTTAAATTAGGTTTTAGTCCTCGGTTTTTGTGCAGAAGCCCCTGGAAGTTAGGTTTTTCTTACAAATAGGTCCCTGGATCCTGTTTTAAGCGCAGTTTTCGCGTTTTAGCTCCGTTTTAAGTGTTCTTTATATGCACGCGATCGTTGTAACGCGTAGAATAGTTTTAGACTAGTTTTGTGTGCTGTTTCTATGTAATGTTGTACTGTTTTCTTATAGTTTGTTCTTGTTATGCATGTGTGTATGTGTGGGCTATGTTTGATGATCGTGAGTAGACGCGGAGCCTTTGGAGCAGTACCAGGAGCAGCCATCTTCCGAGCAGTTCGAGCAGCAGCCGGGAGAGTACGAGGAAGGCAAGTATAACATGAACCTCCTATCACTTTTTAATACAATTTCATACTGCATTTTAATACTGTATGCCTATAAGGACTTTCCTAGCCACTTTATATCCTATATATATATATCCTTTTGGTTGCATTGTGGTTAGTTGTGCTAGGTTGCTGCGCTATAACACACTTGGTCCTTTTTAATTAATTTGATTAATGGTCTTATGCAACTTAATTCTGGAGCCGACCCTCTGTGCTGTGTGCTTGAGTGGTTTGTGCGTCCTTAAAAGATGTTTTTGCTAGAAACATGGTTTAGGGGGCCAGCACGGTGCTTAGTGCTTGGTTGGCCACTCTCCATAAGGACCGGTTCATAGAGCGACAACCTGGGACAACCGCGCAACCACAAGACTGGAATGGGACGGTCTTGACTTACTAATTAGGTCATTTTGGTTCGGGAGTAACTTACCTGCGAGGGCAAGAGGGGTGGTAAGCTTCAATGGTCCCTGCTCCTCCGGCTTGGTCTGTGCTGTGTGTCTTGTACCCCCGGAGGTGGGCCCCATCGTCGCTGATCCAGAATCCTTAGCGGTTACACCTTACCAACGTGATCCTTTGTAACGGTCTCGTAGTGTGCTTGCTAGCCATCTCACCTAAGGAAGTGTGATGAACAACTAGCGTAGCTCACGACTTGTGGGTAAAGTTGTGCAACCTCTCGAGAGTGTAAAACTGATATATCAGCTGTGCTCACAGTCATGAGCGGCCCAGATCCTCCGTCTGATTAGTGGGGTTATCAACCTTTGACGAGGGCGATTCCCCGGTGGTTTGGTTTGGGTGGTTCTCAGTAGTTCTTAATTAATATTGATTAATTCTTATGCAATTTGGGTTATGGTAACCAATCCACTTGTAGTAATTAGCTTTAATAAAATTTGCCAAGATTAAAAGCTAATGCAGTTGAGTCAGCTAACCTTAGAGCCTCATGCTCGTGTTATACTTGTTGAGTACGAGTTTGTACTCACACTTGCCTCTCTACTCTTCTGTTCTATTTTGGATATCTTCGACTGCTGCTCAGTGCCCGGCAACGTGGAGGACTACGTCAGTGGCTTCGACGACTTCTAGGCGTTTGTCTCCCAGTCGACGTCCCTGTGGCGCCCAGCTCTTCATGTATTCCTTTTACGCTTCCGCAACTCATGAACCGATTCTTGATTCGGTTGTAACAAATAATTCATTTATTGATTCATTTACGATTTATATTAATGTTATTCGTGGCATGTGTTGTGATATCTTGATAGTCTGTTGTATATATGCGTGACTTGATCCTGGCGCATATATGATTGCTCGATTTATGTTCTTATAAATCGGGTGTGACAACAGCGCACCGACCCTGGGTAGTGCCCTGTTCATCCTAGGGCTCGCCACTGTGCCACCGAGTACCACGAGATCCAGAAGCTCGCGGAACGCCTTAGCAAGAGGCCCGACCAAGCCTCTAGGGAAGGCTCCTCCCCTCCGCGGGGGTCCGGTAATGAGAAAGCCTCTGATGTTGATGCGGCCGCGACGGAGGGAGAGTTGGGGTATCAAACCCCCAACAAAGACCTCAAGGGTCTCTTCCACCAGTCCGACTCCGAGTCCGGCGGTGACGAGCGCCGCAAAAAGCTGTACGTCATGTACGGCGGCAGTTCGGAGCTCGTCTCCCGGCGGGACGTCAAGACCCTTCGCTGAGAGGTCCTCTCGATGAAGCCGGGGACGCCGAAGGCAGCGCCCCATTAGCGGTGGAAGAGTACCACCATCTCCTTCGGGCCATCTGATTGCCCGGAGAACATGGCGGGCGCTGGTGTGCTGCCGCTCGTCACGGCACCCACCATCGCCAACGTCCGCCTCCACCATGTGCTGATTGACGGAGGTGCAGGCCTCAGTGTCATCAGCTATGCAGCGTTCAAGCACCTGCAGATCCAGGAGTGCAAGCTGGCTCCATCGCGCCCATTCTCTGGAGTGGGGCCAAATCCCGTGTACCCGGTAGGGACCATCTCTCTGTAGGTCACATTTGGGACGGAGGACAACTTCCGCATTGAGAACGTCCAGTTTGAGGTTGCGGAAGTTAACCTCCCCTTCAACGCCATCATCGGCAGACTGGACCTGTACCAGTTCATGGCCGTTGTCCATTATGGGTACCTGGTCCTGAAGATGCCTTCTCCGGCAGGCGTCCTCACCGTTCAGAGTGACCGGGCCGCTGCCGTCATGGCGGTTGAAAAACTCACGCGCTGGGAACAGGACTTGCCCCCGCAGCCGGCGCCGAGGGGTCCGACCCCTCATCCTCACGTGCCAAGGCCCTGGCCAAGGCATCCAAGGCCCGTCCGTCTAATACAGATGATGTACCCGTGAAGACCGTCCAGGTCAGAGCGGAGGCCTCCTAGACCACCCGCATCGGTGGGAATCTGGGAGAGAAATAGGAAAGCGCGCTCATCGCCTTCCTCCAGGCAAATCTTGAGTGTTCGCCTGGGAACTGTCGCAGATGCCCGGGATCCCTAGGGAGGTGATTGAGCACCATCTAAAGATCCACCCTGATGCCAGGCCGGTTCGACAGAAGCCACGGAAGCAGTCTATCGAGCGGCAAAACTTCATCCATGAAGAGGTCCGCAAGCTGCTGCAGGCTGGCAACATCGAGGAGGTCTACCACCGAATGTGGTTGGCCAATCCAGTTGTGGTCCTGAAGGCTAACGAGAAGCTTTGGATGTGCATCGACTACACCAATCTCAATAAGGCATGTCCAAAAGACCCTTATCCACTTCTGCGAATAGATCAGATTGTAGACTCCACCTCCGGGTGTGATTTGCTATCCTTCATAGATGCCTATTCTGGTTTTCACCAAATTAAAATGGCTAGGGATGATAGGAAGCATACTGCATTTGTAACAGTGGATGGTCTTTATTGTTATATAGTGATGCCTTATGGATTGCTTAATGCTCTACCCACCTTTGCTCGTGTAATGAACATCACTCTAGGTGATTTGGTTAGAGATATAGTTGAGGTGTATGTTGATGACATCGTTGTCAAGACTAGAGAATCAAATTCCCTCCTAGAAAATTTAGCTCAAGTCTTCGACAAGCTACACGCGACCTCCACAAAGCTTAACCCTGAGAAATGCGTCTTTGGCGTGTCGGCTTGAAAGCTCCTTGGTTTCCTGGTCTCCCACTGGGGGATCGAGGCCAACCCGGACAAGATCCAAGCGATCAAGGCGATGAGACCCCCTGCGTGTCTCAAGGATGTGCAGAGGTTGACCGGGTCCTTGCAGCCCTCAACCGCTTCATTTCGAGGCTGGCAGAGAGGGCACTTCCCTTCTTCAAGCTAATGAGGGGTCCGGTCCATTTGCATGGACTGAAGAGGCAGAACGAGCCTTCCAGTAGATGAAGCAGTACCTCACCACCTTGCCGGTCCTCGTCGCGCCGGACCCAGGTGAGACACTGTTTCTTTACCTTGCAGCGACGGTCGAAGTGATCAGCATGGTGCTGGTCACAGAGAGGTCCGAGCATCTCCCGTAGGGGGCCCTGTGGATCCTCCTGTAGGAGAAAGAGGTCCGGCCTCCACCAGTCCAACAACCGGCCCTACTTCGGAGGGTCCGGCCGGGTCCCGACCTGGGGAAGCACCAGGTGACCTGGGCTCCGGCGAGTCCCCAACTCGAGGAGATGGATCCAGTCCGGTTGGTAGTGTCAGGACTGTCCAGAAGCCGGTCTACCATGTTAGCGAGGTCCTTCATGAGGCAAAGGCCAGGTATCCCGAGACGCATAAGCTCCTTTATGCTATACTCATTGCATCCAGAAAACTCCATCACTATTTTCAGGCCCACAAGATTGTGGTGGTGACCTCCTACCCATTGAGGGCCATCCTCCACAATTCCAACGCCACATGCAACATCGCCAAGTGGGCAGCTGAGCTCGCTAGATTTCAACTCGACTTCTAGCCATGCCATGCCATCAAGAGCCAGGTCCTTGCTGACTTTGTTGCGGAGTGGACACCAGCACCAAGCATCCCAGGGGGTCCGGACCATGGGTCGGACCCCCCACGTCTGGAAGCCAGGGCTCCGGTGTTCACCGGACCCCACTGGACGCTCTTCTTCGATGGGTCCGCCCGCAACAAGAAGGCAGGGGCCGGCGTGATCCTCATCGATCCACAAGGCGAGCAAGTGAAGTACATGGTGCACCTCGACTTTGAGGCCACCAACAACATGGCGGTGTATGAGGCCTTAATCTTCGGACTCAAGGCAGCTCTGTCCCTAGGGGTCCGGGAGCTCCTGGTCAAAGGAGACTCCCAACTCGTCATTAGGCAGGTCCGGGGGGAGTGGTGCTGCAACAACCCCCAGCTCGCAGCCTACCTCATCCATGTGAGGAAGCTGGAGAAGGACTTCGATGTGCTAGAACTGCAACATGTTCCACGCGAAGGCAACTCAGCGGCTGATGCACTCTCCGCAAGGGCATCGACTCAGGCATCCATGCTGGAGGGCGTTTTCCAAAGACGTCTGCTGAAGCCTTCCGCCCAGCCTGCCGATCTGGGCGAAGGGGGCCGGACTAGCACCTCGAAGCTAGCGGTCCCGGCGGCGCTCCATCCGTGGTGCCCGCCGAGGGTTGTGTGCTCCCTCAAGGGTCCCGAAGACCTCAGGGAGCCGCATCCAGTTTCTCAGGAAGGTCCCGATGCATGGATCTCCAAGGTCCGGGACTACCTGAAAGATAATTTCCTTCCTGAAGACCAAGCATCTGTTGAGCATATAGTTCGGATGGCTAAGCGGTACATGGTGGTAGAAGGGGATCTCTACCGCCGTGGCGCCAACGGCATCCTCATGCGGTGCATCACCCAGGAAGAGGGCCGCGACTTGCTCGCGGAGATCCATGGAGGCGAGTGCGGAAGTCATTCTTCATCCTGCACGCTGGTCGGTAAGGCCTTCTGGCATGGCTTTTACTGGCCAACAGCGCTCCAGGATGCAGCTGATACACACTCCAGCTCAGGCACTGCAGATGATTCCTTCCTCTTGGCCCTTTGCTGTATGGGGGTTGGATATCTTGGGACCCTTCCCTAGGGCCGTCTGTGGGTACCGGTACCTCTATGTCGCCATTGACAAATTCACCAAGTGGCCGGAGGTGACCCCAGTGGTCAACATCACCAAGGCATCAGCAACAGCCTTCCTCAAGTCGATCGTGAGTCGGTTCAGGGTCCCGAACCGAATCATCACCGACAATGGGACTCAGTTCACAAGCCAATACTTTCAAGAGTACTGCGAGGACATTGGCATCCAGCTCTGTTTCGCATCCGTGGTGCATCCCAGGAGCAATGGCCAAGTCGAGCGGGCTAATGCTGAGATTCTCAGAGGGCTCAAGATCCGGACCTACAGCGATCTTGAGAAACACAGTGCAAAATTGGTTGACCAGCTTCCGAGCGTACTGTGGGGGAACCGGACCACACCTAGCCGAGCAACTGGGGAGACCCCTTTCTTCTTGGTCTACGGGGCTGAAGCGTGCCTTCCCCCGGAGATCACCATGGGCTCTCTGCGAGTCCAAGCTTTTGATGAGGACTTGCAGGAACAGGAGCGTCGCCAAGACGTAGACCTCGTCGACAAGCGAAGATGGCGAGCAGCAGTCTGAAACGCATGGTACAACCAAGCGCTCCGGTGCTATCATCAACGGTTCGTGCATAGTAGGGAGCTCCGGGTCGGTTACCTGGTCCTAAGGCGAATTCTGAACCGAGAAGGGCTGCACAAACTCTCCCCCAGCTGGGAAGAGCCTTTCAAGGTGTCAAAGGTGTGCCAACCCGGATCCGTTCATTTGGCTATGGAGGAAGGCATGCAGTTACCCAATCCGTGGAACATTGAGCACCTCCATAAGTTCTACCCTTAGGGGCCTAGTTGAGAGGAAATTTTTTCCTTTGTAATTGGTAGCATCCCTGTGCGGACCAGGACGGTGGAGGTCCGCCCTCGTAAACCCGGCCCCTGGCGTACTTCGCACAATCTGTCTGTACCAATTCATTAAGGAAAAATTTATTCTGAGTATGTCCTTAAGGCGTATGTGACTCTATTTTCCTTGTTACTCGCTACACTAACCCCCCACGTGGTCCTTCACGTCTATGTCATGCCCGAGGCCTGTCTTGAGTTGCTACGCTGCGTCTCTCCCCCAGGACCTCTGTTTCGCAGGAGAAAAGGAACCGGACATCTGGGAACTGGCTTCTGGGAGATGTGCTCGTTCTTTGCTAGGGTCCAGGGTTGTGTAGCCGCTTAGCCTGGTTCCGTACCCTAAGCCTACACGCCCTGCCTCCCTAGGATGAGTACCGTAGTACCTCGAACCACGGACCTGGGGACCGAGACCCCTTTAATCCCCGAACCTAGGCCCTAGTGCTCTTGCTCGCTATGCAACCCAGGAGGCCCTCGCTGGTGAAGTCTGGGACCTCGTGGGGACGTTTACTAAGCATCGATCCTAAGCTGTGTGCAGGACCTCGGCTCTATGGCAGCTAGTCCCGACCTATCGCGACTACCTCCCAGGGGGCCAGGGGACCTCGGTATGCTCCAGAACACATCACAGGATCGACAATTGGAAAAATAGCTAAGTTTTTTCGAAACAAATAGACACATAAAACACTTAAATGCATTGCTGATAATGTACACAATATACATTACATCACAAAATTGTGATACAAAAACAACAAATAAAATACTACTCCTATTGTGCTGGTGGTCCGGAGGAGGCTCCTCCCCTTGTAGGTCTGGGATGGCGCCGAACACGGGTCGCCACCATGTCCGCCGCCGCCTGCACTCCTTCCTGCGCGGCAGCCGCCGTCGCCCGGATGGGGCCAACTAGGATAGGAGTAAGCTGGAAGGCGGGGTTGTGGCTCCGGAAGCAGGTAAGGATGTACTCCGCCATCCCTCGGGCGACCGCCCGTCCCTCTGTCTCCAGGAGATCGAAGATGGCGGCCTCCATGTGTCGCAGATGCTCGGTGGTGGAGTCCAGCACTGGGAGGATAGTGCCGAGTGAGGGTGGGGCCTCCGTGACCTGGATGGGACTTAGCCCGAGAGCATCCAGGGAGGGGTTCACTTCACCGACCCACCTCACGATCCGGTCAATGCTGGCGCTCCGCTCCGCAAGGAACTCCTCCACCTTGGCCTCCTTCTCCTGGAGAGCCACCTCCTGCTCCTGGAGCCTTCGGGTCCCGGCCGACAGCTCCTCCTCCACGGCCGCCTCCCACTCCTGGAGCCTCAGGGTCCGGGCCGCCTGCTCCTCTTGGTGGGCGGCAAGCTTGGCCTCTCCCTCCACCACGGCCGCCTCCCGTTCCGTAAGGGTAGCTTCCTGCTCCTTGATCAACCCCATCACCACCTTGGCCTGGTTGGTCAGCTCCAGGGCGGTCTTCGTCCTCTCCTCCGCCGTGCTCATCCTCATCTCTGCCACGGGCTCCCGCTCGATGGCCTGCGTCTCCCACCGGACGGCCGCTCTCTCCCGCTGGGCAGCTGCCGCCTCTCGGTCAAGAGACTTCTGCAGCTGCTCCTGCAGGTCTTCGCGCTCCTGCACGAGCTCGGCGCACTCCCCGGCGTAGCGGGCGGAGACTATCTTGATGTGGTCCCCCAGGCGGCGCTCCCAGTTGGAGAGTCGGAGGCACTCCGCATCAAGCTCCTCCCACTCCTGGTGGATACCCGCCTCCAACTCCTCCAATGCCTGCTGGCTCTTGGCCAGGAGGCGGGGGAGAGGGACCTTCGCTAGGCACGGGAGAAGGTGCCTCTCGTACACCACCTCCGGCTCCTCCTCCTGCGCGGGTGGTGTGGCGGTGCTCGCGACCTCCGTGACCTCCGGTGCTGGTGCCTCTACCACTACCGCAGCCTCCTCTACTGCTGGCTCAGCTGGAGAGGCCCCCGCCGTGGTGTCCGGCGCTGCCGCCGCTGCTGGCGCCTCGGCCATCATAGCGGGATGGGCAGCCTCCTCCTGAGGTGCGGCTTCGGGCCTTGGGAGCGTAGCCTCCAGCTCCGGACCTCCGGGTCCGGACTCTACCGGTGCTAGTGCAGGCGGAGTCCCTGCTGGTGTTGTCGCCGACCTCCCAGCAGGGGAAGATGAAGGTGCTGGCTGGGGGCCGAACCCCCCAGCTGGTGCGATGCCGGCAGACGCGCTAGATGCGTCCGAAGAAAGGGGCCTGTCATACACCAACGGGGTAAGGGCCCAGAAGTTAAATGGAATAATGAAAAGCTCTGAGAAGAGTACTTACGCGAAGTCATACCACTCCCAACCTCCTCGGGCAATTGGGGGGACCCCTTTTCCTGCCGAGGACCCCCTGGACTTTTGGTAGAGGTCCTCGGCCGCTGGCTCTCCTGGCGGCGGGGGTGGGGGGGGGGTGGGTTTGTGGCCTTGGCTCTGACGGTGGTGCTGGCGTCACTGGGTGCCACGTCGTCGGTGGCGGCGAAGGAATCTGCTGCTCCGGAGAAGGCCGCCACGCCTCCTCCGACCTCCCCTCCGGCTGCTGGCATTGCGGCGGAGGTGATGGAGCTCTGCTCGGTCTCTCCGCCTCCACCATCTTCTGGCGCTTGGGGGCCGGCTCTCCCACGAAGGAGCCGTCACCACGCTGGAGCCTCCGGGCCTTTGACCCCTCTGCTTGGCTGCTCCGCGCGGGGGCCGCCCTCTGCGCCTCGTTGTCCCTCCGGGTCGGGGCGGCACCCACATTGTCCTTGTGACGGTGCTTCAGCACCGGCACCTTCTCCTTTCCCCTCCCGGCGGGGGCCGGACCTCCGTGGCTAGGCCCCCCGGGACCTTGGTCGGTGCGTTGCTGGCGGTCAGGAGAGGTACCGGAGATCCGGATACCACGGTTAAGGTCACCTCCTACCTGCCGGACCGCCAGACCACCCTCGTCGAGGGTCGGCATCGACGCCAAGACCGACGATAGCAACGCCTGGTCCTCGCACAGGGCCTTGACCCCGCTCAGGAGGACCAGTGTCTCCAGGCTGAACGTGTCGCTGGTCATCCCGTGGATCGTGACCTCCAGCTCTGCCCTGGTGAAATCGGTGCCAGGCCCACGCGCGATCCTGCAGCAGTCGTTCGGCCCCGTGTACATGCAGGCCATCCTTGACCGCTGCTACAGGGGGGCGATTCGCCACTTCAGGAAATCACCCAGCACCATCAGGGTCGTTAGGCTGCCCTTCGCCAGATTCTTGACCCGGTTCAGGACCGGAACGAGCTCCTCCGGCAGCGACGGCTTGGCCTTCCAGGTGCTCCGGTCGCTCTGGGGCCTCTCTGTTGGCAGCTCCAGGTGGTCGTTGGGGTCGGCCTCGGCGATGACCCAGCTGTCACGCCAATCCTCCCACTTAGCGCTGGAGAAGGCGCTGATGTAGGAGTTCGCCATCCCGTGCCGGAGCTGGAAGTAGTAAGCGTCGACCTCGCGCTTGCTCCTTCCTGTCCCGACCAAGGTATAAAAATGCCGGAACATAGCGGTACAGGGACAGATCCCCACGAACATCTCCATAAAGTGGGCGAAGACCGCCACGAGGAGGACGGAGTGGGGGGTGAGGTGCTGGAGCTGAAGGCCGAACTCCTCTAGGAGCAGGAGGAAGAAGGAGGAGATCGGTGGTACCAACCCGCACATAGTGTACGAGATGAAGAGGACGAACTCCCCCGCGGAAAGGTCGCGGAGGGGGATTTTGCCGGCCCGAATCCTCCCGGCGTGCTCCAGTGCGGTCCATCCCAGAACGCAGTGCACCAGGTCCAGTTGGCTCTGGCTCTGGAAGCGGCGTGGAAAAGGGAGAGAAGACATGATGATGGATGTTGCGATTGCAAGGGATGGATCGCAAGGGAGCAGGAAGGAGAAGGAATGCCGAGCGCTAGAAAGCAGATTGCAAATGTGTGAGCGGAGATGAAGGGGCGCTGCGGTGGCTGTTGAAGGCAAGAGCAAAAAGGTAGCCGGTCTCTCTGGTGCCTACCTTTTATCTAAAAGCTGTTCGCCCTCTCGAGCTCCGCGGCGATCGAGGAGAAGCCGAACGGCTGAATGCACTAGGCCCCCTCCTCTCACACTCGATGACTAGTGGGCCCGGGCCTGCCAGTCAAAGGAGTGGTCGCTGGAGGCAGGGGGAAAGGCGGAATCCGAACCGCCCGAGCCGCGGGACGGGCTCGAATAAGACAAGAATCTTAACTGCCTGACACGCACGGCGCGGGCGGAGGACGGGCCCCTCGGGGATCCCGCAAAGGGGGAAAGGATATTCCTGCCCTTTCTTCCGGCGGAAACAAGCTGGCCACCCGGTGCGACGCTGGGATATGGCCCCACCTGCGGATTCGTTCCTCATCTGAGGTGGGCCCGGGGGCCTCTGTCGGTACATACGGATAGGGGTACCTCCCGCTAGGGTGTCCAGACCCTTGGCGTCTCGCAGTCGCCTCACAGGAGAGCGTGATGGTGTCAAGCTCCGGCGTGTGCGCCAAGCGCATCGTGGTGGACGCGCGCCACCACATGCTCGGCTGCCTATCCTCCATCATCGCCATGGAGCTACTCAATGGCCAGAAGGCCACTGTAGCCCACTACGAGGAGATTTGTCTCTCCACGGGCCTAGCCCGCCAGGAAGTCATCTGACAGACTGTCCACCCTAGTGGACACAGAGTTTTCCAAGCCCACACCCTTGTCCTCTGGGAGACGGGACGTACGGTCCGGACCTCGCAGCTGGGAACGTGGTCTTCGGACCTCCCCCCTGAGCTCATATGGGTCCGGTGCCCCCCACGTGCCCATGAGGGCAAGGTACTTAGGGATGGCCTCCATAGGCTCGGACCCCCTAGGGGGTCCGGCGCCGCCACATGTGGGAGCCAGACCCCTATGGGCCTGTCTCTCTAGTAGGCCTCGGGGGCCCGGACCCCCCTATTTCCTCCGGGAAGGGGTCCGGCGCTGCCACGTGCCACCAAGGTGGCGACTCCAGGGTCGGCCCTGCCACGTGCCCATGGCAGAAGGCCCTTTGCGGGACGCCAGCCCAATAACCGCATTAAATGCGGGTATTTGGGCTGTGCGCACCCAAGTCAAAGCATGGTCTGCCCAACTGACACCACGGTAAGCCCATATGTTACCAAGGCAGCGCGTCACTGTGCTCTGCGCGTGGGCAGACGGCGTTTAGTCACATCACGGCGCCACGCGCGTGTGACAGTTCAAGTGCTTGTAAGCTAGGCATATTATTTGTTAGTGTGAAGTATGTGTTTGTTAGTGTAAAGCTTGTGTATGTTTATGTGAAGCTTTTGAAAATTTAAAGTGCAAGTAAAAAGGGTATTTTTGTAATTATGGAAAAAGCTAGGGTTGTTTTTGCAAAATGTATTTGGATGGGAGGTAATCTCAACATAAGTGAAGGGTAGTTTTGCAAATATGTTTTTCTTACTTATTGTCTTGTAAAAATATATTTATCCAAAAAGTTGCATTAGAAATGCATGTGTTAAATTGTATAAAAATTTGGGTAAAGTTGTGAAAATAGGGGTGTTTATGTAATTTTATAAAAGTACAAGTCCTTTTATGCAAGTATTTGATTTACAAAAGTAACTTTCAAAGTTACTTAGGACTAAAGTGTAAAAGGTGCAAGTCATTATGACATGTCTATCCAATAATTATGACGTGTCTATCCCGTCATCATGACGTGTCATAAATGTTTGCATTTAGGTCCTAAATTTTATAAAGTTACACTCTTTAGGACAAAAGTAATTCAAATCCAACTTTTGTTCAAAACTTCACGTGTAAAGATATAAATTTTGAGTTTTTGAACTTGGGCCCTAAAGCAATGTTGTAGAGTTTGAAAAACTCTCCAACTTTTGTTTTGGACATTTCTTCATTAGGGTTTTAGATTGATGAGAAATTATACTTTACAGAAAGGTCCCTGCAGTTTTCTAAATTTACGTATAAGTCCTGGGGAAGTCTCTTTTCTCTTTCTCCTCTGTTCCTCTTCTCCCTGGCGCTTATCTTCTCCCCACTGGCGGCATCCTCTTTCTCTGACCTCTATCCTTATCCACCCCGGTTCCTTTCCCCTCTCTCTTTCTCCTCCTCCACGCGGCTCAGCTGGGCGGCTGCAGGTCGGGCGGCCGGCCGCAGCAGGCGGCGCGGGTGCTGGGCGCTAGCGCAGGCGGGCAGCAGGCGCGGCTGCGGCTCGGCGTGGGTTCGGGCGGCTGCGGCGGCTCGGCTGGTGCGGCGCGAGCGGTAGCTCGCGAAGCGAGTAGGCGCGCGCGGGCGGAGGCAGCGGCTGGCACGCTGGGGCGAGCGCAGGGCGGCTCGGCACGGGGTGGCTTGGCACGGGCGGCCCAGGCGCAGCGCGAGCGGGCGGCTGTGGCCGGCGCGGGGGCGAGTGGGCGCTGGCGCGGAGGGGCCAGATGCGGGCGGCCCGAGCGAGCGGCAGGCGCAAACGGGCGCAGAGGCAGGCGCTAGCACGGGGCCGCCGCAAGAGGAGCTGGCGCAGGCGAGCGGCTGGTGGCGGCGCTCTGGCACTCAGGGCAGAGCGGGCGCAGCGTTGGCACGTGAATGGCACGACGCAGGAGCAGGAGTGGAGCCCAGGACCAGGCCGCGCTGGAGTGGGTGGCGTAAGCGCGTGGTGGCGCGACAGATGTGGAGCTGAGGCGCACGCAGCTCGGGCATGTGCAGGTGCGGCGCGGCAAAGCCGGAGCGAACGCGGGTCCAACAGCAGGAAGAAGAGGGATAGCTGCGCAGGACGACGGCGTGCAGGATGACGGCGTGCAGCGCATGGCGGTGTCCCCGCTGGGCGAGCTCAGGCCACGACCGAGTTGGTGTGCAGGAAGGTCGCGCGCGGTGCGGGAGGAACTGTAGTGCGGCGGCTGTAGGCGGATCCGCACGGGAGCAGCGGGACCCCGCATGGAAGACGTCTGAGGCCGTCAAGGAGAATGCAGCGGAAGGCACGGCCCTAAGGCGAGCAGACCATGGTCCTCGCGGAGGCGGAGGAGCGGTTATGGCGCGGCGAGCCGGAAGGAAAGGCGGCGAAGCAAAGGCAGAGGTCCGGGCGGAATTGGACTGGCGCGTCCGCGGATGCGAGCGGGAGTGTTCTGCCGGTGGCCGGCTCAGCTCGATTCAGCAGGCGCGTGCGTGTGCAAGACAACAGGCCACGCGCGAGCAGGTTATGGGCCAGTGGTGTGAGAGCCGTACAGGAACAGTGTGCAGGAGATGCGACCGGGCGCGACGATCCTGCAGGAGGCTACGCGGGTGTGCCGACCGTGTTTCTACAGCACATGCGCGTGAGCAGTGGAGGTTTAGCCCGTGAGCAGGAAAACCCTGAGGTTCGCGAAGGAGTCGGCATAGCGAACCAATCCGGCCCTATCGGCTTCTTCCTTGAGTCTACGACATCCAACAGCTCTTACCCCTCGTTGATCGCTCAATGGACTACCGTCACCACGGATCACCGTGAGGAATATCCCTCCGGCCATTCTCCACCCACTACAATCCCCTAGCGAGCTTCTTCGTCACCCACGGAACCTTGTCACCATCGAGCACTTCTTATAGCCGATCCTGTTCACCGCGGGAATTCACTTTCCGTTTGTTCTTCTCCACAACCAAGGCTACCCCGAGGTTTGCCCTGACTCACTAAATCTTCCTAATGCCGGCAACCCCTTTGCCGGAATATCGTCGTTATCTTCCTGTTCTCTGTTTTCCCCGACCAGGAACTTAATGGCTTCGATTTAGAAAGTTCTAGGGTGTTCTCTATAAAACTTCCAGAGCTTTCTTTATTTCAAATCAGTGAACTTCTACATTTCATAGAAATTCGTAAGAAGTTCATAAAAATACAAAATCAGTTTTGTTTGAATCCTTAGTGTGGCAGAACCAACCTGAATTATACCGGCTCAAGTACGCGAGTCCACTTCCTAGGGCTCCAACGTGCTTCAAACGGTATAATCCCTTGGCCTGTCGGGTAACGTCCCGATAAACCACCGATACACACGATCAATAAGGTTACCTCACATGAAGGTGAGTCCAGAGATACAATCACCATCACAATTTACATAATAGGGAATTACATTACAATAGTTTATGAAAGTAGTACAAAGCTTCAAACTTAGAGAAAACAATACAAACTATTTAAGCTATGATCTTGAGCAGCGGAAAACATACGCGATGATCTACAGCACGTCGACAAGGCGGATGTCATGCTAAGCCTAGGCATGACATCACTCGGTATCACCAATGTTGGCCGAGGACAGATCCCATTCCACGGACCAACCTTCTGAAAGAGCACAGGGCCAAGGCAGGGAAGAGTAGGGTCTTCAAGACATTTCCTGCAAAACATATAACTAGCAAGGCTGAGTATACTAATACTCAGCAAGGCTTACCCGGGATTGGGTATACTTTAGCCCATAACTAGACTTATGAAGGCTTAAAATAGTTCTGGGTTAAGTTTCAGCTGAAAAGCAACTAAGAGTAGGTCCTTATTTTCAACTTTTAGCTTTCCAGTTCTATGTGATTATCCATTCTAGATAAGCACTTATAACTAAGCAAGCAAGGTAGAGCTCTGTATCCCAACCATCAGTATTACTCATCATATAGTTGCTCTTGTTACTCTGTGTGATAAAGGGATTAAGTAGTCTCAAACATCGTGAGAGGCGGACGATTCTGAATCGAATTTAACCTTGCAAGGTAACCCTAACTCACACGCCTGGAACATCCAACGATAGTTCCGAAGCAACCGTTTGCCTTTCATTCCGACTCGTGGACAGGTCCACCACAAGCGACTGCAGGATCATACGCACTTCCAAAGTGCAGGACATACGTCTGTAGGCGACTAAAAAACCCGTATTCCTGGTTGCCCTTGCAACACGTATTTCCCCAATCGAACATAAGTAACCAGAAGAAGCAAGACGAGTGGTGGGAGGTATGTCCACTCCTCGGGCCAATTGGCTACTAGGCTTGCCGCTTACCATATTTCGCGGCATGTGGTTAGTACTTTCAAATGCTTAACCCCGATCGACACACACCGCGACCTTATCAATTTCAACAACACAGACGGGGTATCACCTCAACCATGATACCGCACAAAACACCCGTCCGGCATCCTTATAGTGATAACAGGAATGTAAACATTACAATTCCTATATCGCGCGAGTGACAGGAAAGCACCTGACTTCTACCGGTCCTATTAGCATAGCATCTAGTCGATATGACCTCAGGTGCAATACATTGGTTCCTAGGATTCATGCATCTAGGGTTTCAAGCAATTCCTAAGAACTTAATGCATAGAATACGTAAATAGATATAGATTGCAGTGTAATAAAATAGTAGGTTATGTCCGGGGCTTGCCTTTACTGGTGGGGCTGAAGTCAGAAATGTCAATATCTTCCGAACTTTGGTTCGGGGCTTCAGTTAATCCCTTGGTGACGTTCACTTGGTCTTCAGAAATATCCTTCATAGACTCCAGGGAGATCTCGTAGGTACCGTTTGCGGAAGTAGTCGTATCTACATGCAGTGCAACATTACATTCAAAATGTGCACATAACACTACCTTACTTCACAATACAATTGTAACCTAGCATTCATATAACACACTATTCACATATCAATCAAAAAGATCTGAAACTAAACTTAGATAGAGCTTTAAGAGGACATCTAATTATGATCGGCTATCGAGGGTTTAACTGATTGATGTGCTTAGGTCGTGCCTAACAGAGGCGTGTCTATTGTGTTAGTTTATTGATCTAGGGTTGAGTACTATGGTTTGTGTAGCCGATTGATAGGTGCACCAGGTTCCCAATTGATTGATGAAAGCATCGATGACTTTAGCAGAAGGATGATTTCTAAAGCTGTTGTCTTAACTGAGATGTACTTAAGTGTTATTCTAGGTAACTAGGTGTGGTTGTGTCGACTCGATTACGTCAGCACAACTATTGAGTGACGTACAGCCGATTGGAGTATGGTTAAGGGTATATGATCGATAAGTATAAAGCCAACCTCTCAGTCGATAAATCGACTGATAGAAGTGTGTGGACAAGGATGGGGAAACTAGGGATCGATCGGCCGTGTTTGACTGGTATGGAAAAGCAACCAAAATCGGCTTGGATCGGTCGATGGCAAAAACCCTAACATCGTGTGTGTTTCTCCAATACATCGACTCTGTGCAGTCGATATAGAACAGAACAAAAGAATCGTATCGGAAGTAGCCGATACTAGAAAGGTAACAACCATATCAGCTAATCGGTCGATGATAGAAGTATCGACTGACAGCTGTTATACAGAAACATCCTAGACTCAAGGAAAGCGGATGCTTAGCAGCTGAACTAATAGCCAATGCTGAAGCATAGCCGCAGAGTTGTTTTGGCTAAGCAGCAGACACACAAGAACTAACGGGGATCCTTATACGACAAGGAACCTAAAGAAACAACAATCGAGACGGGGACAATGTCTTAATGGCAGAGATATAAGCACTCATATGAAAGGTTTAACGAAACACCACATATTTCTATTTAAGATCTATATTCTATGGCTTACTTTTCAGTTATAACACAAGCACACAATATAAAGCACAATAAAACATTCATTCCCTAACATTTGACCTAAACCACACATCAAAGTCTTTCACTCAAGATCACAACATAAAACTTATAGGTTTTGACTTAGGGTTTCAAACGAAACTGATTTTACATTTTTATGAACTTCCTACGAAAATCTATGAAATGTAGAAGTTCATCGATTTGAAATACAGAAAGCTTTGGAAATTTTACAAAGAACACCCTAGAACTTTTTAAAACATAGCAATTAGGTCCCTGGTCCGGGAAAACAGATAACAGGAAGTTAACGATGATATCCCGGCAAAGGAATCGCCGGCATTAAGAAGATGCAGTGAAACAGGGCAAACCTTGGTTATGAAGAAGAACGGGTGAAAAATGAACTCCCGTGGCGAACAGGATCGACGAAGAGAAAAGCTCGACGATGACGAGATTCCGTGGATGACAAAGGAGTCCGCCGAGCATGGTCGCCGTGGGTGGAAGATAGCCGAAGGAGTAGTCTCCGTGGTGACTCGTGGTCTTGCTCGGCGATTGACGAGGAATAGGAGCTACTGGATGTCGTGGATCCCTGGGGCGAAACTACTGAGCCGGATTGGTTTGCTAGGGCAACTCCTCCACGAACCTCCCGGGTCCAACTGCTCACGAGCTAAGCCTTCTTTTGCTCATGCACGCGTGCCACTGAAACACGGCCGGCACACCCGCGTAGCTTCCTGCAGGACTGCCGTGTTTGGTTGCATCGAGGTTCCTCCGAGCTCGTCACACCTGGATACAGCCTCCGCTTCGTCGCCTTTCCTTTCGGCTTGTCACGCCATAATCACTCCTCCGCCTTCGCGAGGACCGTGGTTTGCTTGCATTAGAGCCGTGCCTTCCGTTGCCCTTTCCTTGACGGCCTCTAATGTCCATCACATGCAACCCTCCTGCACACCAACTCGGTCGCGGTCTAAGCTCGCCCAGTGGGAATACCGTCTTGCGCTGCACGCCGCCGCTCTGCACGTCGTTGCCCTGCATAGGTCTTCCTCCTTCTTCCGTTGTTGGTCACGCGCTCGCTTCGGCCTTGCCGTGCCTTGGCTGCGCGCTGCTCTGCTCTACTGCCGCTTGCTCGGGGAAAGGTGGTTCCGGTCATCGCTGGCCTTGAGCTTCGCACACCGCCGACAGTTGCGCCCCAGGCTCACCCAATCTGCACGCTGCAGCTCCCGCGTTGTCGGCCCGTTCTAGCACCTGTGCCGCGCTCTGCTCTGCCGCGCACGCGTTGCCCCACCCCGGCCGAGCCACTCGCGCGCGCGCTGCCAACCGCGCCTCCAGCGCTCTCCGCACGGCACTGCTCGCTCCGGGCTGCTTGCCTCCACATGGTTCCCGCATCTGCCGCACTCGCGCGCATTCTTCTGTGCTGCGTCACGCCACGCCTCCACGCACTTGCGCCACTCACTCCAGCGCCAACCGTGCGCGCCAAGCTCGCGCGCCCACGCTTCTACTCCGGCCGCTCAGCGTTCACACGCTCCTGCTGCCACTCCAGCCGTCACACTGCTTCCACTGCGCTGCGCTCAGCTCCCGCGCTCGCACACGCGTTCCAGCGCTGCTCGCGTCACCTGTCCTCCGGCCGCCCAGCGCTTGCACTCCAGTGCGCTGCGTGCCGCTCGCTCTCGCACGCGACGCCACGTCACGCTCCACCAGCTCCCGTACGCCACCGCGCGCACGCCATCGCCCTGCATCGCCGGTTTCCCCTCCACCTGTCTTGCTCTGGCGTCGCTCTTCCTCGGGCTCACCCGCGCCTGAGCCCGTGCCGCACCTGCTCCTGCGAGCCGCTCCTCCTTTCTGCGCGCCAACACACCTCCACTTGCCCGCGCACACGCGCTTGCTTGCGCCACCAGAGCCTGTTTCCGAGCCGCGCTAACACCTGCTGCCGCTCGCCTGGGGATCGCCCGAGCACGCCGTCGCCTGGCCTTCCTCCGCTCGACCGCCACCTCCCGAGCCACTACGCTGCGCGCCGGTCTGGCTCCAGCACCGCGCCCCGCGGATCCGCGCTTGGGGCCACCCGCAGCCGTGCCGTGCGCCACCGCCAGCCCGCGCCGCACGCACCCGCACGCCGCTCCGCTTCCGCGTCTGCCACGGCCCGCACCAGCCACTGCTCCCGCCTGCTTCGACGCGCTCGAGCCTGCCTGCACGCGTGCCGCCTGCGCCGGCCACGCGCCACTCGGGCCCGCACTAGCCTCGAGCCGCCGCCTGCGCGCCTGCTGCGCGCACACGCCGCCTGCTGCGCGCACACGCCGCCTGCCGCACTGCTGGCCCGCTGCTCGCCTGTGCCGAACCGGTGGAGGAGGAGAGAGAGATGGAATTGGTTGAATGAGGAATGGGACTGTGCTGCCGATGGAGAAGAAAGGGACCGGATAAGAAAGAGCAGAGAGGAAGGACAAATGGGATTCTCCAAGGGCGTATACGCAAAATCAGAGAATTGCAGGGGCTTATTTGTAAAACAAAATTTCCCGTTGATTTAAAACCCAAATGAAGAAATGCCCAAAACGAAAGTTGGAGAGTTTTTCAAACTCTACAACATTGCTTTAGGGCCCAAGTTCAAAAACTCAAAACTTATATTTTTACACGTGAATTTTTGAATAAAAGTCAGATTTGAATTACTTTTGTCCTAAAGAATGAAACTTTATAAAATTCAGGACCTAAATGCAAGCATTTATGACACGTCATGATGACGGGATAGACTCGTCATAATGACTGGATAGACATGTCATGATGACTTGCACTTTTACACTTTAGTCCTGAGTAAATTTGAAAGTTACTTTTGTAAATCAAACATTTGCATAAAAGGACTTGTACTTTTATAAAATTACACAAACACCCTTGTTTTTACCATTTTACCCAAAATTTTTACACACTTCAACATACACATTTCAAATGAAACTTTTGGATAAATAATATATATATCTTTACAAGACATAAAATAAGAAAAACATATTTACAAAACCACCTTTCACTTATTTTGAAATTACCCTTATCCAATACATTTTACAAAAACAACCCTAGGTTTTTTTGTAATTACAAAAATACCCTTTTTACTTGCACTTTAAATTTTTAAAAGCTTCACACAAACACACATGAGCTTCATACTAACAAACACATAGTTCACACTAACAAAATATATTTCTAGCATTGCAAATACACGAACTGTCACAGCCTTCCCCCCTAAAAAGAATCTCGTCCCGAGATTCGGACGAAAGACTCTTAATAGAAGAGAAGCAAATCACCTACGAAGATTGATGTTGATGGCAAGAGCATGACGAGATGAGTATAACGAGAGCATGAAGAGATTGTACATAGATGAGTTTGACAAGATAAGAAAGGAAAACTTGATCAAGTTCTCATAGAGCTAAGATCATCACATGACGATGATAAATGTCGGCGACATTCATCACAAAACTTATAGTTAGCAAGGGAGGATAGTACAAGGGATTGACAAAATGATGTTTGAAACATTCTTGCTCAGAGTTCATTATTTGATTGTTTTAGATGATGTAGATTGTAAAACATGTCCATTTATATCAATGCAATCAAGGGATAATGATAAAATGCTCCAACTCAGAGTGCAATGCTCGATATGTACTCATAAACATGATGCACTGTTTGAGATGTATGATTGCAATGATGATGCAACATGAGGATAAAGGATTCCATGCACGATCAAAATGGTGCATATGACACAATGCAATTATCTTGATGCTGACCAAATGATGCATACACTATGATGCAAGGATGATGATACTTGCAATGTATGCACGTATGAAATGCATGAAGTATGATGTATACCCTCATGAGTTGATGATGCATATGACTCGCACTCTACAACCGTTCTCTCATAACGAACACCTAGGTAGGTCTATATCCTTAGACAAAGATTAGAAGTTAGGACACTAATAAGGTTGCATAAGAAGAGTTTGCAGTGGGGTTATGTCACATGTACCTAGTCACCAGTGCGCTCCTAATGGCTCAATCATGTGACTGCAGTGCACATGAGGCCTTAGGTTCCGACACGGCATCATGGTCATGTGATTAAACACCACCACAAAATAGGAATGACAACCCTACAGTGCTAACAGCAACAAGATAGACTTAGGAAACCTAAGATAACCCAAAGTTGTACTGGATACACACCCGTTAGTCAGTCTACGGATTTTCGATGATGATGCAACACCATGCACTGACCAAAGATGGTATGCGTTATGATGCATAACTTTTGCTGGAAGAATGGTATTCCAAAAAGTAACTGTTGTCATTTTCATTTTTATCCAAAATCATCTGAGCAAAAATTGAAGGTGCAACTTTCAGATGTTGTAACCAGAATAACCAACAATATAGGGTACAACATCAGGAGAGAATAAATGAATCACTGGATGATGGATTGAAGGGTTTACTGATGATTACCAAGATGTAACCATCAAAGGAAAGAACTCAATGGTTCTGCCGAAACAGATGTAAAGCAAAATCAAGGATTGGATTTGGCTGTTAAGCTAAGATTGGCGATAGGGTTCAAACATAACCCAATTCACTTGATTCACAAAAGACCTTCTCACACCAAGTTAGCCTAGCAGATTATGTTGGCTCCTACCACACAAAGTCTAGACGGCATTCAGATACAAGCAACATATTTTAAGACAACAATGTAACAAGCAAGGCAATCAAATCCATCCAAGATGACATGATGCATGCATGTTCTACACGTCCTCACAAACAAAAATAACTTCCAAGTAATCTTGGTCTTACGTGGTTAATTATGGTGGCATCATATAAATACGTCTCTCCCTGTATTATCTAGTCGTTCTTACGTCCAAGCTTACTCAATGAGGTTAGCGTACCTGCAGAAAACCACAAGATATATATACCGAACCTTTCATGCCAGCATGTCATGAAAGCGTCCCCAATCAGTACTGTTCACTATAGAAACAGCATCTGTACAATTACCGCCGTACAGACAATGTTAACATACGTTATCGAGATAACGTATTCACGGGGGTACCGCAAAAATGCGGGGGTACTGCTGTTCATACCCTGTACCAAACTATATACTCCCAATGTAGTCAACCGAAGTTGGTACATTGGCAGCATCTCAAGTAGGCCACTGCTTGAGAAACAGCGTTCGGTTCGCATCACCGACGGGAAGGCCAAGCTCCCTCAGTTGGCTGAGGATCCTTACCTTCTTACCTCATCGTCGAAGGTGTCGTTACAGAATGCAAAGTTGGGGTTGTGCATGAATTTAAGTTTTAACAGAAAAGTAATGCTGGTAGTTACGGTTATATATATATATAGTCACCTCTAATTCCCTCATAAGCATTACCCTAGGGCTTTACGTACTAAGCTCAATCCTTAACGAATCCAACGCGGCTTTGCCAAACATTTTGTTGGTCAAACTTTTATACTGAAAGCATTTTTAAGGTAAAATGTATCTCCAGGGTAACCTTATAGCTCTGATACCAGCTGTGGCAGAACCAACCTGAATTATACCGGCTCAAGTACGCGAGTCCACTTCCTAGGGCTCCAACGTGCTTCAAACGGTATAATCCCTTGGCCTGTCGGGTAACGTCCCGATAAACCACCGATACACACGATCAATAAGGTTACCTCACATGAAGGTGAGTCCAGAGATACAATCACCATCACAATTTACATAATAGGGAATTACATTACAATAGTTTATGAAAGTAGTACAAAGCTTCAAACTTAGAGAAAACAATACAAACTATTTAAGCTATGATCTTGAGCAGCGGAAAACATACGCGATGATCTACAGCACGTCGACAAGGCGGATGTCATGCTAAGCCTAGGCATGACATCACTCGGTATCACCAATGTTGGCCGGGGACAGATCCCATTCCACGGACCAACCTTCTGAAAGAGCACAGGGCCAAGGCAGGGAAGAGTAGGGTCTTCAAGACATTTCCTGCAAAACATATAACTAGCAAGGCTGAGTATACTAATACTCAGCAAGGCTTACCCGGGATTGGGTATACTTTAGCCCATAACTAGACTTATGAAGGCTTAAAATAGTTCTGGGTTAAGTTTCAGCTGAAAAGCAACTAAGAGTAGGTCCTTATTTTCAACTTTTAGCTTTCCAGTTCTATGTGATTATCCATTCTAGATAAGCACTTATAACTAAGCAAGCAAGGTAGAGCTCTGTATCCCAACCATCAGTATTACTCATCATATAGTTGCTCTTGTTACTCTGTGTGATAAAGGGATTAAGTAGTCTCAAACATCGTGAGAGGCGGACGATTCTGAATCGAATTTAACCTTGCAAGGTAACCCTAACTCACACGCCTGGAACATCCAACGATAGTTCCGAAGCAACCGTTTGCCTTTCATTCCGACTCGTGGACAGGTCCACCACAAGCGACTGCAGGATCATACGCACTTCCAAAGTGCAGGACATACGTCTGTAGGCGACTAAAAAACCCGTATTCCTGGTTACCCTTGCAACACGTATTTCCCCAATCGAACATAAGTAACCAGAAGAAGCAAGACGAGTGGTGGGAGGTATGTCCACTCCTCGGGCCAATTGGCTACTAGGCTTGCCGCTTACCATATTTCGCGGCATGTGGTTAGTACTTTCAAATGCTTAACCCCGATCGGCACACACCGCGACCTTATCAATTTCAACAACACAGACGGGGTATCACCTCAACCATGATACCGCACAAAACACCCGTCCGGCATCCTTATAGTGATAACAGGAATGTAAACATTACAATTCCTATATCGCGCGAGTGACAGGAAATCACCTGACTTCTACCGGTCCTATTAGCATAGCATCTAGTCGATATGACCTCAGGTGCAATACATTGGTTCCTAGGATTCATGCATCTAGGGTTTCAAGCAATTCCTAAGAACTTAATGCATAGAATACGTAAATAGATATAGATTGCAGTGTAATAAAATAGTAGGTTATATCCGGGGCTTGCCTTTACTGGTGGGGCTGAAGTCAGAAATATCAATATCTTCCGAACTTTGGTTCGGGGCTTCAGTTAATCCCTTGGTGACGTTCACTTGGTCTTCAGAAATATCCTTCATAGACTCCAGGGAGATCTCGTAGGTACCGTTTGCGGAAGTAGTCGTATCTACATGCAGTGCAACATTACATTCAAAATGTGCACATAACACTACCTTACTTCACAATACAATTGTAACCTAGCATTCATATAACACACTATTCACATATCAACCAAAAAGATCTGAAACTAAACTTAGATAGAGCTTTAAGAGGACATCTAATTATGATTGGCTACTTGTTGAAGATTACAACAGAGCCGATTGGAAACAACGAGGGTTTAACTGATTGATGTGCTTAGGTCGTGCCTAACAGAGGCGTGTCTATTGTATTAGTTTATTGATCTAGGGTTGAGTACTATGGTTTGTGTAGCCGATTGATAGGTGCACCAGGTTCCCAATTGATTGATGAAAGCATCGATGACTTTAGCAGAAGGATGATTTCTAAAGCTGTTGTCTTAACTGAGATGTACTTAAGTGTTATTCTAGGTAACTAGGTGTGGTTGTGTCGACTCGATTACGTCAGCACAACTATTGAGTGACGTACAACCGATTGGAGTATGGTTAAGGGTATATGATCGATAAGTATAAAGCCAACCTCTCAGTCGATAAATCGACTGATAGAAGTGTGTGGACAAGGATGGGGAAACTAGGGATCGATCGGCCGTGTTTGACTGGTATGGAAAAGCAACCAAAATCGGCTTGGGTCGGTCGATGGCAAAAACCCTAAGATCGTGTGTGTTTCTCCGATACATCGACTCTATGCAGTCGATATAGAACAGAACAAAAGAATCGTATCGGAAGTAGCCGATACTAGAAAGGTAACAACCATATCAGCTAATTGGTCGATGATAGAAGTATCGACTGACAGCTGTTATACAGAAACATCCTAGACTCAAGGAAAGCGGATGCTTAGCAGCTGAACTAATAGCCAACGCTGAAGCATAGCCGCAGAGTTGTTTTGGCTAAGCAGCAGACACACAAGAACTAACGAGGATCCTTATACGACAAGGAACCTAAAGAAACAGCAATCGAGACGGGGACAATGTCTTAATGGCAGGGATATAAGCACTCATATGAAAGGTTTAACGAAACACCACATATTTCTATTTAAGATCTATATTCTATGGCTTACTTTTCAGTTATAACACAAGCACACAATATAAAGCACAATAAAACATTCATTCCCTAACATTTGACCTAAACCACACATCAAAGTCTTTCACTCAAGATCACAACATAAAACTTATAGGTTTTGACTTAGGGTTTCAAACGAAACTGATTTTACATTTTTATGAACTTCCTACGAAAATCTATGAAATGTAGAAGTTCATCGATTTGAAATACAGAAAGCTTTGGAAATTTTACAAAGAACACCCTAGAACTTTTTAAAACATAGCAATTAGGTCCCTGGTCCGGGAAAACAGATAACAGGAAGTTAACGACAATATCCCGGCAAAGGAATCGCCGGCATTAAGAAGATGCAGTGAAATAGGGCAAACCTTGGTTATGAAGAAGAACGGGTGAAAAATGAACTCCCGTGGCGAACAGGATCGACGAAGAGAAAAGCTCGACGATGACGAGATTCCGTGGATGACAAAGGAGTCCGCCGAGCATGGTCGCCGTGGGTGGAAGATAGCCGAAGGAGTAGTCTCCGTGGTGACTCGTGGTCTTGCTCGGCGATTGACGAGGAATAGGAGCTACTGGATGTCGTGGATCCCTGGGGCGAAACTACTGAGCCGGATTGGTTTGCTAGGGCAACTCTTCCACGAACCTCCCGGGTCCAACTGCTCACGAGCTAAGCCTTCTTTCGCTCATGCACGCGTGCCACTGAAACACGGCCGGCACACCCGCGTAGCTTCCTGCAGGACTGCCGTGTTTGGTTGCATCGAGGTTCCTCCGAGCTCGTCACACCTGGATACAGCCTCCGCTTCGTCGCCTTTCCTTTCGGCTTGTCACGCCATAATCACTCCTCCGCCTTCGCGAGGACCGTGGTTTGCTTGCATTAGAGCCGTGCCTTCCGTTGCCCTTTCCTTGACGGCCTCTAATGTCCATCACATGCGACCCTCCTGCACACCAACTCGGTCGCGGTCTAAGCTCGCCCAGTGGGAATACCGTCATGCGCTGCACGCCGCCGCTCTGCACGTCGTTACCCTGCATAGCTCTTCCTCCTTCTTCCGTTGTTGGTCACGCGCTCGCTTCGGCCTTGCCGTGCCTTGGCTGCGCGCTGCTCTGCTCTACTGCCGCTTGCTCGGGGAAAGGTGGTTCCGGTCATCGCTGGCCCTGCGCTTCGCACACCGCCGACAGTTGCGCCCCAGGCTCACCCAATCTGCACGCTGCAGCTCCCGCGTTGTCGGCCCGTTCTAGCACCTGTGCCGCGCTCTGCTCTGCCGCGCACGCGTTGCTCCACCCCAGCCGAGCCACTCGCGCGCGCTGCCAACCGCGCCTCCAGCGCTCTCCGCACGGCACTGCTCGCTCCGGGCTGCTTGCCTCCACATGGTTCCCGCATCTGCCGCACTCGCGCGCATTCTTCTGTGCTGCGTCACGCCACGCCTCCACGCGCTTGCGCTACTCACTCCAGCGCCTACCGCGCGCGCCAAGCTCGCGCGCCCACGCTTCTACTCCGGCCGCTCAGCGTTCGCACGCTCCTGCTGCCACTCCAGCCGTCACACTGCTTCCACTGCGCTGCGCTCAGCTCCCGCGCTCGCACACGCGTTCCAGCGCTGCTCGTGTCACCTATCCTCCGGCCGCCCAGCGCTTGCACTCCAGTGCGCTGCGTGCCGCTCGCTCTCGCACGCGACGCCACGTCGCGCTCCACCAGCTCCCGTACGCCACCGCGCGCACGCCATCGCCCTGCATCGCCGGTTTCCCCTCCACCTGTCTTGCTCTGGCGTCGCTCTTCCTCGGGCTCACCCGCGTCTGAGCCCGTGCCGCACCTGCTCCTGCGAGCCGCTCCTCCTTTCTGCGCGCCAACACACCTCCACTTGCCCGCGCACACGCGCTTACTTGCGCCACCAGAGCCTATTTCCGAGCCGCGCTAACACCTGCTGCCGCTCGCCTGGGGATCGCCCGAGCCCACCGTCGCCTGGCCTGCCTCCGCTCGACCGCCGCCTCCCGAGCCACTACGCTACGCGCCGGTCTGGCTCCAGCACCACGCCCCGTGGATCCGCGCTTGGGGCCACCCGCAGCCGTGCCGTGCGCCACCGCCAGCCCGCGCCGCACGCACCCGCACGCCGCTCCGCTTCCGCGTCTGCCACGGCCCGCACCAGCCACTGCTCCCGCCTGCTTCGACGCGCTCGAGCCTGTCTGCACGCGTGCCGCCTGCGCCGGCCATGCGCCGCTCGGGCCCGCACCAGCCCCGAGCCGCCGCCTGCGCGCCTGCTGCGCGCACATGCCGTCTGCCGCACTGCTGGCCCGCTGCTCGCCTGTGCCGAACCGGTGGAGGAGGAGAGAGAGATGGAATTGGTTGAATGAGGAATGGGACTGTGCTGCCGATGGAGAAGAAAGGGACCGGATAAGAAAGAGCAGAGAGGAAGGACAAATGGGATTCTTCAAGGGCGTATACGCAAAATTAGAGAATTGCAGGGGCTTATTTGTAAAACAAAATTTCCCGTTGATTTAAAACCCAAATGAAGAAATGCCCAAAACGAAAGTTGGAGAGTTTTTCAAACTCTACAACATTGCTTTAGGGCCCAAGTTCAAAAACTCAAAACTTATATTTTTACACGTGAATTTTTGAATAAAAGTCAGATTTGAATTACTTTTGTCCTAAAGAATGAAACTTTATAAAATTCAGGACCTAAATGCAAGCATTTATGACACGTCATGATGACGGGATAGACTCGTCATAATGACTGGATAGATATGTCATGATGACTTGCACTTTTACACTTTAGTCCTGAGTAAATTTGAAAGTTACTTTTGTTAATCAAACATTTGCATAAAAGGACTTGTACTTTTATAAAATTACACAAACACCCTTGTTTTTACCATTTTACCCAAAATTTTTACACACTACAACATACACATTTCAAATGAAACTTTTGGATAAATAATATATATATCTTTACAAGACATAAAATAAGAAAAACATATTTACAAAACCACCTTTCACTTATTTTGAAATTACCCTTATCCAATACATTTTAGAAAAACAACCCTAGGTTTTCTGTAATTACAAAAATACCCTTTTTACTTGCACTTTAAATTTTTAAAAGCTTCACACAAACACACATGAGCTTCATACTAACAAACACATAGTTCACACTAACAAAATATATTTCTAGCATTGCAAATACACGAACTGTCACACTTAGGTGAAAATCTAAGAGTTTTATGTTGTGCTTTTGAATTGAAAGTCTTTGATTTGTGGTCTAGGTTAAATATTAGGAAATGAATGCTTTATTTGTACCTTGTGTTGTATGCATGTGTTGTAGCTGAATATAGATCATAGAATGTATGTCTCAAGTGCAGATGTGTGATATTTAGTTAATCAATCCTATCACACGAGTGCTCATATCCCTACCATCAAGACCTTGTCCTTGTTTTGATTGCCGTTTCCTTAGGGTCCTTTTCGTATAAGAATCCTTGTTGGTTCATGTGTATCTGCTGCTTAGCTAATACATCTCTGCAGCTAAGCTTCAGCGTCAGCTATCAGCTCAACCGCTAAGCATCCTTTTCCTTTGAGTCTATGATGTTTCTGTGTAACAGCTGTCAGCCAATGCATTTCTTTGATATACTTCTACCCTCGGCTGGTTAGTTGATCCGGTTGTTATCCTTCTAATATCGGCTACTACCGATACAATTCTTTTGTTCTGTCCTACATCGACTGCACATAGTCGATGTATCGGAGATGCACACACAATCTTAGAATTCTTACTATCGGCCGATCCAAGCCGATTCTAGTTGTTTTTCATATCGGTCAAATATGGCCGATCAACCCTTAGTTTTCCCATCCTTATCCACACACTTCTATCAGCCGATTTATCGACTGAGAGATCAGCTATATATCTATCGGTCACATACCCTCAACCACACTCCAATCGGCTGTACGTCACTCAATTGTCGTGCTGACGTAATCGAGCCGATACAACCACACCTAGTTACCTAGGGTAACATTTAAGCACATCTCAGTTAAGACACAGCTGCTTTAGGAATCACCCCTCTGCTAAAGTAATCGATGCTTTCATCAATCAATTAGGAACCCGATGCACCTATCCATCGGCTACACAGGCCAAAGTACACAACCCTAGATCAGTAAGATAGCACAGTAGACACGCCTCTATTAGGCACGACCAAAGCACATCAATCGGCTAAACCTGATGCATCCTCATTGGTTAAGACCAAAACCAATGCACCAACCAATCGAATAGACCCAAAAACATGCTGATAATCCAATCGGTAAGATCCTTCCTTGATCTATCCTTGAAACACTGTACCCTTAATATTCCAATCTCTATCAGGCGTTTTAACCTTTGGTGAAGCCAAACCAGTTAATCTCTTCTGCTCATATACAGGAACTACTCATGCCGATTTCTCTTCTAAATAGAAATCCGCAGATCTCCTAAAACTGTACAGAGAGCTTCCTTCTTTACCAATTCTATTGACTAAACCCCTGTTGTTTCCAATCATCTTTGTTATAATCTTCAACAAATTGCCGAACTTAATTAGTTGTCCACCTAAAGCTCTATCCAAGTTTAGTTTCGGATCTTTTTGGTTGTTATGTGAGTAGTATGTTAATTGAGTGTTAGATTGCAACTTTATCGTGAATTAAGATAATTTTATGTGCACACTTGAATGTAATGTTGCATTGCATATAGATACGACTACTTCCGCAAACGGTACCTACAAGATCTCCCAGGAGTCTGCGGAGGATATTCCTGAAGACCAAGTGAATGTCACCAAGGGATTATCTGAAGCCCCGAACCAAAGTTCGGAAGATCTTAACTTTACTGACTTCAGCCCCACCAATAAAGGCAAGCCCCGGACATATCCCACTACTTTATTTACCCTACAATCTATGTCTATTTATATTATATCTTGCATTACGTCTAGGAGTTGAAATGAAACCCTAGTTGCATAAGATTTTAGGAATCCAATGTATTGTACCCGAGTCCTTATCGCTTAGATGCTCTGCTAAATAGGACCGGTAAAAGTCAGGTGATTTCCTGTCACTCGCGCGATATAGGAGTTGCTTGTTTACAATTCTGCAACCACTATAAGGATAATGGATAGGGTCATGTGCTGTAGAGGTTTACCCTGTCTGTTTTCTTAAAAGTGGTTAAGGTCGAAATGTGTGGTAGTGGTGGCTAAGCGTTTGAAAGTACTAGCCATATGCCGCGAAATATGGTAAGCGGTAAGCCTAGTACCCGAATGGCCCGGCAAATGGAACACGTCTCCACCACTCGACTTTTAGTTTATGTTTACACGCACCGACGTGTGGGAGTACGTTCTGCATGGCAGACAGGAATACGGGTTTTGTAGTCGTGCTACAGATGTATGTCCTGCACAATTGGTGTGCGTACAGTCCTACAGTCGCTTGTGGTGGCCCTGATCCATAACCCGGAATATGAGGGAAACGGTTGCTTCGGAACGATCTTTGGATGTTCCAGGTGTGTGTGTTAGGTTTACCCTGCAAGGTTAAATTCGATTCGGAATCGTCCGCCTCTCACGAGGATTGAGACTGCTTATCCCTTTTGCCACATCGAGTAAAAAGTGTAATTATTGATGGAATAATTTTTGATGGATGATAATATCTATCTTGCTTGCTTAGTATAGGTGCTTACCTAGAATGGCTAATCAAGCTAGAATCTGAAAGCTAAAACTTGAAAGTAGATTATACTCTTTGTTGCTTTTCAGCTGAAAATAAACCTAGAACCCTTGAAATGCCTTCATGAGTCTAGTTATGGGCTAAAGTATACCCGATTCCGGGTAAGCCTTGTTGAGTATTAGTATACTCAGCCTTGCTAGTATATGTTTTTCAGAAAACATCTTTGAAGACCCTACTCTTCCCCTGTATTGGCCCTGTGCTCTTCCAGATGGTTGGTCCGTGGAATGGGATCCGTCCCCGGCCAACACTGGTGATATCAAGTGATGTCGAGCCTGGGCTTAGCATGACATCCGTCTTGACGACATGCTGTAGATCAACGTGTATGTTTTCCGCTGCTAAAAATCATAACTTTAACAGTTATAATAATTTTTCTAAATTTGGAACTTAGTACTGCTTTTGGAAACTCTTGTAATGTAATTCCCTGTGATGTAAAATATGATGGTGACTGTATCTCTGGACTCACCTTCGTGTGAGGTAACCTTATTTGATCATGTATCGGTGGTTTATCGGGACGCTACCCGACAGGCTAAGGGATTATACCGTTTGAAGTACGTTGGAGCCCTCTGGAGTGGACTCGCGTACTTGAGCTGGTATAATTCAGATTGGTTCTGCCAGAGCGCGTGAGTAATGATGGCCTGCGGCAGGTGTGCTGAGGCGTGCGCTGCAACAGTTCGCACGGAGGCGATGGCGTGGCAGGGTCAGCGCTGCTTCTTCGTCTGTCAGAGGGCCCTGACCCAACAGTGGCAGCACGGCTTCCGCTGTTGGGCAACACTGACAGCAGACACTATGCTGGCAAGGCGGCACATGGCCATATCTTAGCTGTAGATACACACATCAACTTCCCAATAGTGAGGACTACAGAGAGGAGCTGGAGATGAAGATCTCCATATCTCTCATAGAATAGGCTCCTGTTGGCCGGGCCCACTTGTCGGGGCCCGCACAGTGTAAGTACACCCCTTGGACTATAAAAGGGAGAGTGTACTCATTAGGAAGGGACACATCTCAATCCCAAGCTCAGGTTCAATCCAGGCTTCCACAATCAATACAACACCCAAGTGGACATAGGGTATTACGCTCCGGCGGCCCGAACCACTCTAAAATCCGTGTGTCTTTCCTGTGTTCATCCGCCCATCGATCAAGCGCTCCTAGGTCTCCCCCAAACTCTTCCTTAACTAGGATTAGACGGGTGCATTCCGCCACCCTGCTAGAGATTTCCTCCGACAGGCTTGAAGCCCTCAGGTACTTGTAACTGCTAAACCGTGCTGTGAACGCAGGAAAGAGATCACTGCAGTCGGTACCTTCTATATTGGCTACTTCACGTTCTCTGCATCTAGTATCAATTATGGATTGCGCATCGCGTCCTTCATTGATTCTCTGGTGTAGGTCTTCTGGAGGATTTCGATGATTGGGCTATCGCGGGTTGCCTCCTGGAGGTGGCTGCTGCCTCCCGCTAGTGGCCTAACTCCCGCGAGCATTGTTGTTGTTACTTCGCTAAGGTCGAGGAGGGTCGCCTGCCGTTCGACTATTAGGCCGGCTGCGGCTTTTGCCCATGTGTTCTTCTCCGATGGCGGACATCGGGTTTTGTTGATCGAGCTGAATCCATGCCCTCTGCGCGTAGCGAAGTGCTTGGTGCAGGTTTGGATCGTTACTACGTTCGAGTATGGCAGTTACCCTGGCGATATTGGCCACAGGAGTTTTGAAGCCCCGCTCGCTCACGGCAGCGAATTCGGCGTCTAGCTCACGATGCATAGATCGCATGCGCTCGTTGACCCTCCTTCGCCGGACTGCGCGAGCTCTGTTCCTGGCCCTTCGTGCCTCACGCTCAGTGTCATTTTCATCACCGGTGTTGGCTATGGCCTCGTCTTCGGATATCATATCAAGTGCGTCATTGGGTGAGATGCCATCATCCTTGCCCTCCTCCGCCATCAACACCTGACGTGATATGAGCTCATCGGAGCTCACTTCGACTAGCTCAGTCGATTCTTCTGCCATGGTGGCTAATGGCTTGCCTTCCTGAAAAGGTAAGGGCTCGAGGTGTGCCACAAGTCCATCTTCGTCTTTGAGTAGATTGGAGAGTTTCATGCCCTTCCAATGCACGAAACGGCCCTCTGGAGTGGAGGTGATCATCAGATCGTTGTCACCAAGACAACCTGCAGCCCCCCGACGTGCGGTGGCTTCGGGTTTTTCGATTTGAAGTAAATAGTCCAAGTCCTTTCCAATGTGGAGAGGGACTCAGAGTTGTTGGCCTCCTGATGTTCAGTGGCCGAATTGCGTAGACCGAGTCATGATCGGTTACGCAAGTTCTCAGATTGGAGCGGGTCCGATCCGAGCGTGGTTGTTGCAGCACAGGGTAGAGTCGTGTTGAAAACGGACTCCTCCTTGGTCTTCGTAGCGGAGCCATGGGTCGACAAGTCATCGAGATTATTGACGAACTCATCGAGGTCACTATGAAAATTCGCTGCGAGAGTTTTCGGCTTCATGACGTCGATGGTGAAACGACGAAAATCGCCCATGCCATCTGCGACGCAGACCCATGAGCCAAAAACGAACGTCGTGCCCTGGAGAGGCACGACACTGGTGAACCTGAATGATGCCATACAAACATTGTGTAAAACTACAAGCTATGCAAGCTTGTTCAGAGTCACAGCAGAAGAAATTAACACATGACTACACACGTCATGAAAGTTGACACCACGCTCAGCCCGAAACATGGCGTCATTCCGGAGGGTCATTGCCAGCCGAGGACGGATCCCACTCCATCGACCAGCCAAACGGAATAGAAAATGGCTAGGCTGGACTATCCGTTTAGTTCTCACAGGCCATACCTGAAAGACAGACTAGCAAGACAGAGTATGCTAATACTCAGCAAGGCTTAACCGAGATTGGGTATACTTAGCCCGAAGCTAGACCATGGAGGATTGAGAGGTTCTGATTTTCTTTTTATTGAAAAGCAACAAAGAGTATGATCTAACTTTCATGTTTTAGCTTTCAGATTCTAGTCTCATTAACCATTCTAGATACACCTATACTAGACAAGCAAGGTAGAGATTTGCATCCATCAAGATTATTCCAACAATAGTTACTGTTCTTACTCTATGTGGCAGAACGGACGATTCTGAATCGAATTTCAAAACCTTGCAAGGGTAAACCTAACTCACATGCTTGGAACATCCAATGATCATTCCGAAGCAACCATTTTCCTTTCATTCCGACTCGTGGATCAGGGCCACCACAAGCGACTGTAGTACCATACGCACATCCAATGTGCAGGACGTACGTCTGTAGCGTGGCTACATGACCGTACTCCTGTCCGCTGTGTGGAACGTATTCCCGCACGTCGGTGCATGTGTGAAAAACCAAATTATGAGTGGTGGGGGGTATGTCCACTCCTCGGGCCGATCGGTTACTAGGCTTACCGCGTACCATATTTATGGCATGTGGCTAGTACTTTCAAACACTTGACCACAACTACCACACACTGCGACCTTATCAACTTTTATCAACACAGACGGGGTAACCTTCCAAATCATGATACTGCACATGACCCCGTCCATCATCCTTATAGTGATTGCAGAATAGTAAACATTCAACTCCTATATCGCGTGAGTGACAGGAAACCACTTGACTTCTGCCGGTCCTATTAGCAGAGCATCTATTCGATAAGGACTCAGGCACAATACATAGGTTCCTAGGATTCATGCATGTAGGGTTCCATTTCAACTCCTAGACTTAATGCATAATACATATATATAAGTATAAAACTGTATAAGTGTAATAATTTAAAATACTGGGTTATGCATTGCGGCTTGCCTTCTTGAGCGGGGTTGGGGTCTGGGATGTCAAAGACTTCCGAACCTTGGTTCGGGGCTTCAGTTAAATCCTCGGCGATGTTCATCTGGTCTTCAGAAAACCCTTGCTCGGGCTCCTGGATTAGCTCGTAGACTCCGTCGTCGAGTGTCGCTGACTCTACATGATATGCAATGATTTGAATTAGGGGGTTCTTGAGTTAAGAATTTTACTTCATGATAAAGTTGCAATCTAACAATGGATAAACACAACTTCATAAAACAAGAAATTTGAATTCAAGCCTACTATTTGAATCTTAATTCAATTATCATAATTAATTGGATTAATTGAATTTGGTTAACAAGTTTGATTTTTATTTTGAAATCCACAAAGGCTATGGCCTTGAATTTTTGTGGTAAGCTTACTTCTAACAGATGAGTTTACTATGAATTTTTCATAAATTTCTGAAAATAGAAACTAAAGCATTTGAACTAAGTTCAAATTTCAAGTTTAAATTCAAACCTTACGCAAAACAGTGTCATAAATTCTTGAAAGATTTACTATGAACTACTTAATTATAGAACATCACATGGTAAAAAGATCTAAGCATGAAAATCTTAGTAGCATGCTTGAATAAATTTAAACCATTTCAAGCTTGATTTGCATAAGTTTAAATTAGTTCAAGCTAGGATTCAGTACTACAAGTGAAGTTTTTTACACAAATTTACTTACAACTTAACCAGGCTACACACCAAAAATCACAAGCAAAAGAGCTAGCATGCAAAAGTTACACATAAGATACCCTTTTGTTAAACTTTAAAATAACTCAAAAAGCATTTGCTTTCAAACCAGACTCTAATAACCAAAGTTGTAGAGCTAAACTTCTGGAGTACAACAAAACTGGTTTGACAATTTTTTGATTTTTCTACAAATTCCTATGGATTTTAAAATTTGGCTGATTTGAAATGGGGGGTACTGATTTTTCATAGAAAGGACCCTGAAAAGATTTGAATCCTTGCAATTGGGTCCTTGGCCGGGTTAAACAGAGAAGCCGATCGACGGCGACCAAATTCCAGCGAGGGGGCTCACCGGTGGCGAGGGGAAAGTAGGGGAAAAGATTTAGGAGCTCACGGCGGTCACGGGGGTGGCCGGAGTTGAGGAAGAGAGGGGCTGAGGCGGCGAATCGACGGTGAATAGAGGTGGGCGGCGGGGCTCCGAGGGGCGGCGACGGTGTTCCTGTGGCTGGAGTGCTGGAGGGTGGCGGGGAAGTGGCTAGAAAGCTTCCTCGGGGTGATGTGGTGCTGGTGGTGTGCTTGGCAGGGGCTGAGAGGGGGTGGAGCATCGGGACGACGGCGAGACCGAGCGGCGGCAGAGCTCGAGCTCACCGGCGCGGTGGTCCGGGCTGTGTGGGCGCGGGGAATGGAATTGGACTGCTCAGTGCGCTTTAGTGGGTTGCGGTGGTGCCGTAGGAGCACTGGCTTGTGGGTGTGGGGTGGCGGAGGCGGCTGACGATGGCGAGCCGAGGTAGCGGCGGAGCTCCGGCGAGGGGTCGAGCGGAGGAAGGAAGGAGAAGCAATGCTGCGTGGTGGAATGTGTAAAAGAAGTCGAGAGGGATTCCTGGGCAAGCTTTAAGACCAGGAGAAGCATGGCACGCGTGAAGCAGCTACTGGCAAGCCGGCGGCGTGCGTGGCGGCTCGGGCGGCGGCGGCGCGACGTGGAGGGGCGGGGAGAAGCCAGCGGAGGCTGGGCAAGCGGTGGGCGCAGGCGCTGGAGGGCACGTGGCACGGGGGCAGCTGGGGCTCGAGAAATGGCCGGCGAAGGCGGAGGGGTCACTGGAGCGGGCAGAGCAGGGGGAGGGGCTAGAGGTTGAAGATAGGGACCTATCTGCAAATTTTCAAAAATGCAGGGACTCCACTGTAAAGCCAAATCAACTTTCAAACCATAGCCCAAATGAAAATGTGGCCAAAAGTAAAAGTGTACAGCTTAGCAAGATCTACAACTGTGCTTTAAGGGTCAGCTTCAAAAGAGTTAAGGATTTAAATCTAATTTAAAACTTGGTAAAATTTTAAACTTCAGAGATATCCTATTTAAATTCTACACTCCAATTGAATCCTTAGGGTAGTTTCACTTCTCACAGAGGTTTAAAAGTAAGTACTTGCTTCTTGCAAAACAACCCTTTACATACTTTGATTTTACCTACCATTCTCACACATTTTGCACCGAAGGACCTAAATTTTCCATAATTACAAAAAGACCCTTTTGCCTTTGCATTAAAGTTTTTAACACACATGCAAAAGATCAAACACACAAATTCATAATAGAATCTAGTGTGTTTTATTCCTAAGTACCTGAATGTCATAGCCTTCCCCCTAAAAAGAATCTCGTCCTGAGATTCCGGAATAGGATGGAATCGGACGATCAGATTTGGGAGTTGGCTTGAAGGAAGTCTGGAAAGTTACACTGAAGATATGACTCGGTTTCCCAAGTCGCTTCTTCTTTAGTGTGATGGTCCCACTGAATTTTGAACATCCTGATGGTTTCTCTTCTAGTACTTCTCTGTTTGGTGTCTAGTACTTTGATCGGATGCTCGGTATAAGATAGATCCGGTTGGATTTCACTAGATTGGGAATCAATTGTGGCAGAACCGCCTGAATTATTCCGGCTCAAGTGCGCTAGTCATCGCTATACAGCCGATACTAACTCAATGCACTTCAAACGGAACAACCCATTGGTCTGTCGGGTCTCCGCCCGATACAACCACGGTTCAACAGGACCGAAGCAGGTTTATCTCGCACGAAGGCGAGTATACAATCACATCACAGCTCACCAACTTTTAATTTACAGAAGCTTAAACATTATTACAAACTATTTCAAACTTTAAGTAAACTTATACAAACATTGTTCAAAGTGACAAGCTAAATAGCTTGTCCAGGTTCACAGCGGAAGAAAATAAACACGTGACTATACACGTCGCGAAGGTTAACACCATGCTCAGCCCAAAGCTTGGTGTCACTCAGGAGGGTCACTGCCAGCCGGGGATGGATCCCACTCCACGGACCAGCCATACGGAATAGAAGTTGGCCATGCAGAGCTATCCATGGGGTTCTCGAAGGTCATACCTAAAAATTTTACTAGCAAGACTAAGTATTCTAATACTCAGCAAGGCTTACCCGAGATTAGAGTATACTTTACCCATAACTAAACTCATGAAGGCTTGAAATGGTTCTAGGTTTAATTTCAGCTGAAAAGCAACAAAGAGTATGATCTACTTTCATATTTTAGCTTTCAGATTCTAATCTCATTAATCATTCTAGGTTAGCACCTATACTAGACAAGCAAGGTAGAGATTAATATTCATCCCAATGATTCCATAATGGTTATTGTTCTTACTCTATGTGGCAGAAGGAATAGACAGTCTCAATCTCCGCGAGAAACGGACGATTCTGAATCGAATTTCATAACCTTGCAAGGCAAACCTAACTCACACGCTTGGAACATCCAACGATACTTCCGAAGCAACCGTTTGCCTTTCATTCCGACTCGTGGAACAGGGCCACCACAAGCGACTGTAGGACCATACGCACACCAATTGTGTAGGACATACGTCTGTAGCGCGACTACATGACCGTACTCCTGTCCGCTGCGTGGAACGTACTCCCGCACGTCGGTGCGTGAGAAAAACCAAATTACGAGTGGTGGGAGGTATGTCTACTCCTCGGGCCGATTGGTTACTAAGCTTACCGCTTTACCATATTTCGCGGCATGTGGCTAGTACTATCAAACGCTTAGCCACCACTACCACACACTGCGACCTTATCAACTTTTAACAAAACTGACATGGTAAACCTCCAAGTCATGATACTGCACATGACCCTGTCCATCATCCTTATAGTGATTGCAAAATAGTAAACATGTAACTCCTATATCGCGCGAGTGACAGAAAATCACCCGACTTTTACCGGTCCTATTAGCAGAGCATATATGCGATAAGGACTCAGGTACAATACATTGGTTCCTAGTATAAATGCATCTAAGGTTCCATTTTAACTCCTAGACTTAATGCACGATATAATCTATAAGTATAAAATTATAGTAAATTGAAATACTGGGTTATGCAATGGGGCTTGACTTCTATACATTGGATTCCTAGGATTCATGCATCTAGGGTTCCATTTCAACTCCTAGACTTAATGCACGATATAATATATAAGTATAAAATTGTAGTAAATTGAAATACTGGGTTATGCAACGGGGCTTGCCTTCTTGAGTGGGGTTGGGGGCAGGAGTGTCAAGGATTTCTGAACTTTGGTTTGGAGCTTCAGTTAGAGTCTCGGCGACGTTTATCGAGTCTTCAGAAAACCCTTGGTCTTGTTCCAGGACTAGCTCGTAGTCTCCATCGTCGAGCGTTGCTGACTCTACATGACATGCAACGATTTAAGTGAGAAGGTTCTTAAGTTAAGGATTTCACTTCATGATAAAGTTGCAATCCAATAAATTAACAAACATAAACTCATGAAACAAGAAGGTTAGATATAAACTCATTATGGTTATTCTAATCCAATTATCTCATTTAATTGAATTAGGTTATAAAGTTAGATTTTTAATTTGAAAACCATAAAGGTTCTGACTTTGAATTTTTGGTGGCTAATCTTACTTCTAATAATAAGTTTATTGTGAATTTTTCATAATTTTCTGTAAATAGAAACTAAAGTATTTGAATTTGAATTCAAATTTCAAGTTTAAATTGAAATCTTGAGTAAACAGAACTTTAAATTCTTGAAAATTTAATTATGAACTAATTATCAACAAATTAGGTTTTGGTAAAAAGATCTAAATAGAAAAGCCTCAGGAACATGCTTAAATAAATTCAAAACACTTCAAATTTTATTTGCAAAAATTTAAAAAACTTAAACTACGAAGCAGTACTAAGAATGAAACTTTTACACCAGCTTACTCAGGACCTAGATAGGCTTCATACCAAAAATCAAAAGAAAATAAGTTTACATGCAAAAGTTATGCCCAAGATACCCTTTTCCTTAACTTTTAAATAACTTTGAAATTATTTAGTTTCAAACCAGACTCTATTAACCAAAATTGTAGAGCTTGACTTCTAGTTTTCAACAAAATTGGTTTGACAATTTTTGGAGTTTCCTACAATTTCCTATCAATTTTACAAGTTGGTAGCGTTGCCCACATGAAATAACAAGGAAGTTTATAGAGGGGTCCTCGGGTTTTTGCACAGGGGCCCTTAGAACAGAAAAAGTATTTGCAGATGTGCCCTTGACAGCCCACGACGGCGGCCGGCGTGTCTGTCCGAGGTGTTCTCGCCGGCGGCGAGGTCTTGGGTGGGGAGGGATAGGTCCTACACGGCCTACAGGAACTGCTGATCACGATGGTGGGTGATGTGTTCAAGGAGGAGTGGCGGAGCATGCCGACGACGATGGATGGCGGCGGCCGTGACGGCGTGCTCGTGTTCCCGGCGAGGGGCCGGCGAACATGGATGGAAAAGGCGCGCATAAGCATCGTGGGAGTGAGGGGATGCTATTGCAATACCTAATTGGGCCGGAGATGGGGTAGAAGGGGTGATCGACGGTGGGGCGGTTCGGGTCTTCACTGGCGGCAATGGCGGCACGGCGTTCTGCAGGCTGGGGTGTCGGAAGGCGGTGAAGGAGGAGCGGGATCGCTTCTGGGAGATGACGTGGTGCTGTTTGTGCTTTGGATCGGGGATGGGGAGCAGCGGTGGCGGCTGTCGATGGTGAGCTGAGGCCGCGGAGGAGGTCCGGTGAAGTGTGGTGGTCGGAGCAGGGGAAAATGAGCGAAATGTGTGTGTGCAAATGCAAGAGCGAGTGCGCAAGGAGCTCCAGGATGTGCTCGGGGTCTAGAAGAAGATGTGGTTGCGTGGGAGCAGGAGCTGGCATGCCAGCGGGAGTCGTGGCGGCTCGGACGACGGCGGCGCAACATGGGGAAAGCAGGGGCGGCCAGCGCGGGGTCGGGAAGGCAGCGGCAAAGCAGAGGGGGACGCGTGGCATGGCTCAGAGTGGCGCGGAGGCGGCGGGGGCGCTGCACATGGCCGGCAAGAGCGGCGGCGGCGCATCGGGCAGAGAAACAGAGGAGGAAGGGGGAAGGTAGACGAAGGGGGACTGAACTGTAATTTCCCAGAAACACAAGGACTCCACTGTAATGTCTAAGTAACTTTCAAACCAGAGCTCAAATGAGGATGGGCCCAAAAGCAAAAGTGTAGGGTTTACCAAAATCTACAAATTTGGTTTAAGGTTCATTTGCAGAAAAGCTAAGGATTTGTAATTACTCTAAAACTTAGCAAAATTTCTAAACTTTATATAAATCCTATTTAAAAACTACACTACACTTACATCCTATGTGTAGTTTCACCTATTTTCATGATTTAAAAGCAAGTTCTTGTCTTTTGCAAAATAACCTTCATGTATTTGGATTCCACTTCCCATTCTCACCCATTTAACACTAAAGGACCTTTATTAATTTATAATTATATATACTCCCCTTTTCCTTAGCATTTAAATTTTTAAACACACTTTCACCACATTTTGCACACAATTTCATACTAAAATCTAGTGTGTGACAATACTAAGTACCTGAGTGTCACATCGATGATCTTGGTAGGAATTTTGACGCACTTCCTAAGTTGAGATACATGGAAGATATCATGAATGGCCGCTAGTTGAGGACGAAGTTGAAGACGATATGCTACGGGTCCACAGACTTCGATAATCTCAAAGGGTCATATCACGATATAGGATTGACAGGAAACCACTCGACTTCTGCCGGTCCTATTAGCAGAGCATCTATTCGATAAGGACTCAGGCACAATACATAGGTTCCTAGGATTCATGCATCTAGGGTTCCATTTCAACTCCTAGACTTAATGCATAATATAGATATATAAGTATAAAACTGTATAAGTGTAATAATTTAAAATACTGGGTTATGCATCAGGGCTTGACTTCTTGAGCGGGGCTGGGGTCTGGGATGTCAAAGACTTTCGAACCTTGGTTCGGGGCTTCAGTTAAATCCTCGGCGACGTTCACCTACTCTTCAAAAAACATTTGCTCGGGCTCCTGGATTAGCTCGTAGACTCCATCATCGAGTGTCGCTGACTCTACATGATATGCAATGATTTGAATTAGGTGGTTCTTGAGTTAAGAATTTTACTTCATGATAAAGTTGCAATCTAACAAATTGATAAACATAACTTCATAAAACAAGAGATTTGAATTCAAACCTACTATTTGTATCTTAATTCAATTATCATAATTAATTGGATTAATTGAATTAGGTTAACAAGTTTGATTTTTATTTTTGTGGCAGAACTAACCTGAATTACATCAGCTCAAGTACGTGAGTCCACTCTTGAGGGCTCCATCGTACTTCAAATGGCATAATCCCTTGGCCTGTCGGGTAACGTCCCGATAAACCACCGAATGCAGGATCGAACAAGGTACCTCGCATGAAGACGAGTCCAGAGATACAATTGCCATCACATTTTTACATCACAGGCAGATACAATACATGAGTGTTTAAAAGTAACATCAGTTACCAACTGATGGAAATTATTACAAAAAAGTTTTAAGTTTCAAGTCATAGCAGCGGAGTTTTCAGTACGGATATCATGCTAGCCCATACATGATATCACTCGGAGGGGTCTGTGTTGGACGGGGACGGGTCCCACTCCATGGACCAACCATCAGGAAGAGGGTAGGGCCACGGCATAGGCAGAGCAGGGTCATCAGGGGAATTACCTGATCAAAAAGTTACAAGGCAAAACTGAGTATTCTAATACTCAGTAAGGCTTACCCGCTCATGGTATACTTAGCCATGTAACTAGACTTATGACGGCTTTAATGGTTGGGGGTAAAATTTTCAGCTGAAAAGCAACAAAGAGTAGATCCTTAATTTCAAATTTTAGCTTTCAAGTTCTAGGTGATTAAATTATCCTAGATAAGCACCTATAACTATTTAAGCATGGTAGAATCTTTAGCCAAACATCATCTTTGATAACCATAAAGTTGCTCTTGTTACTCTATGTGGTAAAGGGATCAAGCAGTCTCAATTTTCGCGAGAAACGGATGATTCCTGAATCGAATTTCAGCCTTGCAAGGGTAAACCTAACTCACACACTTGGAACATCCAACGATTGTTCCAAAGCAACCGTTTGCCTTTCATTCCGACTCGTGGATCAGAGCCACCACAAGCGACTGCAGGACCATACGCACATCCAATGTGCAGGACGTATATCTATAGAGCGACTACACGACCATACTCCTGGTTGCCCGGCAACACGTATTCCCACACATCGAAGCAAGTAACAGGAAAAACCAAATACGAGTGGTGGGAGGTATGTCCACTCCTCAGGCCGATTGGTTACTAGGCTTACCGCTTACCATATTTCGCGGCATGTGGCTAGTACTTTCAAACGCTTAACCACTGCTACCACACACTGCGACCTTATCAAATTCACCAACACAGACGGGGTATCATCTTAACCATGATACTCCACATAAATCCCGTCTGTCATCCTTATAGTGATTACAGGAATGTAAACATTTCAACTCCTATATCGCGCGAGTGACAGGAAATCATCCGACTTCTACCGGTCCTATTAGCATAGCGGCTATACGAACTCAAGTGCTAATATTCAATACATTGGTTCCTAGGAAAATGCAACTAGGGTTTCTCATACAATTCCTAAGAACTTAATGCATAAATAGTTATAAGTCACTATCAATTGTAGTATAAATAAAGTAAGGGTTATGTCCGGGGCTTGCCTTTTTGAGTAGGGTTGGGGGTAGGAGTGTCAAAGTTTTCCGAACTTTGGTTCGGAGCTTCAGTTAGATCTTCGATGGCATTCCCGGGGTCTTCAGTTGATTCCACTCCTTGTTCCGGGATTAGTTCATTGTCACCGTCGGCGAGAGTAGTCGAGTCTACATGATATGCAAAGTTATAATTTAAGGGATGCATATTATTTTATTTTATTTCACGATAAAGTTGCAATCCAACGGCGGTGGCGCGGTGCTCTGCACCGGTGGTAGGGGGGGCAGAGCAGAGCAGGGCAGCACGTGCCCGAGGAAGAAGAAGAGAGGGGAGGGGTCCGAGGGGCTTGTTTGGAAATCTTAGAAATCTCAGGGATCTCTCGGTAAACTAAATTTTCCCACTGATGTAGAGGTCTAATGAGGAAAAGCCCAAAATGGAAGTTGGAGAGTTTTTCAAACCCTACAATATTGCTTTAAGGTTCAAGTTCAAAAACCCAAAGCTTCTAGCTTTACATGTTAAATTTTGAATAAAAGTAGAATTTGAATTACTTTTGTCCTTACCAAGGTGGATTTGATGTAATTTTGGGTATGTTTACAAGTTTTCATGTGATGTCATGATGACTAGCATTCTTACATTTTGGCCCTAAGTAAATTTGAGAGTTACTTTTATATTTCAACTATTTTGCACAAAAGGACCCATGATTTTTGTTTTAATCACATCTAGGTCCCTACTTTCACTTAAAGATCTATTCTTCTTAGGATTTAACCTATCTTTTGCACTTCCTTTCCTATGGTAATATAAATTTGACATCTACTGTTATATTTTTCCTAGGTTTTAATGCTATCTCCCATTCTTACCCACTTATCACGAAAGGACCTATATTTTACAGATTTACAATTATACCCCTATTCCTTTGGACTATAGACATATACTATAGCAAGCATAAATTTTTCACACTAAATCTAGTGTCTATATTTCTAATTACCTGAATGTCACAGCCTTCCCCCCTAAAAAGAATCTCATCTCGAGATTCTGAAGCAGAATCGAATCGGACGATTAAATTTGGGAATTGGTTTGAAGGAAGTTTGGGAAGTTTCGTTGAAGATAGAATTCTGTTTCCCAAGTTGCTTCTTCTTTGGTGTGATGATCCCATAAGATCTTATATATTTTGATCCTCTTCCTTCTGGTAACTCTCTCTTTGGTATCCAAGATTTGTATGGGTTGTTCGGTGTAAGATAGATCAGGTTCAATCACAATGGCACGGGTTTCAACGATCTCCGTAGGTACTTTGATACATTTCTTGAGTTGAGAGATATGGAAGACATCGTGGATGGTAGCCCATTGAGATGGAAGGCGAATTCTGTAAGCCACTGGGCCATAGATTTTAAGGATCTCAAAGGGTCCGACATATTGGGGTGCTAACTTCCCTTTTATGCCGAAACGTTGAACACCTTTGGTAGGAGATACTCGGAGATAGACAAAATCTCCTACTTGAAATTGCAGAGGTTTCCTTCTTTGATCTGCATAACTCTTTTGTCTAGACTGGGCTGTTTTAAGATTGGATTGAATAACCTTGACCTTATCTTCGACCTCGAAAACTAGGTCTGGTCCAAAGTTTTTGCGTTCGCCGGTCTCAGACCAACTCAAAGGAGTTCGACATCTTCGACCGTATAACGCTTCAAAGGGAGCCATCTGAAGACTAGATTGATAGCTATTGTTGTAAGAGAATTTGGCCAAGGCAAGACACTTGTCCCAGCTTGTACCATAGTGAATAATACAAGCTCGGAGCATGTCTTCAAGGATTTTGTTAACTCGCTTAGTGTGTCCATCAGTCTGGGGATGATACGCAGAACTTCGAATGAGTTTGGTTCCAAGAGCAGACTGCAATTGTTCCCAGAAGCATGCAATGAATTGGGCCCCTCGATCAGAAATGATGGTCTTAGAGACACCATGCAACCGAATAATTTGATCAAGATAGACTTGGGCATACTTCTTAGCAGAATAAGTGGTATGCACGGGTAGAAAATGAGCAGTTTTAGTAAGTCTATCAATGATTACCCATATGGAGTCATGTTTTTGGGACGTGTTAGGAAGACCAACAATGAAATCCATACTAATGTCTTCCCACTTCCATGACGGGATGGGTAGTGGTTGGAGTGTACCAGATGCTCTTAGATGACTGGCTTTGACTCTCTGGCACGTATCACACTCAGATACATATTTGGCAATTTCTCTTTTCATTCTGGTCCACCAAAAATTTTGTCGAAGATCTTGGTACATTTTGGTACTACCAGGATGAATAGAGAATTTAGATAGATGTGCTTCATCAAGGATTTGTTTACGAAGTTGATGATCCTTAGGTACAACAATACGATTGTTGAACCATAGAACTCCTTGATGATCGGTGTGAAAACACTTATATTTGGCTTCTCCCTGAGATAGTTTTTGTAACACCCTAAGGTAATTTCCTTAAATTTCAATGAATTTATTTTGGCTCAAATGAAATTTCCAGGTTTTTCTTTAATTTTTGTGGCATTTAAAGCGATTTATAGCACAAGAAAATAAAATTAATTATAGGGTCTCCTTGCTTGTGCATTCATGCTGGTGCATTGTTTTATTTGTGTTGGGTTTGAATTCAAATTTATTTGAATTCAAATGGAATGGTTTGAATGGTTAGAGTATAGAAAAAGAAAAGGAAAGGAGAAGGAATAAAAGAAGGCAGCCCAAATCTCCTCCTAGCCCGGCCCAGCTCTTCCTTTCCCCTCCCTCCTTCTGCGTGGGCCGCGCCCGGCCCACCTCCCCCCTCAGCCCGGCCACCCCGCGCGTACCTTCTCTCCCTCTCTCGCTGCCACCCCGGGCCCGCCTGTCGGCGCCAGCCTCCCCGCCCACGGCCCGCTCTCTCCCTCTCTTCTCTCTCTAGCGATGTGGCCCGCACGTCAGCTCCTTCTCCCCCTTTTCTTTCCCCCTCCCCTGTTTCTTCCCCGCCGGCCGGTCGCTCGGCCACTGCCTGTGGCCCCGCTCCTCCGCGCCATGGACTCCCTCTCCCGCGCTCGCAAGGCCCGCTGGCCAGCGGCCGAGCCTCCCCTTCCTTCTAGAAGCTTGGCCAAGATCGGATCGGGATGGGTCGCAACAACCCATGAGGAGCGGGAGTTCCGTTGAGCGAACGACCCGCACGCCGAGGACCGCCCCACCCTTCTTAGCCGCAGCTCTCTCTCACGCTCCTCCTCAGCCGCCACTGCCTCCCTCAGCTCCCCTCTGTGCCCTAGCGCCGCCGTGTCACCGCTCGACCCGAGGACAGCGCCGCCGCCAACCCACCTTGTGCCACCGCGATTCAACACCGGCGCCCTCGATCTTCGGCCTCCAACCATCGTCGCATCACCCCGGTGTGGTAAGGAGCGTGCCGTGCCCCTTTTCCCTCCCTATCTCCTTCTGCGCGTGCGCGTCCCCATTTCCACCGTGACCCTGAGCCGCCTCGCCGTGGGGATCACCTACCCGAGCCCTAATTCGCCTTCTTGAGCGCCTAGACGGGTTCCCCACGTCGTGCTCGACCTCCAGAACTTGACCTCGTCCCAGATGGAGGCCGGACGGCCAAGATCGGCCTACGCCGGCGATGCGCCGCCGCGGAGACGAGCTCCGGTGACCATCCCGCCGCCGGCCGTGCCCCTGTGAACCCCAGCCACCCGATCCGTATTCAACGCGTAGGATTAGATCACGGTTGGGTTAGATCTGAGCCACGGGATCTGAATCCAACGGACGGAGTCCACGCGTACTGGTTCGCTCGGGGTTTTAAATCTGAGCCGTCCGTTGTCGATCCAGCGCACCGTATTAGATCCGAGCTAAGGGAGAGTCTGGAGCGTCGGATCGAGATCCGACGGCCGATACGCGTAGATACCATTTCGCCGTTAAGATCTAATATGGACCGTAGAAGTTAGATCCAACGGCCCTAATTAGAGCGTACCGCTTCAGCCCGCTTCTTTTGCTAAAGAGCCCCGGCTTTTCCTGGAATCAACCCGCGGTCTATCTTAGTTCAAAAGTATTTACGCTTTAGTCCTGTTTTACCCGTTTAGACCCCTGAGCTTTCCAGATTTAGTGCCCGCCGTCCAAGCCCCGGGTTTTCACGTGCTAGCCCCTGTGTCTACCCTTTATTTACGTTTAAGCCCCTGGTTTTTGCGCAGAACCCCTTAGAACCTCCAGTTTTCTTACAAATAGGTCCCTGGATCTTGTTTCAAGCGTAGATTTTGCGTCTTAGCTCCGTTTTAGGTGTTCTTTATGTCCACGCGATCGTTGTAACGCGTAGAATAGTTCTAGACCAGTTTGGTGTGCTGTTATACTGTATTGGTGTACTGTTTTCTTATAGTTTGCTATGGTTTGTGCATGTGTGTATCTGTGGACTATGCTTGATGATCGTGAGTAGACGTGGAGCCTTTGGACGAGTACCAGGAGCAGCCATCTTCCGAGCAGTTCGAGCAGCAGTTGGGAGAGTACGAGGAAGGCAAGTATAACATGAACATCCTATCACTTTTAAATACAATTTCATACTGCATTTTAATTCTGTATGCCTATAAGGATTTCCTAGCCACCTTTATCCTTAAATATTTATCCTTTGGGTTGCATTATGGTTAGTTGTGCTAGGTTGCTGCGCTATAACACACTTGGTCCTTTTTAATTAAATATGATTAATGGTATATGCAACTTAATTCTGAGAGTGGCCCTTTGTGCTGTGTGCTTGAGTGGCTCACGTCTCCGTAAAAGATGTTTTGTTAGAAACATGGTTTAGGGGGCCAGCACGGTGCTTAGTGCTTGGTTGGCCACTCTCCATAAGGGCCGGTTCATAGAGCGACAACCTGGGACAATCGCGCAACCACAAGACTGGAATGGGACGGTCTTGACTTACTAATTAGGTCGTGTTGGTTCGGGAGTAACTTACCTGCGTGGGCAAGAGGGGTGGTAAGCTTCAATGGTCCCTGCTCCTCCGGCTTGGTCTGTGCTGTGTGTCATACACCCCCGGAGGTGGGCCCCATCGTCGCTGATCCAGGAACCTTAGCGGTTACACCTTATCAACGTGATCCTTTGTAACGGTCTCGTAGTGTGCTTGCTAGCCATCTCACCTAAGGAAGTGTGATGAACAACTAGCGTAGCTCACGACTTGTGGGTAAAGTTGTGCAACCTCTCGAGAGTGTAAAACTGATATATCAGCTGTGCTCACAGTCATGAGCTGCCTAGATCCTCCTTTTGATTAGTGGGGTTATCAACCTTTGATTAGGGAGATTTCCCCGGGTGGTTTTGGTTTGGTTGGTTTCTCAGTAGTTCTTAATTAATATTGATTAATTTCTTATGCAATTCGGGTTTATGGTAATTCATCCATTTATAGTAAATAGTTTTAATAAAATTTGCCAAGATTAAAAGCTACTGCAGTTGAGTCAGCTAACCCTAGAGCCTCATACTCGTGTTATACTTGTTGAGTACAAGTTGTGTACTCACACTTGCCTCTTCCTCTCTTCTGTTCTCTCTGGGATATCTTCGACTGCTGCTCAGTACCAGGCGACGTGGAGGACTACATCGGCGGACTCGACGATTTCTAGGCGTTGTCTCCCAGTTGACGTCCCTGTGGCGCCCTACTCTTCATGTATTTATTCTACGCTTCCGCATTCCTTGAACTGATTCTTGATTCAGTTGTAATAAAGACATTCCTTTTATAATTTATACGCTTTTATTCATGACATGTGTTGTGATATCTTGATAATCTGTTGTATATATGCGTGACTTGATCCTGGCGCATATATGATTGCTCGATTTATGTTCTTATAAATTGGGTGTGACAGATTGGTATCAGATCCATATCGACTGTAGGACGAAGCCTAGATAGAATTGGACGAGTATAGGACTTCTTTTCTCTTGCCTTGCTTCCGCAAATCTTCAAACATCATTTCCTGCCTCTATTCCTTGAGTCCTAAGCCCTTTGATTTGCCATTTCTTCCCTGTCTTTTCTGAGAAATAGCTGGAGTTTTCCGTAGACGTTGGCCTGAGTGTCTAACCCTATAATTATTAAGTTTAGGTTGTCCCGATGAAAATACGCTAGAACGAGTGTGTTAGTCGAGTAGTGTGACAAACTTGACTAAGTTGTGAATATTGAATGTTTGTTATTGTGCAAATGTTTGATTTGGATTTTTGGTTGATTGCATAGATTAGAAGTAAATCTCTTTATGCAAATTGATCTCAACGCAAACTTGAATTAAGTAATAAAATTGAGATAGATCATGGGGGGGTAAACCATACATTCCTTTCTCCCTATTTTATCCTATCAGAGTTTTCCTTCCCGAAGATATACAATATCTATCTCTTATAAATTTCGCTATGCTGCAAATAGATGGTGAACACCAGGAGCACCGGCACCGGTTCTGGCCAGCAGGGGCAGAACAACCAGAGCACTGACCAGCCGCTGCCGATGCCTCCACCCCAGACTCCGGAGCAGTTCTTCCAGCTCCAGATGCAGATGATGGCCACTCTGAACAACACCGTTCAGACGCTACAGCAGATCCACACTCAGCCGCCACCTCCTCCACCGTAGCAGCCCCGCGACAGACGCGCGGATTTCCTGAGGGGTCACCCGCCGACGTTCTCTCATGCGGCTGATCCACTTCAGGCTGACGACTGGCTTCTTCAGGTGGAGCACCAGTTGGACGTCGCTCAGTGCGACGACAGGGAGCGAGTCCTGTACGCAGCAGGGCAGCTGCGAGGCTCAGCCCTCGACTGGTGGGAGTCCTACCCAGCTCAGGACCGCGACTCTCTCACCTGGGTCCGGTTCCGTGAACGCTTCAGGAACCACCACATTCCTGAGGGGATTATGAAGATGAAGCAGAAGGAGTTCCGTGCCCTTAAGCAGGTAAATTTGAATGGAATTCTCTGCAACTTCTTTTGAGCTTCGATCTATCCTTGATCTCTTTCATAAGCTTGACACATTGAGCGATTTCTATCCTTGTTATCTGTGTTCATGATTTCAGGGGTCTATGACGGTGACGGAGTATCGTGACCGTTTCCTTCAGCTGGCCCGTTATGCCCCTGCTGACGTTGCTCGTGATAGCGATAAGCAGGAGTATTTCAAGGAGGGACTGGATGATCACATCCAGTATGCACTGCTGAACCACCGCTTCGACAACTTCAACCAGCTGGTTGATGCTACCCTCAACACCGAGCGCAAGCGCCGGGAGATTAAGGATAAGAAGAGGAAGATGGCTCCTGTTGCGTCGGGTAGCAACACTCGGCCTCGATACCAGTACCCGCAGCAGCAGCACCAGAGGTAGGTCCAGCAGTACCAGCAGCGTCAGCAGCAGTACCCGCCTCGTCCTCAGCAGCAGCAGGCGGGACCGGGCCAGAGGCTTCCAGCGCCTCCAGCACGCTCTGCTCCACTGGCATCAGCTCCGCGGCAGGGAGTGCCTACCCCTCCTGCCGGGCAGCAGGCTCCAGCATTCCCACGGGTGTGCTTCCACTGCGGCGAGCCGGGGCACTACGCCAACGTCTGCACTCGGAAGGCGCAGGCAGGACAGCAGGGGCGTGCAGCACCACCCAAGGCCCCAGCTCAGGGCAGGGTGAACCACGTGACGGCCGAGTCAGCGATCGAGGCTCCCAACGTGGTTATTGGTACATTTATGGTCAACACCCATCCTGCTACAGTGCTTTTTGATACTGGTGCGACGCATTCTTTCATCACTCAATCTTTTGTTGAGCATCATGGTATTCCTACTAGCACATTAAAGAGGTGCATGTTAGTATCATCATCGGGAGGGCAGTTGAGATCTCATGTCTTCTGTCCCAGAGTCAGTGTGGCCAGAAGGGGGGTAGATTTCAGCGCAAATCTGATGGTGCTAGATACCAAGGGTATTGATGTGATCTTAGGAATGGAGACTCTTGCTAAGTGGGGAGTCCGGATAGATTGTGCTCAGAGGACGGTTCTTCTGTCAGCACTGGATGGTCAGGAGGTTACTGTGGGTGCCTCAAAGCCTTCTAGATTTCTTCATCAGATGGAGGCTAGACCCACAGATGGTATTCGCGTGGTGTCTGAATTTCCGGATGTCTTTCCGGATGATTTGCCAGGTATGCCGCCTGATCGCGACATTGAGTTTTCCATTGATCTCTTGCCTGGCACAGCTCCTATTGCTAAGCGGCCCTATCGTATGGCACCCGTTGAACATGAGGAAGTTAAGAAGACCATTGACGAGTTGCTAGCCAAGGGCTATATCCGTCGCAGTTTCTCTCCTTGGGCTTTTCCAGTCTTGCTCGTGGAGAAGAAGGATGGTGCGAAGAGAATGTGCGTCGATTATCGGGATCTGAATGCAGTCACCATCAAGAACAAGCATCCATTGCCCCGTATTGAGGATCTTTTCGATCAGCTTCAGGGCGCTTGTGTATTCTCGAAGATTGATCTGCGTTCTGGGTATCATCAGCTGAAGATTCGTCCTGAGGATATCCAGAAGACGGCATTCACCTGCAAATATGGGCTATATGAGTATACGGTCATGTCCTTTGGCTTGACCAATGCTCCGGCTTTCTTCATGCATCTGATGAGCAAGGTTTTCATGGATTATCTGGACACCTTTGTGGTGATATTCATTGATGATATCCTGATATATTCCAAGTCAGAAGCAGAGCATGAGAAGCATCTGAGGCTTGTGTTGCAGAGACTCAGAGAGCACAAGCTGTATGCCAAGCTCAGCAAGTGCGAATTCTGGATTGACCAGGTCCCATTCCTCGGTCATGTCATCTCCAAGGGAGGTATTGCTGTGGACCCCGGAAAGGTGAAGGATGTGCTTGACTGGGTGGTACCGCAGACAGTGAAGGAAGTCCGCTCTTTTCTGGGCTTAGCGGGTTATTATCGGAGGTTCATCGAGAATTTCTCCAAGATTGCGAAGCCTTTGACTTCCTTACTGGAGAAGGGTGTGGATTTCTCTTGGACTGATGAGCGTCAGAAGGCCTTCGAGGTGCTAAAGAAGAGGTTAACTACGGCGCCAGTCCTTACTCTGCCAGACCAGAGCAAGAGGTTCATAGTGTATTGTGATGCTTCGAGGGATGGTCTTGGTTGTGTCCTGATGCAGGAAGGCAGAGTGATAGCTTATGCCTCGTGGCAGTTGCGTCGGCACGAGCTGAATTATCCCACTCATGATCTGGAGTTAGCCGCAGTTGTGCATGCTCTGAAGATATGGAGGCATTACTTGTTTGGGCAGCAGTGTGACATTTACACTGATCACAAGAGCCTCAAGTATATTTTCACGCAAAGTGAGCTGAACATGCGGTAGAGAAGATGGCTAGAATTGGTCAAGGATCTGGAGATTCACTATCATCCGGGCAAGGTTAATGTTGTAGCAGATGCTTTGAGCAGGAAGAGCTATGTTAACATGGCCGTGGCTTTTCAGATGCCTTAAGAGTTATGTGAGGAGTTTGAGCAGTTGAGTCTGGGTTTCTTGCATCACACCTCGGGTACATCATTCGAGGCAGAACCCACTCTAGAGGCAGAGATCAGGCAGCATCAGAAAGAAGATAAGAAGCTGCAGGAGATCCGTGAATTGCTTAAGATTGGTAAAGCCCCTCATTTCAGAGAGGACGATCAGGGTACCTTGTGGTACAAGGGCTGTATATGTGTGCCAGATGTAGCGGATCTCAGGAAGTTGATTCTGAGTGAGGCTCATGATACGGCATATTCCATTCATCCGGGCAGCACGAAGATGTATTACAACCTAAAGGAACGATTCTGGTGGTATGGAATGAAGCGTTCCGTTGCGGAGTACGTGGCTATCTGCGACACTTGCCAGCGTGTCAAGGCAGAGCATCAGAGGCCAGCAGGGTTATTGTAGCCATTGAAGATTCTAGAGTGGAAATGGGAGGAGATCACTATGGATTTCATTGTGGGATTGCCTCGTACTCAGAAAGGGCACAACTCCATATGGGTAGTAGTGGATCGGTTGACAAAGTTTGCCCACTTCATTCCGGTGAACACTACTTACTCTGGCGCTAGACTCGCAGAGTTGTACATTTCCAGGATCGTCTGTCTGCATGGTGTTCCAAAGAAGATCATATCTAACCGAGGATCTCAGTTCACTTCACGGTTCTGGGAGCAGTTGCATGATTCGTTGGATACGAAGCTGCGCTTCAGTACTGCTTATCATCCTCAGATGGATGAGCAGACAAAAAGAACCAACCAAGTGTTGGAAGATATGCTTCGAGCTTGTGCTATTCAGTATGGTACCAGCTGGGATAAATGCCTGCCGTATGCAGAGTTCTCGTATAACAATAGTTATCAGGCCAGTCTGAAGAAATCCCCTTTCGAGGCTCTGTATGGTCGGAAGTGCAGGACTCCGCTGTATTGGGATCAGATTGGTGAGAGGCAGGTGTTTGGTCCAGATATTGTTGAGGAGGCCGAACAGCTGGTGCAGCAGGTGCAAGAGAATCTGAGGGTCGCCCAGACTCGTCAGAAGAGCTACGCGGACGTGCGTCGTCGGGATTTGACCTTTGCAGTGGGTGATCATGTGTACCTGAAGGTCTCGCCGATGAGAGGAATCCGCAGGTTTAATGTGAGAGGAAAGCTAGCCCCTCGATACATCGGTCCGTTCAAGGTGTTGGAACGGAAGGGTGAGGTGGCATATCATTTGGAGTTGCCTCCCAACCTCTCAGGGGTGCACGATGTGTTTCACGTGTCCCAGCTGAAGAAGTGCTTGAGGGTGTTAGAAGAGCAAGCACCGATAGAAGGGTTGGATGTGGAGGATTTGACCTACATCGAGCATCCGGTGAAGATTCTGGAGACATCTGAGAGAGTTACCAGAAACAAGAAGATCAAGATGTGCCGTGTTCAGTGGAGTCATCACACGGAGGATGAGGCTACTTGGGAGCGAGAAGATGAGTTGAGAAAGACATATCCCGATCTCTTTGCTAGTTAGCCTATTCGAATCTCGGGATGAGATTCCTGTAAGGGGGGTAGGTTTGTAACACCCTAAGGTAATTTCCTTAAATTTTAATGAATTTATTTTGGCTCAAATGAAATTTCCAGGTTTTTCTTTAATTTTTGTGGCATTTAAAGCAATTTATAGCACAAGAAAATAATATTAATTATAGGGTCAACTTGCTTATGCATTCATGCTGGTGCATTGTTTTATTTGTGTTGGGTTTGAATTCAAATTTATTTGAATTCAAATGGAATGGTTTGAATGGTTAGAGTATAGAAAAAGAAAAGGAAAGGAGAAGGAATAAAAGAACGCAGCCCAAATCTCCTCCTAGCCCGGCCGAGCTCTTCCTTTCCCCTCCCTCCTTCCGCGTGGGCCGCGCCCCGGCCCACCTCTCCCCTTATCCCGGCTACCCCGCGCGTACCTTCTCTCCCTCTCTCGCTGCCACCCCGGGCCCGCCTGTCGGCGCCAGCCTCCCCGCCCACGGCCCGCTCTCTCCCTCTCTTCTCTCTCTGGCGATGTGGCCCGCACGTCAGCTCCTTCTCCCCCTTTTCTTTCCCCCTCCCCTGTTTCTTCCCCGCCGGCCGGTCACTCGGCCACTGCCTGTGGCCCCGCTCCTCCGCGCCTTGGACTCCCTCTCCCGCGCTCGCAAGGCCCGCTGCCAGCGGCCGAGCCTCCCCTTCCTTCTAGAAGCTTGGCCAAGATCGGATCGGGACGGGTCGCAACAACCCGTGAGGAGCAGAAGTTCCGTTGAGCGAACGACCCGCACGCCGAGGACCGCCCCAGCCTTCTTAGCCGCAGCTCTCTCTCGCGCTCCTCCTCAGCCGCCACTGCCTCCCTCAGCTCCCCTCTGTGCCCTAGCGCCGCCGTGTCGCCGCTCAACCCGAGGACAGCACCGCCGCCAACCCACCTTGCGCCACCGTGATTCGACACCAGCGCCCCCGATCTTCGGCCTCCAACCGTCGTCGCAGCACCCCGGTGTGGTAAGGAGCGCGCCGTGCCCCTTTTCCCTCCCTATCTCCATCTGCGCGTGCGCATCCCCATTGCCACCGTGACCCCGAGCCGCCCTCGCCGTGGGGATCACCTACCCGAGCCCTAATTCGCCTTCTTGAGCGCCTAGACGGGTTCCCCACGTTGTGCTCGACCTCCAGGACTTGACCTCATCCCGGATGGAGGCCGGACGGCCAAGATCGGCCTACGCCGGCGATGCACCGCCGCGGAGACGAGCTCCGGTGACCATCCCGCCGCCGGCCGTGCCCCTGTGAACCCCAGCCACCCGATCCGTATTCAACGCGTAGGATTAGATCACGGTTGGGTTAGATCTGAGCCACGGGATCTGAATCCAACGGACGGAGTCCACGCGTACCGGTTCGCCCAGGGTTTTAAATCTGAGCCGTCCGTTGTCGATCCAGCGCACCGTATTAGATCCGAGCTAAGGGAGAGACTGGAGCGTCGGATCGAGATCCGACGGCCGATACGCGTAGATACCGTTTCGCCGTTAAGATCTAATCTTGACCGTAGAAGTTAGATCCAATGGCCCTAATTAGAGCGTACCGCTTCAGCCCGCTTCTTTTGCTAAAGAGCCCCGGCTTTTCCTGGAATCAACCCGCGGTCTATCTTAGTTCAAAAGTATTTATGCTTTAGTCCTGTTTTACCCGTTTAGACCCCTGAGCTTTCCAGATTTAGTGCCCGCTGTCCAAGCCCCGGGTTTTCATGTGCTAGCCCCTGTGTCTACCCTTTATTTACGTTTAAGCCCCTGGTTTTTGCGCAGGACCCCTTAGAACCTCCAGTTTTCTTACAAATAGGTCCCTGGATCTTGTTTCAAGCGTAGATTTTGCGTCTTAGCTCCGTTTTAGGTGTTCTTTATGTCCACGCGATCGTTGTAACGTGTAGAATAGTTCTAGACCAGTTTGGTGTGCTTTTCTACTGTATTGGTGTACTGTTTTCTTATAGTTTGCTATGGTTTGTGCATGTGTGTATGTGTGGACTATGCTTGATGATCGTGAGTAGACGCGGAGCCTTTGGACGAGTACCAGGAGCAGCCATCTTCCGAGCAGTTCGAGCAGCAGCCGGGAGAGTACGAGGAAGGCAAGTATAACATGAACATCCTATCACTTTTAAATACAATTTCATACTGCATTTTAATTCTGTATGCCTATAAGGATTTCCTAGCCACCTTTATCCTTAAATATTTATCCTTTGGGTTGCATTATGGTTAGTTGTGCTAGGTTGCTGCGCTATAACACACTTGGTCTTTTTTAATTAAATATGATTAATGGTATATGCAACTTAATTCTGAGAGTGGCCCTTTGTGCTGTGTGCTTGAGTGGCTCACGTCTCCGTAAAAGATGTTTTGTTAGAAATATGGTTTAGGGGGCCAGCACGGTGCTTAGTGCTTGGTTGGCCACTCTCCATAAGGGCCGGTTCATAGAGCGACAACCTGGGACAATCGCGCAACCACAAGACTGGAATGGGACGGTCTTGACTTACTAATTAGGTCGTGTTGGTTCGGGAGTAACTTACCTGCATGGGCAAGAGGGGTGGTAAGCTTCAATGGTCCCTGCTCCTCCGGCTTGGTCTGTGCTGTGTGTCTTGTACCCCCGGAGGTGGGCCCCATCGTCGCTGATCCAGAAACCTTAGCGGTTACACCTTACCAACGTGATCCTTTGTAACGGTCTCGTAGTGTGCTTGCTAGCCATCTCACCTAAGGAAGTGTGATGAACAACTAGCGTAGCTCACGACTTGTGGGTAAAGTTGTGCAACCTCTCGAGAGTGTAAAACTGATATATCAGCTGTGCTCACAGTCATGAGCGGCCCAGATCCTCCTTTTGATTAGTGGGGTTATCAACCTTTGATTAGGGAGATTTCCCCGGGTGGTTTTGGTTTGGTTGGTTTCTCAGTAGTTCTTAATTAATATTGATTAATTTCTTATGCAATTCGGGTTTATGGTAATTCATCCATTTATAGTAAATAGTTTTAATAAAATTTGCCAAGATTAAAAGCTACTGCAGTTGAGTCAGCTAACCCTAGAGCCTCATACTCGTGTTATACTTGTTGAGTACAAGTTGTGTACTCACACTTGCCTCTTCCTCTCTTCTGTTCTCTCTGGGATATCTTCGACTGCTGCTCAGTACCAGGCGACGTGGAGGACTACATCGGCGGACTCGACGATTTCTAGGCGTTGTCTCCCAGTTGACGTTGTAACACCCTAAGGTAATTTCCTTAAATTTTAATGAATTTATTTTGGGCTCAAATAAAATTTTCAGAGTTTTCCCTAATTTATCTCGCGTTTAAAGTAATTTTATAAGGCAAGTAATTAAAATTTATTATAAGACAACTTGCTTGTGCATTCATGCTGGTGCATGGTTTTATTTGTGTGGGTTTGAATTCAAAATTATTTGAATTCAAATGGAATGGTTTGAATGTTTGAGTGTGGAAAGAAATAGGAAAGAAGGAGGGGAAAAGAAAGAGCAGCCCATGTCCTTCTCCCAGCGAGCCCAGCCCGACCCAGCTTCCTCTCTCCCCCTCTCCCCTCGGGCTCTCTCTTTTCCCTGGCCCATTTCCTCCTCTCGGGCCTCTCCCTTCCATCCTCTCCCCGCGTGGGCCACCGCTGGGCCAAGTCCTTTTCTCTCCCGCGGGCTTCTTTCCTCTTCTCTTTCCCGAGGCCCGGCCCTCTCCACTCCTTCCTTTCTTCCCCCGCGTGGGCCGTTCTAGCCAGCGCACGCACTCGCTCCGGCCCAGCGCACCGCTCCCTCGCTCAGCCCACGAACGCAGCGCTCCTTCCTCTCTCTGATGAACCGGGCCCGCCTGTCATCCCTATCCTCCCGCACTCCATCCCCGCAACGGCCGCGCCACGGCACGGCTGAGATCTCCGGCTCCTCCTCGCCCGACCCGCACGTCGAGGCCTGAGCCAGACCTATTTAAGGTGGCGCCTACACCTAGGGTTTCCCAAGTCGCCGCCATACCCCCTCCGCACGCCTAACCCGAGCCGCTAATCGCGCTGCCGCCGCCGGTGCCGCGGGCCGCCGCCGTGCCGTCTTGCCGCCGCTCTCTACCGTTGCTCGGGCACCGTGGGGATTCCCTGTTGGGGTAAGGTTGCTCGCCTCACTTCTCCCTCAGTCTCGTTTCCCCGCAGCCGCGCGGGCTCGCCGGAATCCCGAGCCACGGGTCGCCGCCGCCCGGTCGCCACGGCCCAGTTGGCCGTCCCTCCCTCCCCCAAAACGATTCCCCGTGCGCTCCTCTGTCTTCTCGGCCTGATCCTGTCTCAAACCAACCACGGGAGCACGGGATTGCATGCACTCCGGCGAAGCGCCGCCGCCCTCCTCTGCGTCCAGCCTGTGCCGCCGCTGGAGCTCCGGCTGGGGATCTTATCCACCGCCAGCCCCTTTCCTCAGCCGATAGATCTAGATCCGATGGCCGTGATCGACCCAGCCCAGTCAACCGAGATCCATACCGGTCAGCCGTGCGTTTCTTTTACAGTTTAGCCCTTAATGTTTTCAGGAATCAACCCGCGCTCCAGCGTAGTTCAAAAGAAATTACGGTTAAGTCCTGTTTTATGCTTTTAGACCCCTGAGTTTCCGGGATTTAGTGCCCGCCGTCCAGCCTGAGGTTTTTAGCTAGCTAGCCCTTGCGTCTAGGGTTTATTTACGTTTAAGTCCTCGGTTTTTGTGCAGAAGCCCCTGTAAGTCATGTTTTCTCGCAAATAGGTCCCTGGACCTTGTTTTAAGCGTAGTTTTTGCGTTTTAGCTCCGTTTTAGGTGTTCTTTATACCCACGCGATCGTTGTAACGCGTAGGATAGCTTTAGACTAGTTTTGTGTGCTGTTTCTATGTAATGTTGTACTGTTTTCTTATAGTTTGCTATTGCTTGTGCATGTGTGTATGTCTGGGCCATGCTTGATGATCGTGAGTAGACGCGGAGCCTTTGGACCAGTACCAGGAGCAGCCGTCTTCCGAGCAGTTCGAGCAGCAGCCGGGAGAGTACGAGGAAGGCAAGTATAACATGAACTTCCTATCACTTTTAAATACAATTTCATACTGCATTTTAATACTGTATACCTATAAGGACTTCCTAGCCACCTTTATATCCTTTATATATCCTTTGGGTTGCATTTTTGGTTAGTTGTGCTAGGTTGCTGCGCTATAACACAATTGGTCCTTTTTAATTAATTTGTTAATGATCTTATGCAACTTAATTCTGGAGCCGACCCCCTGTGCTGTGTGCTTGAGTGGTTTGTGCGTCCTTAAAAATATGTTTTTGTAGAAATATGGTTTAGGGGGCCAGCACGGTGCTTAGTGCTTGGTTGGCCACTCTCCATAAGGGCCGGTTCATAGAGCGACAACCTGGGACAACCGCGCAACCACAAGACTGGAATGGGACGGTCTTGACTTACTAATTAGGTCGTGTTGGTTCGGGAGTAACTTACCTGCGTGGGCAAGAGGGGTGGTAAGCTTCAATGGTCCCTGCTCCTCCGGCTTGGTCTGTGCTGTGTGTCTTGTACCCCCGGAGGTGGGCCCCATCGTTGCTGATCCAGAATCCTTAGCGGTTACACCTTACCAACGTGATCCTTTGTAACGGTCTCGTAGTGTGCTTGCTAGCCATCTCACCTAAGGAAGTGTGATGAACAACTAGCGTAGCTCACGACTTGTGGGTAAAGTTGTGCAACCTCTCAAGAGTGTAAAACTGATATATCAGCTGTGCTCACAGTCATGAGCAGCCCAGATCCTCCTTTTGATTAGTGGGGTTATCAACCTTTGATTAGGGAGATTCCCCGGGTGGTTTTGGTTTGGATGGTTCTCAGTAGTTCTTAATTAATATTGATTAATTCTTATGCAATTTGGGTTATGGTAATTCATCCACTCGTAGTAATTAGCTTTAATAAAATTTGCCAAGATTAAAAGCTAATGCAGTTGAGTTAGCTAACCTTAGAGCCTCATGCTCGTGTTATACTTGTTGAGTACTAGTTTGTACTTACACTTGCCTCTCTACTCTTCTGTTCTATTTCGGATATCTTCGATTGCTGCTCAGTGCCCGGCAACGTGGAGGACTACGTCAGCGGCTTCGACGACTTCTAGGCGTTTGTCTCCCAGTCGACGTCCCTGTGGCGCCCAGCTCTTTATGTATCTCTTTTACGCTTCCGCAACTTTTGAACCGATTCTTGATTCGGTTGTAATAAAATAATTTATTTATGATTCAGTTACGATTTATATTAATGTTATTCCCGACATGTGTTGTGATATCTTGATAATCTGTTGTATATATGCGTGACTTGATCCTGGCGCATATATGATTGCTCGATTTATGTTCTTATAAATCGGGTGTGACAGACATCCCTGTGGCGCCCCACTCTTCATGTATTTATTGTACGCTTCCGCATTCCTTGAACTGATTCTTGATTCAGTTGTAATAAAGACATTTTTTATAATTTATACAATTTTATTCGTGACATGTGTTGTGATATCTTGATAATCTGTTGTATATATGCATGACTTGATCCTGGCGCATATATGATTGCTCGATTTATGTTCTTATAAATCGGATGTGATAGTTTTAGCTTGATAATTTTGATACCTTCATCATGTAATTGCGACATGATGATTCTATCTTGAAGAGTAGACTCGATAGACAATAGATTTAGACTACCTTGAGGGATAATCTCTAGATTGAGTTTTCGCATCTGATTGCAGAGAGTGTCATTGAAAGTTTCTACGGATAAGCAATGACAATGTGCCTTGCGGCTAAGTGCATCCGCAACCACATTGGCCTTGCCAGGATGGTAGTGTACCTCAAGATCGTAGTCTTTGATCAGTTCTAACCAATGCCTTTGCCTCATATTCAGGTCAGCTTGCGTGAAGATATATTTGAGGCTCTTATGGTCAGTGTAAATACTACACCTAGCGCCCATAAGATGATGTCTTCAGATCTTGAGAGCATGAATAACTGCTGCCAATTCAAGATCATGGGTTGGATAATTTTTCTCATGATTCTGAAGTGCTCAGGATGCATAAGCAATGACCCAGTTGTTTTGCATAAGGACACAACCAAGGCCAGTTCCAGAGGCATCGCAATAGACATCAAAAGGCTGGGTATTATCTGGTTGAGCTAACACTGGAGTGGTTGTTAGAAGTTTTCTCAAGGTGTGGAACGCTTCATCACACTTATCGTCCCAACAAAATTTAACTTCTTTCTTAAGTAGCTCAGTCATGGGTTTGGCTATCTTGGAGAAGTCTGGAATGAATCGACGATAGTATCCCACCAATCCAAGGAAACTTCAGATTTGATGGACTGAAGTCGGAGGCTTCCAATCCATAACCTCCTAGACTTTGGTTGGATCAACCGATATGCCTTCATTGGAGATAGTATGTCCTAAAAATTTCACACTATCCAGCCAGAATTCGCATTTCGAGAATTTGGCATAAAGGCGATGATCACGTAGTCGTTGAAGAACGGCACGTATATGATTAGCATGGTCTTCTTTAGTCTTCGAATATATCAGAATATCATCGATCAATACCACGACAAATTTGTCGAGTTCTGGCATAAAGACTAAATTCATGAGATACATGAAATATGCCGGCGCGTTAGTAAGCCCAAATGACATAACCAGATATTCATATAATCCATATCTGGTCGAGAAAGCCGATTTTGGAATGTCACAAGGCTTGATTTTTATCTGATGATAACCAGAGCGTAAGTCAATCTTGGAAAAGACCTTAGCTCCAGCTAGTTGATCGAATAGGATATCAATGCGGGGAAGAGGATACTTATTTTTAATAGTAACCTTATTGAGTGGAAGATAATCAACACATAACCTTAGGCTATTGTCCTTCTTCTTTACAAAGAGAGCAGGACAACCCCATGGTGAAGCACTTGGGCGTATGAAACCTTTGTCAAGAAGATCTTGAAGTTGGATTTTTAGTTTGGCCAATTCATTTGGAGGCATACGGTATGGCCTCTTTGAAATAGGAGCGGTACCAGGTTGAAGTTCAATGATGAATTCGATGTCTCTATCTGGTGGCATTACAGGCAAGTCTTCCGGAAAGACATCGGGGTACTCACAGACTACAGGAATATCTTTTACTTTGATGTCTGTGATAGCATAAGTACAAGAGTGAAGATACTCTTGCTGAGGCAGATAGAGGGTAATGACTCCTTGATGTGGTGAGTGAATCTCAGTAACTCGGGAAGAGATGTCTAGCAGTACTCTATGTTCAGTCATCCAATTTGTCCCAAGTATAACATCAATACCCTCTAAGTTTAGCAAAACCAAATCAGTTTTGATTACTTGGCTACCTAACTGAATTGGCACACTTCTAACCATTTGGTTGGAAGTGATCTTTCCTCCAGGGGTAGAAATCATATATGACCCCTGGGTAGGACAAAGATCAAGTCCTATTCGGGTACCACATTTGTTACTAATAAAACTATGAGTTGGTCCTGAATCAAATAATGTAACAACTGGTTTGTGATGAATAGAGAATGTACCCGACATGACGGGAGCTCCATCCGGAAGTTCTGCAAGGGTAGTGAAGTTAATTCGCCCTTGCCAAACTTGCATCATCGGCCTCTTGCCCTTGTTTTGGTTACCCTGATTGGAACTCTGCCCCTGATTAAGTTTCTTGGGCCGCGGACAATCTCAGATGAAGTGATCCGTACTCCCGCAATTGAAACAGCGATAATTGCTGCTTCTCTGTTGGACTTGTTGAACATTTGGCCGTGGGCCAGATTGTTGTGGTTGTTGCGGAGGTACGGGAGGTCTATACCCTTCTTGTTGTTGAGGCGGCCTGAAAACCAGTCTGCCAAATGGAGCATTCCGCTGGGTTGCTCTAGGCGGTGCATTCTAAACGAATCGATACCGCGAGGGTTGAACACCCGCGGGTCCAGTGGAAATTTTTCGCTTCTTTTCGGCACGGTGTGCCGTGATGCAATCCTCCTGAGTCAGGGCCATGTTAACCAACTCATTGAAGGTATTTGCCTTTATAAGGTTCAGACGTTCTCTGAGCTTAGTGCTCAAGCCCCGATGGAAACGGTCCTGCTTCTTAGTGTCACTATCCGCGTGATAGCCCGCGTACTGACACAGGTGATTAAAAGCCTGTGCATATTGTAGCACGGTGCGGGTGCCTTGGGTAAGTGCCAAGAACTCATTTAGTTTCCGCTCCATTAGTCCTTCAGGTATATGGTGTGCTCGGAAAGCATTCTGGAATTCTTCCCAGGAGATAACATGACCATCAGCTTGCATGGCACAATAGTTATCCCACCAGATACGGGCAGCTCCGCGTAATTGTTGGGCAGCAAAGTGAGCCTTGCTGGAGTCCGCACATGGAATCGTAAGAAGAGCAAACTTGGATTCAATGGTGCGAAGCCAAGCATCGGCATCAAGGGGCTCCTCTACTTTACTGAACAGCGGGGGCTGGGTACTGAAGAAATCCTGGTAATTGGCCACCTGAGGTTCATCGCGACCTCCTCTTGATTACTGGCACTGTTGGTTCTGCTGTGCTTGTACCAGCAGATTGAGAATTCGGTCTGCCGAGCCATAACCTCGGCTAGATTTGGAGCTGGTGGTGGCGGTTGCTGGGAACCGCTGGCCTCATCTGCCCGGAAGCCTTCTGGGGTCCCACGCGTGGCTCCAACCATCTGAAACAAAGGAGATATCCATTATTAACCGCATAACCTTACTCCCAATTTCAGAAGGTACACCACTCAGATAAGTAATGCATATACTCCATTCAATCATCTCATTTCAGAAATAAGATATAGAACAAGATGATGAAACACAAGGCTTATATTACATCGCAGATTCTGGCTATCCTTAACATCGTACATTAAAAGGATCCATACACAGGCCATCTATATTACAACAAATGGCACACGATCTAAGTAACTACTAACTACCTAATTCATTACACTTTACACGGGTTACATCTAGAGAGTTGACGATTTGACAACTAGAAATCGTCAAAATTGCCTACAGAAGACTAACTGCTAGATGAATAGTAATCTGGCTGAGGATTGGGCTTCGATCTCCATGCTTGGAGTTGATATCTGAGACTCCCTCAATTTCTTCCGGATCTTCTTCTCCACCTTCAGGTACTGGGGGTGCAGCGGGAGGTATCGGTTGCTGCTGCAATTCTTCAATGTGAGCTTGGGCATCGTCAGCTTCAAGGATCAGATCGTGGATTTGTTCCTGGAGGAACTCAATAATTGTATTACGCTGAGTGATGATGGCATCACTCTCGTTGATTTGATCTTCTCGATGAAGGATGGTCTCATCTCGTGCTGCGATGATCTCATCCTTCTGAGTCACCAAGGCTTGAAGTTCCACTATCTGAGTGACTTGACGGTCAGCATTTCGACAGTGACTTTGAGCCACACTGGTCAACTGACCCATGCCACGAAGCAACAAAATCTGGTAATGATGCTGAACATTCATGAACCTGGTGACACTATGGATCATTTCTTCGGCCAGATCTCCCAACAAGTGACCAATATGGTCTATCCGAAAGTTCCATTCTGGATCAATGGAGTCTATAGCAGGGAACAGACCAATGGGATACCCGGCAACCTCCATTGGATGTTGGTTGCAGAAGATATTGATAGCCTCCAGAGCAGCAGTCTCGATGGTATCAACAAGACGATACCCCACCACATCAACTTCTATGGGATGCCACTGGGAGTGGAAAGGATGTTGAGAAATCATCATCCTAACTCGGCATCGAGGAACGCCTTCTTCTCGATACTCCACTCCGTCGTATTGGGGAGGCTCAGTGTAATGGAACAAACTTAAGGATTCCCACAGAAGACGAGGGAACCCTTCCCAATGCAAGGCATTAGTGTGTAGATGCCCTACATGATCCCAGGAGAAGTTCGAAGGAGCGGCCATCTGCGACAAGAATGCAAATGGTAAGATATATTTACCCCGCTGAGAACTCACAAGGTAAATGGAACGAGACAATCAATTCTGATAACAGTAAAGGCTGAAAATCAGAGAGATACTTAAGATACTCAACTAAAGATTTTATTGGACCCATACTAAGAATAACCAACATATTACCTATCCTTAGAAAACAATAAATTTAAGCACTCATTTTGTTGGTTAATGTATTATGCATACACGTACTATTCGACCTCACAACCAAAACAATTGCCGAATATCTCCGGACTTACGTGGTTAGTCTCAGTGGCATAATACATACGTCTCTCACTAATAACTAGTCGATAAGTCCTACCCGTCCTGATTTCGTGATCGTGGTTAGTGTACCTGCAGAAAACCACAATATATATCCAATGAACCTTTCATGCCATCATGTCATGAAAGCGTCCCCAATCATTACTGTTTTCTATAGAAACAGCATCTGTACTATTACCGCCGTACAGACAACGTTAACATACGTTATCGAAACAACGTATTCACGGGAGAACCGCAAAATGCGGGGGTATGAACAGCGATCGCCATACCCTACGCCGAACCATTTACTCCCAATATAACCAACCTAAGTTGAAATATTGGCAGTATCTCAAGTAGGCCACTGCTTGAGAAACAGCGTTCGGTTCGCATCACCGACGGGAAGGCTAACTCCCCAGTTAGCTGAGGATCCTTACCTTCTTACCTCATCACCGAAGATGTCGTTACGGAATATAAAGTTGGGTTTTGCATAAATTTAAGTTTGACAGAAAAGTAATGCTGGTAGTTAGAGTTATATATACATACACTATAGCCACCTCTAATTCCCTTAAATATCACCCTAGGGCTTTACGTACTAAGCACAATCCTTAACGAACCCAACGTAGTTTTACAAAATACGTTGTTGGTCAAATTTTTATACTAAAAGTATTTTTAAGGCAAAATGTATCTCCAGAGTAACCTTATAGCTCTAATACCAGCTGTGGCAGAACCAACCTGAATTACACCGGCTCAAGTACGTGAGTCCACTCTTGAGGGCTCCATTGTACTTCAAACGGTATAATCCCTTAGCCTGTCGGGTAACGTCCCGATAAACCACCGAATGCAGGATCAAACAAGGTACCTCGCACGAAGACGAGTCCAGAGATACAATTGCCATCACATTTTTACATCACAGGCAGATACAATACATGAGTGTTTAAAAGTAACATCAGTTACCAACTGATGGAAATTATTACAAAACAGTTTTAAGTTTCAAGTCATAGCAGCGGAGTTTTAAACACGAGCACTGTACACGTCACCAGTACGGATATCATGCTAGCCCTGGCATGATATCACTCGGAGGGTCTGTGTTGGCCGGGGACGGGTCCCACTCCACGGACCAACCATCAGGTAGAGGGTAGGGCCACAGCATAGGCAGAGCAGGGTCGTCAGGGGAATTACCTGATCCAAAAGTTACAAGGCAAGACTAAGTATTCTAATACTCAATAAGGCTTACCCGCTCATGGTATACTTAGCCATGTAACTAGACTTATGATGGCTTTAATGGTTGGGGGTAAAATTTTCAGCTGAAAAGCAACAAAGAGTAGATCCTTAATTTCAAATTTTAGCTTTCAAGTTCTAGGTGATTAAATTATCCTAGATAAGCACCTATAACTATTCAAGCATGGTAGAATCTTTAGCCAAATATCATCTTTGATAACCATAAAGTTGCTCTTGTTACTCTATGTGGTAAAGGGATCAAGCAGTCTCAATTTCCGCGAGAAACGAACAATTCCTGAATCGAATTTCAGCCTTGCAAGGGTAAACCTAACTCACGCGCTTGGAACATCCAACGATTGTTCCGAAGCAACCGTTTGCCTTTCATTCCAACTCGTGGATCAGAGCCACCACAAGCGACTGCAGGACCATACGCACATCCAATGTGCAGGACGTACGTCTGTAGAGCGACTACACGACCGTACTGCTGGTTTCCCGGCAACACGTATTCCCACACATCGAAGCAAGTAACAGGAAAAACCAAATACGAGTGGTGGGAGGTATGTTCACTCCTCGGGCCGATTGGTTACTAGGTTTACCGCTTACCATATTTCGCGGCATGTGGCTAGTACTTTCAAACGCTTAACCACCGCTACCACACACTACGACCTTATCAAATTCACCAACACAGACGGGGTATCATCTTAACCATGATACTCCACATAAATCCCGTCCGTCATCCTTATAGTGATTACAGGAATGTAAACATTTCAACTCCTATATCGCGCGAGTGACAGGAAATCATCCGACTTCTGCTGGTCCTATTTGCATAGCGGCTATTCGAACTCAAGTGCTAATATTCAATACATTGGTTCCTAGGAAAATGCAACTAGGGTTTCTCATACAATTCCTAAGAACTTAATGCATAAATAGTTATAAGTCACTATAAATTGTAGTGTAAACAAAGTAAGGGTTATGTCCAGGGCTTGCCTTCTTGAGTAGGGTTGGGGTCAGGAGTGTCAAAGTTTTCCGAACTTTGGTTCGGAGCTTCAGTTAGATCTTCGACGGCGTTCCCGGTGTCTTCAGTTGGTTCCACTCCTTATTCCGGGATTAGTTCGTAGTCACCGTCGGCGAGAGTAGTCGAGTCTACATGATATGTAAAGTTATAAGTTAAGGGATGCATATTATTTTATTTTATTTCATGATAAAGTTGCAATCCAATGAAAATATAATTTACTTTTTACACATATCATTTGTTTCTCTACTGGGCAGTCATTTATCAGGTATTAACCATTTTATCTAGTCACATTAAGTAACAGGGTTGGTTACCCTAAATATTTAATTAATAGCATGAGGTAACAGGTTGAGTTGGTTTCAAATATTTAAACTAATTATTAATAACTTTATCTATTTGCTTTGCTAATTATTTATATTAAACCTAGGTTATTATTTAACCATGAACTTATTTTATTTAGATAAGAGTATAACATTATCATAGCATGTTTTATTTGTTCTGGTGGTTTCGCACCTGATTCTAGGGTGAGAATTTAGTAACAGGTTACACCACTCAAGAACAGTACCTCAAAATATTTTCATGATTTTTGAACATTTAAAACTGCAGATATTTAATATACAAGATTAAATAGGTATTATTCATAATTAAACTCACTTATTATGGAAATATTACACACATAGTAGGTTAATTATTTTTCCTAAGTCCTACATGTCAAAGCAATGGTAACACAATTGAGTTTACATTTTTACCATTTTTCTGCTATTTATTATGCATTTTCTTAATCTACAACTACTTAAACTTAGTATTTAAATTAGAGCACAAACTACTCAGAAACTGAAAGTCAATCTATAAGGGAAGCTGTAGATCTTAAAATGTGGATTCCAACAAATTTTAGTTTGCATTTTTATGATTTTTCCTTGAATTGATATGGAATTTTTAATTTGACAGCACAAATAACACAATGGGGTCCCTAAGGCACTATTCACATGAGTCTTAAGCCTTGCAGATAGCCCCCTAGGCTTTCAATTCTTTTAATCCTGAGGTCCTTGGCAAGGGGTGAAAGGGGAGCAGGGGTGGGACGGCTGTGTTCCGGTGAGGAGGATCACCGGCGGTGAGGTCTGAGGGGAGGGGAAGCTTCAAGGGCTTACGGCGGTCAGATTGAGCCACTTGTCGAGGGTAGAGGTGGTCGGGAAAGAGGATCTCGACGAGAGCCCGAAGCGGCGGCGGAGGGGTCAACGACAACGGCGATGCTCCGGCGGCCGACATCGATGAAGGACCTGCACATGAGCTCCAGTGAGTCGTGGGGAAGGTATTGGTGTAATCAATTGGGAACATAAGCTTCGGATTAGGGGCAACCGGCGGGAGCAGTGATGATGGCGGCGGAGGTAAACGCCGGCGAGCGTCGGGGAGTCGATGCAGTGCACTAGGGAACTAATGGACGGGTTGTAGAGCTTCATGGGGTCAAGAGGAGTCTAGCTGGGGGGTTGTCGTGGTGCGGGGATGGGTGATGCGGCCTGTCCACGGTGAGCAGAAGGCGGCGGCGGACGGCGATCGTCGGCTAGGGTGCTCCGATCGATATTGGAGGGCGGCTGGGGGCTGGGGAGCATGAGCAGAGGTTGGGCAAGCTTGTTGAGGAGTCAGTGGAGGCAATGGGTGGCCGATGGCTGCTGCCCATGGTGGCCAGTAGTTCACCGGAAAGGAGGAGCGGGCGGCGGCGATGATTAGGGGTTCGGAGTGCTGTGTAGGAGGAGGAAAGAGCTCAATTGAGTTGGGCAGAAACTGAAGAAGCCTAAGGGCAGGAGGTTGGAGGCCAGGAGAGGGTGCTCGGCTCGTGCCGCGGTGGCGGCGAGGTGTCGATCGGCAGTGAGCTCAAGGGGGCCGTGGCACCTGCGGAGGAGGGCGTCAGGGAAGAGGAGCAGGCTCGGGGAAGGAGGGCAACGACGCGTAGAGGGAGGGGCAGCAGGAGGTGGAGTGGCGGTGGCAGCACAACGGCGGCGGTGTGGTGCTCTGCATCGGTGACAGGGGGGCAGAGCAGAGCAGGGAACCACGTGCCCGAGGAAGAAGAAGAGAGGGGAGGGGTCCGTGGGGGCTTATTTGGAAATCTCAGAAATCTCAGGGACCTCTCGGTAAACTAAATTTTGCCACTGATGTAGAGGTCTAATGAGGAAAAGCCCAAAATGAAAGTTGGAGAGTTTTTCAAACCCTACAATATTGCTTTAAGGTTCAAGTCAAAAACCCAAAGCTTATAGCTTTACATGTTAAATTTTGAATAAAAGTAGAATTTGAATTACTTTTGTCCTTACCAAGGTGGATTTGATGTAATTTTGGGTATGTTTACAAGTTTTCATGTGATGCCATGATGACTAGCATTCTTACATTTTGGCCCTAAGTAAATCTAAAAGTCATTTTTATATTTCAACTATTTTGCACAAAAGGACCCATGATTTTTGTTTTAATCACATCTAGGTCCTTGCTTTCACTTAATGATCTATTCTTCTTAGGATTTAACCTATCTTTTGCACTTCCTTTCCTATGGTAATATAAATTTGACACCTAGTGTTATATTTTTTTATGTTTTAATGCTATCTCCCATTCTTACCCAATTATCACGAAAGGACCTATATTTTACAGATTTACAATTATACCCCTATTCCTTTGGACTATACACACATACTATAGCAAGCATACATTTTTCACACTAAATCTAGTGTCTATATTTCTAATTACCTGAATGTCACAATTTTGAAATCCACAAAGGCTATGGCCTTGAATTTTTGTGGTAAGCTTACTTCTAACAGATGAGTTTACTATGAATTTTTCATAAATTTCTGAAAACAGAAACTAAAGCATTTGAATTAAGTTTAAATTCAAACCTTAGGCAAAATAGTGTCATAAATTCTTGAAAGATTTACTATGAACTACTCAATTACAGAACATCACATGGTAAAAAGATTTGAGCATGAAAACCTTAGTAACATGCTTGAATAAATTTAAACCATTTCAAGCTTGATTTGCATAAGTTTAAATTAGTTCAAGCTAGGGTTCAGTACTGCAAGTGAAGTTTTTTACACAACTTTACTTACAACTTAACCAGGCTACACACCAAAAATCACAAGCACTTAAAACTTAACCAGGCTACACACCAAAAATCACAAGCAAAAGAGCTAGCATCGCCGCTATCCCATCCCGCACCGCTCGGCGGCCGACGACCACGCGCGACCGCCTTTCCGCGATCGGCGCCGACGCGCCCCTCTCTCTCCCTCCTTCTTCTTTTCCCCTTTTTCTCTCTCCCATTTCTTTTCTTTTCTTTTTCCCCAATCTCTCTTTCTCTTTCTTTCTTTCTTTTCCTTTCTTCCCTTTTTTTTCCTTTTCTTTCCTTCTTTCTTCTTTCCCCCTCCTCCCTTCTCTCTTTCTTTCCTTTCCCTGCCGCATGCCCGAGTGCCGCCCGGGCCGTGCGCCTGCTCTGCCCCGGCCGTGCGCGACGCACGCGCACGCGCAACGCGTGGCCGTGCGCCGCGCCGTGCCGCCCGTCGCCGCACCACGCCCCTGGCCCGCGCCACGCCGCGCCGTGCGCGCACGCGCGCGCCCAGACCCGCGACGCCGCGCCGCCCGCCGCTGCCGCGTCCCGCCCCGCCGCGCGCGCCGTCGCTTCCCCGCCCTGTGCCGCACAGCGCCCGGCCCTCCTCCACGTGCGACGCCCAGCGCCCTCGCCGCCATGTCACATCGCGACGAGCGCAAGCGACCGAAGCGCCATTAATGGCGCTCCTCACCGGCCTCCGTCGCGGCCGCCCCTCCACCGCCTCATCCCGCCTATAAATAGGGCCCCGCACGACCATCACCGCACGCCCAGCCCCCCTCCTCCATTGCCCTAGCACCGCCCCGCCGAGCCTCTGTGACCGCCGCCGCCGGCCTCCGTCGCCCCGCTCCCACACGCCGCCCCGGCCCGAGGTGAGGCCGGGAATCAAACCCCCTTGCCTCCCTCTCCCTTTTGCCCCCATCCCCGGCCGCCGCCGCGCCCTAGCCCGCCAGAATCGGCCAGCGCCCGAACCCCCTCCCCTCCCCTGTTTCCGGTCAACGGGAGGAGGAAGAAGGAGGGCAAATTTGCCCAAAGCCCCCTGCCTTTCCCCTATTCCCTCAAGAGCCTTTCACCCATTACATTCTTTTGCAAAAGAAACCCTGTCCTTTCTGATAATCCAAAATACACCCTCCACCATATAAACCTAATATCAAATAAACCCTCGCATCTTTCTGTTATGCCTCAAATGTCTCTAGAATTTATAACCAAGTCCTTTTCCGTTTCATAATTAGTTACAAATGAACCCTTGAACCCCTGTCTCCCTCGAACCCTCTTTAACTCGTCATTTTATGCGCCAAACGACCTCCGATCGACCTGAAACTTTACCACACCCTTTCTAGTATAGTTCCAACCATGCCATTATGAAACCACCCAAAAATATTAACCCTATCTCGGTAACTAAATTATTTCCGATACAAGCTCAACGATAAAAACTTTTAGTTCTTTCGATTGATTGTGTGCTTGTTTGTTTGCGCCGTAGGACCCGGAGTGAATGAGGAAGGTCCCGACTGTGACCAAGTGAACGAGGACCAGTTCTGCGACCCCGAACCCGAGGAACAGTGCTTCGATCAGGACCTCCCGCAAGGATTTGATGATGGCAAGTTCAATCCCGCACTTTGATGCATGTTTCTGTCCTAGTTTTTATAAACACAACCCAGTGGCCTGTTTTATAAAATTGCATGGTTTTGCTTGCTGAAAACATGGTAGGATAGCCACCCTTGTTTGTGATAACCATACCTTGACCACCTGGTTTTATAAAGAAATGTGTGCGTGTGGGAAGGGATAAAATGTGGTTTTGAAAGATGAGTCAGACGGGATGGATGGCATTTCTATGTGAATTGCCATTGGTGTGCTCGTACCTGTGTGGTTGAGCGAGGAAGGGAGATATCCATCTTGTCACCCCTAAGGACCGAGTTGATGTGTCATCTCACCTAGCTTCCTGTCGTGCAAACCACTTGACCGTTGTATGGGCAACGGCTTAGCATAAATCCCACTAGTTAGTCTAATAGCCATCAGGAGAGCCGAGAGCAATGGGTCATCAAGGAGAAGGGATAAGCTCTGTGTGACTTATGCCCCGGTTAAACCTCGGAGATAGGTCGAATGACCCCTTGATGGATCCCGTGGTGGCTAGTCAGGTCTAGCTAAGGTGGGTAATGGCTTTGTTGGGATCTGCACCAACACTAAGGTGTTCGTGCTGTGGTACCCCGCCTGTGGGTAAAGTTGCACACCTCTGCAGAGTTAAAATCTATTCGAATAGCCGTGCCCACGGTATTGGGCAAGTTATGGTGTGGTCACATAACTAGTGTTTTCTCTCTGAAAGGGTTAAGCTAGTGTGGGTTGCTTGGAAAGTGTCCGGCGGATGTGCCGTGTGCTACGGCGGACGGGAAGTCCGTAGCGGCTTAAGACTTGGATTCTGTGTGGATCAACACCAAATACTCTTTGGTACTTAAAAGCTTGTTTTGAAAATTGTTTTTAAATGAACCCTTACATATAACTGAGTTTTCCGTAAATGGACCCTAACCCTGTCCTTGGACTGTCCTGTGCATTGATTTCCGATATAACCCCCGTGGGTGTGATTGGACTTGCTGAGTACGTTTGTACTCACCCCATTTTTATTTCTTACAGCAGAAGACCCAGACTACCTCCCCGAAGACGTCGAGTAGGGTTTCGTCCTGCACCCAGTCTTGCCTGTGGTTAGGGCCACCACCGGAGTTCCGCATGGCGCCAGACTCTGATGACCCTCTTTTCATAGCCAGTGTAGTAGTGTGGGTTTTAGTTGTAATCCTCGCGATAGTGGCGTTTCGCTGCCCATTTCCGCGTAGAGTTGTATGGTGATGTACCATCTGATGTAATAAAAGTGTTATCAGCCTCCTGGGACTGATAAAGTAACACTTTTAAGTCTTCCCTGATGGGGGGACGCTTCATCGAGGGAAGCAATGGCTTACCCTGGTGCACTCTTTTCTGCTCTTTGAGCTGCTCTTGGTATGCTCTCTTTTGCATCTCGAGTTGTTCTCGGAGTTCGAAGTTCGCTTTCTCGAGAGAGCAGTTCTTTGTTCTTTCATCGGCGAGGCGCTTTTCCAGGGCAGCAAGTTCTTGGTGACCACTCACAACGGTTTTCAGTCTCTCCGATTTCTTCTGGGAGTGGGTGATCACATTCTGCATAAGGAAGGAGACTTAGATACGCAACTCGACAGTGTTTACCAGCAAGAAAAGCACCCAGGTCTTACCAAGGCAAAGTCATACGCCTTCTTGAACTTCTCTATGTTTTTGTCCGTCAGCAACGGATCGTCTACCAGGTCAGTGGCGATGACATCCCGACACCCGGACCTGGTCACCAGCTACTCACCGGGTCTCCTCGAGGTTCCCGTGGCTTCCTCCGGGGGCGTCTGATGGGTACCTGCAACTACAAATGTTTTCAGCACACGGCGCGTGGATCTCGGCAGCTACCCGTGGGTGGTCAGATGCTCACCTGCGCCATCCGTAGGAGCGGCAACAGGGACTCTGACTTGTTCCTCACCACCAGCTTCGGCTTCGACTTACTGGAGCTCGGGAGGCGGCAAGTCGGGCAGCGTCGTGTCCGCCCCGGGGGCTGACTCCGCGGGCGTCGACCCTTCTGGGGCTGACGGCTCGGGGGCTAGCGCAGCCGTGACTGGCCCCGCACTTGCAGACTCTTCTCGGGTCGATGACCCGGGGGCTGGGGTAGTCATGGCTGGTTCCAGCTGGAGGTTCACGGCGCTCGCGGCCCTGATAACGTCGAGTCATCATACAAGTCGAAAAAAGCAGCATGTTCATTATGCAACCGGATGTCAACTCACAATATAGATTTCTTTTTGACGGCCTTTTTCACCCGCACGGCCCTTTGCGGGGTTTCTGTCAGCGGTGGCGGGGTTTCACCAGCCGGTGGCGCGGTCCCCGCCACGGCGATGGTGATGGTCGTGGTGGCTGATGGTGCTGCTCCCACTTCTTTGAGCTCGGTCCTGGAGGATGAGGCGGAAGGACTACATGTGGATATTGTTAGCACATCACAATATCAACATACAGCAATACAATAAAGCAGCAAGTCAGTACCCGGAAGATTCGATTGCTTCAGCTTTCCGCTTCTGCACCAATCGACGACCCTGCGGTACCAAAGGTAGAGTTTCGGTCAACTCCACGGCTGGCTCGGAGGAGTTGTTCCCTTTCGCCTCTCCTTCGGCTTCTTTCTCCACCAAGGGGCTCTCATCCTCCGTGGAGTCACTGCTATGCAGAGCCTGGGCTATGCGAGCCCTCTTTGCTTCGACAGCGGCGCTGGGGAGGAGGTGGTCCGGTCGGGGGATGTCGGGTCGCGGCGGGTAGCTGCGGTATAGTTTTGTGTGTCCCAGCAGAAGATTTTCAGTTAGCAGCGGGAGAACATAGTTCATCTTCAACAAAAAGTAGTCAAATACTCACCGGTTTGGGTGGATTTCATGCGGAAAACAACTTAGGCACGTAAGGCATGGCGTCCACGTCTAGTAACACCTGCTGGACTCGGAGGAGTGTGGCTTCGTCTGATAGTTCCTCTGCGCACATGCGAGAAGGATCAGCAGAGCCTGTGTACTCGAATCCAAGTCGGTGGCGTTGTTGGATCGGCTGGACGTGGCGTTTGAAAAAGGAGAACATGACGGAAGCTTCGGTCACTCCCATCATCTTCTGCGCCTCTATGATGGTTAGCAATTCCTCGACTTGATCCATGTCTGCCTCGGAAAATTCAAGATTCCACTCCGGCCTCACTACAGGCAGATTGTTTGATTTTGCTGGGAGTTGGGGGGGCATGGTTCTTGATATAGAACCAGTGATTTTTCCACCCGGGAAGGTTGGAGGGGAATTTGTATGATAGATATTTGTCACCGGCCTGCTGGCGTAGTTGGATGCCGGTGCCCCCTGCAACGGAAAGGTTTTTCGAGGTGGGCTGTGGTTTGATGCGGAAGAGGAAGTGGAAAAGATCCCAGTGGGGTTCGATTCCAAGGAAAGCTTCGCAGAAATAGATAAAAATCGAAATGTGGCAGATGGAGTTCGGGTTGAGGTGATGGAGCTCAAGCCCGTAATAATAAAGAAGGCCGCGGAAGAAAGAACAAGAGGGGAGGGCTAATCCCCGTTCGACAAAATGGTAAAATGTGACGATTTCATCAACATTTTCCATGGGGAAAGGTTCACGGAAAGAGGGGCGCCAGTTGACAAGATTCCTATCTTGCACCAACCCCTCGGAAACTAGCCTATCAAGATCATGGGGGGAACACTTACTGTATGTCCACTCCCTGGTTGGTGGCTGCGCCTCCTTCTTCTTCCCTTCGAGCTCTGATCTCTTGGGCGCCATCTCCGATCCGCTCGCCACGAGTCGCTCGGGGGTTGCGGGGAGAGGGGCGGGGAGATCTGGGTGGAAGGATTTCGCCGGGAGGGTGGCGGCGGGTGCACGGCTCAATTTGGGGATTTTTATGGCTTTGGGCAGATTGCAGATTGGAAGTACAGTTTTTCTCACTGCTGCAGCGGGGTTAAATAACCAGCGGTTGGGGAAAAGTTTACTGTTCCGAAGTTCAAGAGTCGTTTTTGGGAATATTCTGAAGATGAGGGGTCATTTGGTGGACTGTTTGGATTACATATTCGATTAATCATTTCTTCAGGGTTCATAAGCCTGTAAAAAGGGCTTTTTGAATTCATGATCTAATTTCCATCATTTGTATCATCATTTTGGTAATTTATCAAGTTGACATTTTTTGCCTGCATGCCACGGCTTTTGGATCCTTATCTCCAAATTTAGGGGATCTGGATTCAAGGCTCGGGGGCTGCGGGATACGTGGCACCGGCTACTTATTTTTTCAAATTTAATTGAAAGAGTAAGTAAGTACTCAAAGAAGGACTTCAGGATGAAGCTTTAAAAGAAGTCGAAGACTACTTTGAAAGTACTCGATAAGCCTGCAGTACTCAGCTACGAAGAGCTCAGGGGCTTGTCAGACTCGGGGCCACGGGGCTGTGTACATAATGTAGTTTAAAGAGGTTTAAGAGATTAAGTCCATCTTATCTCTTATTCATCTCATTTGTCTCTTATTTATCCCGTTTAAGTAGGAGATAGAGCTAACCGATACAGAAGGGATCTACCCGAGACATGTTCTGGTATGATTCCTTAGCTGGTGTTGGTTAGTATCTTTGTAACCCTGGCCTCTTGGATATATAAGGGAGGATAGGGGCCCCTCTCAAAACACGATCGCTAGGTCATTCTACACCAAAGGCAATACAAACCACCATACAGGACGTAGGGTGTTACGCGCTTTGCGGCCCGAACCTATCTAAGCTTTGTATTCCTTGCACCTTCGAGTTCCTGATCTCGGTGTCTCCTCACCCAAAACTTACCACCTTGGATATACCCCTCGGTGGGCAGCCGGTTAAACACCAACACTATCCCCTATTCCTGTATGAACTATGTTATGTACACAATCTCGTAGTCCTGGGTCTGACAGTCATCGGTGCAATGATGCAAGCAAAAGAAGATGTAGCAGAAAGAAGATCAATGGCTAGCATGCAACTTCAGAGTGACCGGTTAAACCGACGCATGTGACCGGTTTAACCGACGCTTTCAGCTTTTTACGAAAAAAGCATGCAACGGCTAGGAGTTCGTGAGAAGCAACTAGACTCTGAAGAAGGTCTCCAAGCCACCCAAGTGCTTATTGATCACATCCATAGGCTTTAGCGAAAGCTTTGAGAGTGTTAATGCTAGGCTAGCTCTAGAGAGAGCGAGAGAGCAAGGTGTTGCCGTCTTGTGCATGGTTCTAGAGTGAACCATCACTGTAATCTTGGTGTGCCAGCTACTTAGAGTCTTTGTGACTCGTCAGCAAGTTTTCGACCCTCCGGCTTGGTGTGGAGCGGCGACGTCAACTTTGTGCGGGGGAGGATGAGACCCCTCCTTCATAGGAACCTCCATAGTGAAGGCGGCATCAAAGTGACCAGGGGACTTAGCATTAGCCTTAGTGGCCGAGCCTTTGTGGCAAGTCAAGGGGAGTCCTGAAAGAGACTTGGTGATCGGGAAGCAATACTCTTTGTGAGTGCTTCAACAATGTGGATTAGAGATGTCTTAGTGTCTACCGATACCACGCGATACATCATCATGTCAAGAGTTTGCTTCCCCTCATCCTCCTCCTTACGTTTCCGTATTACTGTTGCAACTTGTGTACATTTACTTTCTTAGTGTAGTGTCTTGCTAGAATTAGCTATAGATTGCAAAATTTATTTGGGATGAGGGTTTCACACTAGATGAACCTTAGTTGCACATCTAGATAGCATGTTTTAGTTTATATTTGATGCAAACTAGTTTGAGCTATAGGTTAAGGTTTTAAGTTTTCCTAATTCACCCCCTCCCTCTCTTAGGCTACGAGCACCGATTCCTTTCATAGAGTTGTCCGGATCTCATAACTTTGGTTTTAGATTCTGGAAAAAAAATTGAAATTTTATGGCATCTTTAGAAATTACTAATTGGAAATTGGAACTGTCTCATACAGATTCAGCTCCGGCAAAGTCTCATATATAGTTGTAAATGAGCACTTGGAAAAGTTTCTTCCTTGAGATCAGGCTTTGATACAAGGGAGAGGTTTTGATGTTGAATTCCTTGGATGAAGTGGCTTTATAAGATAAACTTATATTCATCCATGTTTTACTTTTAAAAATTTGTGTACTAATTTATGGCTTAATTACTGTTTGGTGTGATTGTCACACCCGATTTTAAGGACAAAACCAAATGCATAACTATATGTATGCCAGGATCAAGTTCCATACATATAGTGACTTCATCAGTGAATAATATCACGAAAAAAGAGTTAAAAGACTATAAAGATTATCAGAGTTATACAACTTATCCTGAAAATGAAGACTCCAAACTTCACAGGCAATCGACCGGGGACGCGTGGGCCTAGAACTCAGCACCATCTTCAACAGACTTCACATCAACTTTTTCTTCTGAGTAGCAATTATAACAAGTGTGAGTACACTTATGGTTGGTACTCAGCAAGTGTTGGGAATTATATGACATGAAGACCAAAAGGTGGGAAAAGCTGACTGGCTTACTGCGATAAGCAATTTTAGTTGGTCAAATTTTATTAGCACCTGATTACTAAGGTATAAGTTCGTACCAAAATCCATATTTAAAAAAATAGAAGAGATATAGCACAAGCATAACCACAACCATAAATATGGTCCACGATTTAATTTATCTTCAAGTTCAATTATCATATGAGGGCCCAAGCCGCTCTTAACACTATAAGAAATACTTCAATCTGTGATGGATTTGTGGTGACGGATTGACAAATCGTCATGAATATGGTACCATCAATGACGATTATCAAATTTTCATCACATATTTGCATTGGCGGGCTACCCAGCCCATAATTTATGATGAAATAGTCAAAACCGTCATAATCTAGTATGAAAACATCATGGATTTGCTCATCTATACTAATACCATGGTGACAAACATGAATTTGTCATGGTAGTGTTGGATCCAAGATTAAAACCATTACAATATTTGATCTCTTAAGATATTGGTTTTAAAAACTCAAAAAAATAAAAAAATGAGACTATAATTGATTGCAGATCTAAACAAACTCCTAAACATCACGCAGGCCTAATAAAAATAAAAATTTCTCAAGTGATATTCGAACCTGCAACTTTATCCAAGGAGATGACGCACTTTACCACTCAGTCAGCCTCCAGCATTGGTCTAAACGGCACGCCATGTTTGTTTTATCTTAATAATAAAAATGGAGAAAAATAAAACAAGCAAAGCCATGCGGAGAATCGAACCAACAACCTCAGGAAACATCTCCACGCAACTTAACCGCTGAGACACTTGCATCGTTGTGAAAAATAGATGTCTCGGATTTATTTATCCAGTTATTATTTAGTCATTTAACAGCTCCAGACCCAATCGAGCAGATAGGCTCCGCTCCATTCCCCATCTTCATGCACCGTCACTCCTAAAGCCTCCGGTGCCGCGACGACGGCCGCCATTGATGCAAAATCTTGCCTGCAAGCACCTTGGTGCCTTCGAGGTTCAGCTGTCGCCGCCTCCCGATTGTCTTGCCCGGTGCAGGGGCGCTCCACTACGCTTCTCCCCTCTGCTGGTCGAGCTCCTCTCCTCACCTCGCCTCTGCTCACCTAGGCGCTCATCTCCTCTGCAGGCGTCCTCCTCTACTCACCGAGGGGCAGGCGGCCTCCATCGGCGGTTCCCCAGGTGGCAGGCGCAGGGGCGCTCCACCGCGCGCTCCTCCCCTCTGCTGGCCGAGCTCCTCTCCTGTCGTCGCCTCTGCTCACCCAGGCGCTCATCTCCTCTGATCTGCGGGCGTCCTACTCTGCTCATCGAGGGGCAGGCAGCCTCCATCGGTGGTTCCCCAGGCGGCAGGCGCAGGTGGCCTCCGCCGGTGCTCGCCCTGTCCTGCAGAGCTCATCTCCACACGCCTCCTGCAGAGCTCCTCTCCTCTCCCCTGCTCCAGCCCCCAGGTACGCAATCTTTGTATGTTTCACCTGTACTTTGAGTAAATATATTGCTGATGGAATGATTCATTGGTTCAGACATTGAATCTTTGTATTAGTAGTATAGATGCTGTTGTCGCTAGTAGAGACCGTCTAGGAAAAGATTGAAGATTGTAATCGTTGGATAGGTGCAACATTGCAATCTGCAGGCATGAGTGTTTGTTTTGAGTCTAATAGGCCTAGTACAAACAATTTTGCTTGCATACAGTTACTGTTGTTTATGCATTCTTGGATCACTGCAAATGCTTACTGAACTTTATAAAAATTTTGGTTGTAGCTGATGGGTTTCTAAATGCGACCCAGGGGAATGTGTTTGAACTGATCATTACATTGTTTTCTCTGCACAAATTTGGCAGCCAAGGTACTTTTTCTTCAATAACTATAACCTATACTTCCATTTAGCTTATATATCCAGAGGTAGACTTGTTGATTTAAGTTTCTTTACAATGCTTGATTAGATAGATAGAAGTTGGGTGCATGCAAGACTGTTTTCTCAAGATTACATCAACGGTGTCAAAGAATTTATGAGCTTCATTCATGGGAAATTTGGAGAGGATGAAGAAATTTTATGCCCATGCAGTAGATGTCTTAATCAGAAGTACCAGCATCAAGCTCTTGTGGAGAGGCATATATTGATGAATGGCATGCAAAGTACATACACTCGATGGATTCATCATGGAGAGAACTTTGATGTCTATGCTAATGAGCATTCTGTTGAGGTGCACGAATATGATTCTTTACAAGAGTTGGGTATGAATGAGCACGACAACTATAGTGATGGTAATTTGAATGAGTTGTTACAAGACTTACACAACGCAGAGAAAGATAAAGAAGATGGTGAAAATGAGAATGATGCAGAACCTAGTGACAATGGGTCATTTTTCAAAATAGTGATGAAAGAGGCCAAGCGTCAACTTTATCCAGGTTGTACTAAATTTTCAAAGTTGACCTTTGTGGTAAAGCTTCTACACATGAAGTCATTTTATAGGATATCCAATTCTGCATTTTCAGCAATATTAAAGCTTTTGTCTGATGCTTTCCCAGAATGCAATACACTCCCTAAATCATATTATGAAGCAAAGACTCTTTTAAAGGAATTAGGTCTTGGGTATGAATCAATACATGTGTGCTACAATAATTGTGTGCTCTTCAGAAAGAAATATGCCAAGCTTGACAATTGCCTTGTTTGTGGTCTCTCAAGATGGGTTGATGCTGAAAGAAAGAAGATCCCACAGAAATACCTAGGCTACAAAGGATGTTTGTGAACAAAGAAGCAGCAGAACAAGCACAGTGGCACAAGCTAAAGCGAAATCCTAAGGAGAAGGAAATGAGTCACCTTGCTGATGGTGAGGCATGGCAAGATTTTGATAGAGAATATCCAGATTTTGCAAAAGATGCTAGAAACCTTAGACTTGGACTAGCTACTGATGGATTTAACCCTTTTTTAGAAAAGAACACCAAATACAGCATGTGGCCTGTACTTGTTGTGCCATATAACCTTCCACCTTGGATGTGTATGGATGAGACAAATTTCATCATGGCTTTGCTTATTCCTGGTCCTGCATCACCTGGAAAGGACTTTGATGTATTTTTAGAACCTCTTATAGAAGATTTACTTGAGCTTTGGATAGGTGTACGTACTTATGATGCTCTAAGTGGAAAAAAGTTTAACCTTCATGCTGCAGTTTTATGGTGCATCCACGATTACCTAGCTTTGAGCACTCTTTCAGGGCATACAACAAAAGGCTATTTTGCATGTATTCATTGTGACAAGCACCCTCTTTCATACAGATTGAGGAGCAAAATTGGTTATTTTGGGCATTTTTATTTCCTTCCAATGGGACATCGCTTGCGTAGAAATAATGAATTTGTTGGTCTTCATGAAAGCAATGATCCGCCAAGTAAATTCTCTATAGAAGAGTTGATGGCTGAACTAGAGAGAGTTAAACATGTTAGGCCTAGGAAGCAACAAGGAAATAGGAAAAGAAAGCATTTTGATATGGACAAGGATGAGGTGGTAGTTTGGAGTCGAATGGTTAGTTTATGGAAGTTACCATATTGGAAGAATTTGAAACTGAGACATAATCTTGATGTCATGCATATTGAGAAAAATATATGCGAGAACTTGATTGGGACAATTCTCAATATACCTGGGAAGACAAAGGACACAGTTAAAGCTAGGCTTGATCTGAAAGATTTGGGTATTCGAAAGGAGCTACAATTTAGAGAGCATGGAGATTCATATGAGATGCCTCATGCAAGATACACCTTGTCCACAGAACAAAACAAGACATTTGTGATTTTTTACGAGAGGTGAAGTTTCCAGATGGATTTGCCTCCAACATATCAAGATGTGTAAATGCTGAGGGAACCAGGTTACAAGGGCTCAAAACACATGATTGTCATATTCTTCTACAAAGAATATTACCAGCTGCCATGAGAGGATTTTTGGACAGGGATATTTACGAGGCTCTAGCTGAGTTGGGCAAATTTTTTAGGGACTTGTGCAGCAGAATTCTTAACAAGGATGTGTTGGCTGAAATGAAGAAAGAAATCCCAATATTTTTGGTAAAACTTGATAAAATATTTCCCCCGGCTTTCTTTGATGTGATGGTACACCTAGCTGTACATCTACCTGATGAGGCATTGCTGCGAGGTCCTGTGCAATATGGTTGGATGTACCCAACTGAAAGGCGGTTGTATACTTTGAAGCGCTATGTGAGGAATAGGGCACGACCAGAAGGCTCAATTGCTGAGGCTTATATTGCAGATGAGTGCTTGACATTTTGCTCTAAATACATGGACGATGTAGAAATAAGATTTAATCGGGAATCAAGAAATAAAGGGTTCTCTAATGAGGAAGCCTACAATGTTGATGTTTTTGGACATGGAGTTAATTTCACCTCTGCTTGTGAACTAGTGTATGATGATAGTGCCATTGATCAAATGGTATGGTATGTTCTGAACAATTGTAGTCAAGTTGACAAATATGTGAGGTATGTGATCAAATGGTATGGTATGGTATATTCTTTATTGTATTCATAGTTTTACAAGCTACCTTCGACAAATATATATGAGGTATGCTATCATTGTTTCTAAATTGCATAATATTCAGAGATGAATTAGAGAGGGAAGGGCTGCCTAACATTGAAAGAACTTTGCAGCACGGATTCCAGACTTGGTTCAGGAACCATGTTAGTTGTAATTCAAATCTTTTTATGCTATTTTTGAGCTATAGAGTCTGATATGTCTGTGTTGCATGTGGCAGATCCTGAGGTTGCGGAATATAAATCGTGAAGAGGTTGATGATGATCTATTTTCCTTGGCTTGTGGTCCTGATTTCAGAGTTAGAAAATACTCCTCATGCATAGTGAATGGAGTGCGGTTTAACACTGTTGATCGTGACAAACATCGAAAGACACAAAATAGTGGAGTAATGACACCAGGTACATATAAAGGTCAGGAAATTGATTTTTTTGGAACCTTAAGAGAGATCATTCAGTTAAATTATAATTTTGATGATAGATCTGTTGTTTTATTTAAATGTGACTGGTTTAAATTGGACGGGAAGAGGACTGAACTTAAAGATGATGGCTTTTTTAAAAGCATTAATTTTGGAAGTCTATGGTACAAAAATGATCCCTATATTCTGGCCACTCAAGCAAGGAAGGTCTTCTATTTGGCAGACACAAAATTGGGTAAAAGTTGGCATGTTGTTCAGACGTTTGAGCATAGGCATCTTTATAATGTGAGTGAAAATGAAGCTACACAACATAATGCTCCTGCACATCAAGAAGATGAGTGCTGTGAAGAGAATGGTATCCGGCAAAGGATTTCTGACATTGTATATGAGAAGCCTTTAAGTAGAGATGATGAACAAGGTCTTAATATTGAAGCTGCTGAAATGGAAAAATTATTAAAAGGAAAATATCAAGAAGTGCATGAGAGTGATAGTGAAGAAGAAGATGTCACAATTGTTGAGTACTGCAGTGATGCCGAAGAAGGTGCCACAAATGAGGTTGACAGTGATAACCAATAGCCATTTCCAATTTAGAACATAGAAGCTTGCAAGGGTAGAGCTCCTGGTAGAAATATGGAGGAGCACTAGAGCAGCAAGTTGTATCTTCTAATGTTGTATTTTCATGGAATTGAGTTTGTGCTGCACAATATTATTATTATGGAATTGAGTTTGTGCTGCACAATATTATTGTCATATGGATATGATGCAAACTGTGTAAAATTTAAAATATTTGAGGGAACATGCCGCCAAATTTTATAAAATTTGAAAATTTTAAAGCAACATGCTGCCAAATTATAAAATTTTAAACATTTAAAGGGATATGCTGCCAAAACTTTATAGAGTCCAAAATGAAGAAATTATTTTATAGAGTATAAATTTTGCCAAATTCATTGATTTTTTTATAAAACAAATTGCCTTACTCTTAATTCAAGTATGTGTGAATTCAAATTAGCTTACCCTTTATTTCAATTATGGTGAATTCAAATCGAACAACTCTTAATTCAAGTATGTGCGAATTCAAATTGGTACACTCTTACTCCAAGGATATGTGATTTCAAATTGGTAGTCTTTCAACATACTAAGTCAACATACCTTTAGTTCACGTATGTGTGAATTCAAATTCCCTTTACTCTTAATTAAGTTGTGTGTCAATTTAAAGTGAAATTCATCATGCATGTATCAATTCATGTTATATCCACTTTTTGTTAGTTCAAATTGTCTTACTCTTGTTATCAATGAAGAATGTGACCGTTAAATTGTTCCTACCATGGTATAGTTAGTGGAGGGCATAACACCTCGATTGCTACCACAATAACTAATCGAGGTGGACATGAGACAATTTAATCATATATGTTCCTTATAAAACATAATAATTGTGATAATGCTCATCCATATTGGTATTTGGTGACTTAACCAAAAAAGGATGCAATTATTTTGAAGTATATATTGCCTCTTCTTTAAATCAAAAGTTTATATGTACGTTGTTAAAACAAATTGAGAGCCCACGCATCAAACAACATTCATTTTTCCCACCTTCCCAAAATATCACTGCCTACAGTCCCGCCTCCCGCGTGGCCCCAAATCTCATCCCGCCTCGTCAAAATTCACCTCCCGCCTAGCCCAAATCTTATCCCGCCTCAGAATTCAGGTGCGGATATATTTACCAGTCCCAACCACACATGACTCTGCAGCTGCAGCTCGCCTCCTCGTCCCAAATCCATCCATCCAGCTGCAGCTCGTCTCCTCGATCCTCCTCCTAAGGCCGGTTTACCTCTGCAGCTCGCCTCGTGGTGTTGCCGGCGATTGGAGAGGGTTGGGAGGCGCGCCCCTCGTAGGCTGCTCACCTCTGTTGCTCACCTCCTCATGCTGCCGTCGATTGGAGAGGGCTGGGAGAAGCCTCGCCCCTCCCCCTGCTACGATTTGTGAGGGTAAGGAGCTGCGCCCTCCCAAATCCATCCAATTGGTTGAATCCTACTGTTTGCCTCCTGCTCCTGTCGTTTGAGTCCTGCTGCTCACCTTCTCATGTTGCTGTTGATTGGTGAGGTCTAGGAGGATCCACGCCCTCCCCCTGCTACAATTTGTGAGGGTAAGGAGCTGCGCCCTCCCAAATCCATCCAATTGGTTGAATCCTGCTGTTTGCCTCCTGCTCCTGTCGTTTGAGTCCTGCTGCTCACCTCCTCATGTTGCTGTTGCTTGGTGAGGTCTAGGAGGATCCACGCCCCTCCCCCTGCTACGATTGGTGAGGGCAAGGAGCTGTGCCCCTCCCCCTTCTACGATTGGTGTGACTATGCTTGTGATGTTCTTTTCTGCTGTGTGCCCCCTCCTTTTTATTCTAAAACTAATCTTGACTATGCTTTTTTTCTGTCAAGATTGTATGATGTAAGCAGCACCTTGTACTTAAGTTCCAATAGGCTTTTCTAGGTACTGCATGTGATTAGCTATCTGATGCTATGCTTATTTGTGTTTTCCTCCTGCTTCTCGACTTACAATAAATGGAATAATAAAATATACTGGATCATGCTATGAACATGCAGTAAAATAAACAAGTACTATTTGTGTTCAGCTTTGCTATTTACTACAAGCTTTTTTCTTAAAGTAGCTTTCTATATTTTTTGTTTGCATTTAACATTACTTTATGTTTTCCATCCAGCATTGGGCAAGATGGCTCCTGGTCGTGCAAAGTTTCCAGCCAAGAAACCACAAAAACATCGACCAGTAGCGGCAGGTGCCGTCCTCTACTCATCTCTCTTCTGAATATATTTCCTGTTTATGTGAATATTTTGCATGTGCTGTTAGAAATTTCAAAATCATGTAATGCGGCAAGCAGTGTTATCAATAGTAATCTGTTGCTCATTTTTTCGTGACGTCAGAACAACCATTGCATCCATATGAAGTGGAGCGCCTCCAACAATGTATGAGGAACAAAGCAAGGCTAAAAGAATTTGGAATTCATGATCTAGTCGATGTGCTTTCAAATGCAAATTCTATTGCTCACAAGAAGAATAAGCTAAATTGCAGAAATAGAGAAAACTCCGAGGATGAGTATGATCCGACAAATAATGACACTGATGAGGAGGATCTGCTTGACAATGATACTCCTGAGGTGCTAATTCCTCCTATCTTATTACAAATTAACATGCTGTTTGCTTGCTAAATCTACTTGTCCAATTTATTGATTGATTTATGCTTCCATTTTTGGAATGGTTTGAAGGGTTGTAACAAAAAAACTGCTGCTATGCATCCCGAAGCAATCAAGACTCGTTCAAAAAGAGTTTTTGCAGAGCCACAAACTACTAGAAGTACAAGGTCCAAGAAAACAACTTCCTATCGTGATGCAAGTTTGGCACCAAATGAAATCTTTGTGCCATCTTCATCTCTATCACATGGCAGCCAAGTTGAAGAAGTTGGCAACTTTGATGGCCACACACATGCTACAACTGAAGGCTAGTTTAACTATCATGTTTCTTACTCTTATTATATTAGCATTGATTGCATGATGACTGCATTTTTACATGCTGCCATTTTTTCAGCTAATGTACCTGCCCTTTTTGATGATAACAACCACATGACTAATGAACTTCATGCCATTGCTCCCTCTGATGGGCACAACCAGATGGGTAACGAAGGTAATAATTTTTGGCTATCATTCTATTTAGCGCTTAGTGAAGTGAATGATGATTGTTCTTATTGGCTACCATTTTTTAGATAATGGACATGTCCAGATTGAGGATAACATGACTATTGGAGGTGAGGCTACTACTAATCTTGGTGTCCAGAATGAGATAACTAATGAAGGTAATAGTATATCAATCTATCTACCATATCATGTGTTTTTTGCTTCGCAATTGAACTTTGCATCTCATGCTTGATCCATGCTCAATTCATCTTACTAATTCTATCTCTATGTAGATGTACAACTTGTTGAAAATGATTGAAGGGAGAGAGGAGTGAATATGGGACATGATCTTGAGAAGATGAGTCGAGCTATGCATGGGAAGCTACAAATTGTTATTCCTGAAGGGGGGATAAGGCCCATGGCACCTTTTGCAGCTGCTAAGTTTGCAACCGAATGAAATATTGCAGTCAGGAACCATATGCCGGTGTTAAAGCATTGGAAGGATTATAAGAAGAATTCTGCTCTTTTACAACAATTTAGAGGAACACTTAAAGTGCATTATCTAGGTCTTCCTATCTCATTGAGTGGCTATAAATTGTTGATTTTTTCACACATTCTTCTTTTTTTAATAGGCAAAGTTTGATATCAATACCAATGATGCATCTGTTCAAAAAGCTTGTTCTGCCATGATGAAGAATGCAATCCGTCAACAACTTCACAGGCTTAAAAAGCAATATTTTGATCCTTTTCCATTGCATTTGGTGAGCAAATCTTCTCCTATCAAATCAATGACTGATGAACAATGGAATGATCTTGTAGAATCTTGGAAGAGACCAAAAAAGATGGTACATTCCTTTCTAAAAACCTAAATCCTACCTCATATGTATTGAATTGACACATGACTTACATGTATTCTGATTTTTTATATAGGAGACATGTCAAAAGAACAAAAACAGCCGATCTAATGTGAAGCACCACCACACAACTGGTTCTCGTAGTTACCCAGTTCATGTAGAAAATTTGGTAAGTTACATATGTATTTATATTTTTTCTGTTCTATATTTCAGCATGACTGTGGAACAAAAATTATGCACTTTGCAGTGCTTTGTGATATTTTATGAGGTAGCTGCAGACGAGGTTAAAAAATATTTCTAATAGTTTGTGTTTGGGCTGAAATGAGCTGAGTTGTTATGTTAATGTCTAAACTACCATGTGTTGTAAATTTAAATGCTTTCATATGTCAAGTTCATGCTTAGTCCTGCCCGAAAGCCATACGTCAACCTGTAATTCCTTTTTGCTACTATCATGTCAACTTGCTGAAATTGTTATTCTTTTGAAGAGAAACCTGCTGAATATGTTATTACTGCATTCTTTTCTAGGGAGACAAATATATTGATCATGAACCTGATGCATTGGAGTTGTTCAAGGAGTGTCACTATAGCAAGAAAAAGAAAGGGTTCACACTTGATGTACAATTAGCCATAGTTAAGTATCATTCAAAACTGCTGCTTTAAATTCTTATAATGCTCTCTCAAGATCAATGATCATGTTTGCTACTTGCATTTTCAGTCTGAAATGGAAACTAGATTGTCTGCATCAAGAGAAGGTGAACAATCTTTGTCTCCTACTAAGGTTGTTGCTGATGTGCTTGCTGAGAAAACAAAGAAGAGTTCATTTCTAAAGAATATTGGGATTCATAATGCATGCTCTAGGCCTAGCATAAGAAGCATCGAAGCGCAACTTGAAGTGGAGAAAAGGGCAAATGGTGACCTTCGAGCTGTTGTTGATGCCCAACGTGAACAATTGGATTTGCTATCAAAGCAAGTGAAAGAAACAGAACAGGGAAGAATTAGAGAGCAAGATGAAATGAAGAAGAAACAAGCTGAGATGGAAGCAAAGCTCCAGCTCGTGCTAAGTCAGATCAAGTCAACTTGAGCGAATGCTATGGTGGGACTTAGACATTTGTTTTGTTGCTGCAACAGCTGCATGCATTTTGTTAATAGATGAAGTAGTTATAATACTTTTGCTCTTTCATGCTTGCTAATGCAAGATGCATATGCTAGACATTTGTTGATGTCGTATGCCTAACTTGGATGTCGTATGTGATGGATGGAATCTATATTGCTATATTTGATATATGAGCATTGTTGTTTTTCCATGTTTATAAGGTTTGATGTATGAATGTGGTATGATTTGAGCTGAATTAATAATTTTGAAAATGGGCTGAATTGAATTTGATGAATTTTTTTGGTGGGCTGAACTAAATTGGGCCAAATTGGACCAGATTTTGAATTGGATTGAAAGTAATATAAAATGGCACTAATGGGCCTGGTCAAAAATTAAGAAAATGGGCTGAAAAACCTTTGAGTTATTGGGCTAAGCCCAATATAATCCTACGTGGCACTAATTCGTGACGTTTTTTTTGTCATAAAGTTTGGGCCTGGGCTAGGTTGGGGTGGGCTCAAGGCAATTTGTGACGTTTAAGAAACATCATAGATTAGTGTAATCAGTGACAGTTACATGCAAAACGTCACAGATGCAATCCATGACGCTCAATACATGACAAACGCAAAAAACTTCACAATCAGGGTTTTGTGACGTTTTTTTGCTAATCCATGACGAATTTGGTCCGTCACAGATTAAAGGATTTCTTGTAGTGTAACTGTGAGCACGACTGATATATCAGTTTTCACTCTATAGAAGTTGTACACTTTACCCACAATTTGTGTCTCCTAATTTGCCCGAGGTAGCTAGCCTCTTAAACACTTCCGAGGTGAGTGGCAAGTGATTCACTACGAGGACTTTATAAAGATTCCCTAACTTATGACAATCCGCTAAGATTTTAAGTTAAAGCGGTCATAACTCTCTCTAATGAGGCAGACGCCTTAACCAGGAACATATCATACCCTCAAGAGGACCGAGCAATACCCCAACGATGCAACCCCTCTTACCCTTTCGGTAAGATCGTCATAAGCTAGTATTTCTAATTAATTAGCCAAGATCAGAGCCATATAATATTGTGGTTGCACTGTTTTCCTGAGTGGTTCTCCATGTTCTTGTGATTAACAACACAAAGAGCATGTACATGGATAAAATAGGTGTAGTATCATCATCATTGTCATCATGATTATGTATTATTCCCAAACCGAAACCAGTTATAGCAACTAAGCAATAGCTACCCAACATAAAGGTAAAACCCATGTTGACAAGGAATGATCATAAAGACTAGGTATATCCTTAATTAGGATCCATCAAAACTAGGACACATGCATGCATAAGAAAAGTTATATTTATTGTGATTATTAGGACAAAAGAATGATTACGGATACACTTGCCTTTCTTTTAGAGAATAGTTGCTCAGAGTCTTCAACTCTTATTCTTGAAACTCTAAATCTTCAAAGCTCTTGGATCACGCTCCTTCTAACGTCACACAAGCATCGGACCGAAGCATACAAGCAAGCAAACAAACAAGAACAACTAAGAACAGATATAGCAAACAAAAGGAAAACTTTAAAAGAGCGTACAAAAAGATAGGACTCATTGCTACGGTCAAGAGGATGAAAGAAACACGGAAAACAAAGCTATGATAGAAAAGAAACAGCTATCAGAAGATTTATGTTATAAAGAGGCAAAAGAACTATAAGCTTCATTTACTTTAATTTAGAAAACTGATGTAAAGGATATTTTGAAAGAAATATCTAGATTATTATTAGGTCATATTATATTTGCATATATAAAAATGAGGTACAACTTAGTTAAAATTTTGTATATAATTGTCTATGTACAAATTATTCTAATTAAACAATTAATGAGAAAAGAAACCGGTGAGAGCATCTAAATGTTGAACTTTATGGTTCATATTGAACTAAACAAATTAAATGAAGTTAACACTAATTATGAAAATCGGAGTATAGATCTAATTGGATTTTAATCGGAAAAACTAGATGAGAGGACATTAATCAAATTAAATCTATAATTAATTTTAAAAATAGGAACTATGATACAACGACGCTGCAAAACGATAGCTTAGGATGAAGCAAGGTTGCAGGGACCTATACATAATTAACTATAGATTTCAGGGGCTAGCAGGGAAGATCTGCAAGATAGAGAAAATAGTGCTTGCAAATTAGGAAAAATTTAGGGTTAGATCTGTAAAAGATCACGGGTGGGGCTGGATTGAAAAGATGCAATAGATCTAGGGGGTTTTCTACGAATTTGCAAGACACATGAAAAGAATTACAGAATCTTTCAGGGGCTAAATTGCAAAAGCTTCACAGCACAGCCATGGTGGCCGACAGCTGCTTTTTCTTTCAAATTGCCGTTGTTCTAGGGCATGAGAGATCGTGAGGAGCGGGGCAAATGAAAGAGGACGACGAGGGGATTTGATTCTATACCCTACTTACAGCGGGGATCCATCGTGGTGGTCGAATTTTGCCAGAGAAGTTGCGGTGGTGGCTCTGTTCATGACTCGTTCTCCTGGGCGGCGGCGCTTCTGCACAGGGGTGGTGGCGCCGGTCAGGGTGGTGCAGGAGGAGGCGTTTAGGGGGAAGGGCGTGGCTGCAGGGGGAAGACGCTGGGGAGGCCGGCAGGGGGGCGGCGGCGCTGTAGGAGAGGCGCACGCAAGGAGCGACGGCGCTCCTAATGGCGCATGGACTCGGGCTGGCGGCGGTTCTGCTCGCCCTATGCTAGGCGGCGGCGGCGGCAAGGCAGGGGCACTGGTGGCGGCGCACAGGCACAGGGGCGGCGCGACAGCAGGAGGAAGGGCTGGCGCGGCTGCAGCAGCAGTATGGGGCGACGGCGAGTGGCGGCGCCATGGCCGGCGGCTCGGGAACCTTCATATTCTAGCATAACATGGGCCTAGAAGACACATGAACTCGACGGGAAGGATGAGGAGCTCACCACGAACTCGAAGGTGGCGTCAGGAGAAGCTCGGACGGCCTGTAGACAGCGGCGGGGAGCTAGGGTTTTGGTGGCACGGGGAGGCTCGGGTGCGAGGCTACACGCGGCTTTTGCTGCGTTTGTTGCGTGGAGGAGCTGCGGGGCACAGGGCGCGTTTAAATAGGCCTGGAGATCTCGTGCTATGCTCAGACTCGGACGAGGATAAGGATGCGGCGGCGGTGGAGTCCGGCTCGGTGACGGGAAGAAGACGACTGACAGGCAGGCCCACCTGTCAGTGGCAGTGAGCGCGGGCACACGACGTGGGCTGGATGCGGTAGCGGTGCCGGCCAGTTGATGGGCCATGGCCCAAGTGGTGAAGGCAGGGGGGCGCGGGCGACGCGAGGCACATGGGCCGGAGCGGCACTGGCACTAGGCTGGAGCGGCATGCTGGCGTTGCGGTCCAGGCGGGAAGGGAAGGCGCGCGCATGAGCTGGGTCGTTGGGTCGGGCCGGTGGGCTCGTCCCAATAGAATTTGATTTTTTTCTGAATATGTGTTCTGTACCCAAACAAATCCAGAAAATTTCGAATAATGTTTTTAAAGCACGAAAATTATCCAGAAAATCCTAAAAATTCCAGGAAACTTGGGAGGTAATTTGGGACACACTGAATCCAAATAAAATACTTGGAATTTGAGAAATAGATTTTTAGAACTTTCCAATAAATTGATTTAGCTCTACGGAAAAAGAGAATAATCGCCAGCAAAATCTGGAAAATTCTCGGAAACCCTGTTGATAGATGAACAAATTCTAAAAGATACTCACATCCTAAAATTAAATAATTTAGGGTGTGACAGTGATCTAGAGAGGATATGGCCATTTAGCCCGTGTACACGTCGTGTAAGCGTTACACAGCGGCTAGCAGCGTCCGTTTAATCATCCATTTACACTGTTTAATGACGATTTAACCCGTTTAAATGACTGTTTAGTCTGAATAAAGAGCTAAACGATAGATGACAGAGTATTTAGCGTTTAGCATTTAGGCTAATGCTTATTAGCTAAATCTTGCGGTCAATCTTACTTCAATTGAGTAGATTTAATTGATTCTTCCATTGCATAGCTAAACGTGAGAGCTTTTACTTCCTTTATTATAGTGCTCCATGCTTAAAATTTCTGATCTGGTCTAAGTCTTGTAATATGGTTTAAAAGATACGGTTGTCCTTTATAATCACTTCTTTATGTGCTTTATGATAATGATGTTGTGAATAGATATGCACTTGCTCTTGGGCATTTCTAGGGTAGAAAATATCATGATATTGCTCTCACTTAAAATAAATTGAATGTATATATGGTTGTCCATATTTAGAGTTGTGCGTTACCGGCGATGAAATGCAGCGATTTCATTTGAATCAAGAGCAATTTGGACGGCTCCTGGCAGCTTGCCATGAAGCATCTTTCTTTTTTCAAAAAGAGTTGTGCAATCTCTGCACCAGACAGCCCTGATGACACTGACTCTCGTGCAAATTCCTCCAGCTTTGTTTCTACGCATTGCAGTGCTTGTCATGGTCGCTTGTGCAGCACTGCTTCCATCCATGGGACCTTGTTCTTGTCAATATCCCTGAAGCTTCACACACCTTCCCTTACCCAATTGGGAAAAATCGAGCCTTCTCAAGAACATGCAAAGACAAAACGGAAGATACTAGTGTCTGAAACCAAATGACCACTTGAAACGAGTTGAAGATGAAAGAAACAAGACCACTTGAATTGGCACCAAACCCAAAAGTCAGCAATTTATTAACTCAATAACCAACCATTTGATCTCACACACATCAGCATTAGTCGTATAGGTCAACACAACAAATAGCTAGGTGCACATGCATGAACGATGAGGACACAAGCACACATATGCTCTACATAGTTTCTCACACGTATCTTGTAATTGTACGCATACGAATGTGTATACATATAGTTGTCAGGTTTAGTAGAGAGTAAATTTTAACCCTTAATCAGAACAGGGCGCGGAACTTGAGCTCGCCGCAGTCGGCGATGACGACGGGCCTCACCGTCCTGCCGCTCATGGACCCGGCCTTTTCGATGGCGCGCACGACGCCCATCCCATCGACGACGCGGCCGAACGCGACGTGGCGGCCGTCCAGCCACGGCGCCTCGTCGAAGGTGATGAAGAACTGGGAGCCGTTGGTGTTGGGCCCGGCGTTCGCCATGGACACCACGCCGGGGGCGTCGTGCCGGACGGCGCCGAGACCCTCGTCGGGGAAGTACCGGCCGTCTCCGATGGCGGACTCACCGCCGGTGCCGTTGCCCGCGGTGATGTCGCCGCCCTGGCACATGAACCCGGGCACCACCCGATGGAATGGCACGCCCTTGTAGTGCAGGCCGTTGCCGCGCTCGCCGGTGCACAGCAGCCGGAAGTTCTCCGCCGCTTTGGGCACCTTGTCGGCGAACAGCTCGATGACAACGCGGCCAACGTACTCGCCGCCGATGTTGAGATCCAGGAACACAATGGGGTTTTGGTTTCTCCTGGTCGGCGCCATAGGACAGATTGATAGATCGAGATCGAGTGTGTTCAGGGGCAAAAGTTACTAGAGAGAGACTGCTTTTGTGCGGTGTGCTCGACTTGACTTGAGGCTGCTTGTAAGGAGGTGATGATGGCTACATATAGAGGTGCAAACGGGACTTGGAGAGAAAAACGGCTTTTGAGATAAAGAAGATGCTTAGAGACAACTGTATGCCCACTGTGGTACATATGCGTGCGATCAGGCTTTCCTAACTTTGACCGCTAATGTATGCTGCTCCGTTCTTTCTAGTTCGATGCTATTGAACTTTCACTATTAGTGTTAGCAACTATATATTACCTTTAAAAAAACTATATATCATTAGACTTCAGTAAATTAAAGTTACGAAATTTATTAAAGTTATTTTCAAGTCAAATATAATGACATAGTTATTTTTAAGGAGTTGATGGTAATGTTTTTATGTTTGATCGAATAAATTCTCGAGCATCGCATGAAATGAAAATGACGTGATCAATACTGTCCATAAAAAATGGCACTATATCCTTTTTGTTTTTGAAAAAACTTCAGAAATTGTCAATTTAGTCGCAGCTGCAGCCTTAGACTGTTGGGCCGCAAGCCGAATACTCACTGACTTAAAAACTTGCAATTACTTTGGTTTTCTTTTTTGGATTTTCACATGCGTGATAATTAAGGCGAACATGTTCTCGTGGTTCTATGATTCCAATTGCTGCCGTGACAAGACAATCACTTGATGTTCTTTTTCTGTGTTTCTTGTTCTCCTTGTCGCCGAATTTGGGATATTCAAGTTCACACTTGACACCCTGTCACCGCAAAATTGTGCAACACAAATGCAAAAGTCGGATTCTGAATCGAAACCCCTACCTATTATCTATGACGAACATAGGCGTAGAGCATATATCGGAAGATGACACTTTTTTCTGTGGGAATATATTGGACACTAGATTTACTGGGCTAATGTATACGGCAGATGCACCTGTATCTTATCTCGAGCACACCATGGTTAATATACAAGGTAGCATGAATCTGCACGCATTCATGATTAATATACATGCAGTGCTCATGAGACGTGAAACTACATGATTGGTAGTTTGCGTTTGTGGGTTGGGGGTTACCTTTTTCGTTTGTTTTTCTCAAATTCTGCGTGCAGATCAAGCGACATAGGTACTAAAATTTTACGGATAGGCATCTAGGAGCACTGAGTAGAGGTCTTAGTTAAATATTTAGCAAATACCATATATACGTCTTACTCCTATCAAAAATATAACTTCAGTTAGATTGACCTTTTTTCACTGCGACTAACAACAATATCTATAAAAATACGTAACTCAATATATATGGAGATACCATACATATTAGTAGCATAAATATGTAACTACTAATTTGCGATGCCCACAAGTTTGTCGTAGCCACTGAGACGTTCTAACACCGATCTCACCTTTCATGGAAAGTTTGCATAGCCTGCATGGTTGGATTCCAATTTTTACCTAATCAAAACCATGGCAAGCCCATGACTTGTAAAAACCATAGCATGCCAAAGTAAGGGTAAGAAGTTTAGGATTCACTTGGTTTAGTGTAAAAATAGAACAACCAATGTTTTTCCACCTTGTGAGGTTAAGAAGTTTTTAGTTACTCGTCATAGTTTTGGCTTCAAATAGAATCAGAAGGCGACCAAGCAGGCTCTTAGTCTGATAATTAGCATGAAGATTATAAAAAATGGAACCAAAACCGTAAGGTGAACCATGCATTAGAAACTACTAACAATAAGGTATGTGGGAACACCAAAACTTGTGCAATAACCAGTTTTGGTGTTCACAGTACGACATTCTAAACTATTTATACCCACTAACCTAAAATATTTTTTTTTGCAATACATGCATGAAATATACGGATAGAAAAGTAGTTTTCGGTCAGTAGTTGTTATGTGTTTTACCAATATAATATAACAAAGTTGTGGCTATAGCTATGTTCTGTGGAACTTGCTTGCGTTTAAAAATATAGTTTTCTTCGACCAGAGGCAGTACATTTGTTTTATGAAAGGTCCTGAATAGAACCGATGCGCAATTGTCATGTTCTCTTTCTGAGATTAGCTTGCCTAACAAAGTGGGCGGCAGGTTCATCAAAAACAAGGCGGCACCCATTGAGTTTGATGATGACAGTGCTATAAACGTGTTAATAATAAAGGCGAAGATTCTCATCTGGTGACCGGTTGTAACGCACCTATATATATATATGCTTCGTGAGGCGTAAGACATCAAAAGGCCAACAAAATTAACTTCAGCGTCATCGTTCAGTACGAGACAACGAATATTACTGCTAGCTATCTGTTTTTTAATCGAAATTTCACGAAACTACGAACCTTAAAATTTATTTCTAGCTAGGTTACTGACACGGACAGCACCCATTCCCTCGTTCTCAGCACAGTGCTGCGCACGCCGTTCTTTTTTGTTTCCCACGCTTTCAATCCATTTGGCGGAAGACAACGTGCGTTTTATTCTTCAGCCTCATATGATTTATTCTCCAAATTTACATCAGGACAAGTATCCACAAGAATTTCCCTCATCACTTTACCACCTGCGCATTTTCACGGGTGTCCATTTTGTCGTTCCCTCATATTTGTAACTGGACTAGATTATACAAAAGCTTGGGCAGGTAAATAAATTATACAAAAGCTTGAGCGGATGGAGAAACACGCCGGCATTCGGTTCTTCTAGAGAGAAACTTTGGCCGACTCCGTTGGATACTCCATCCATCCTGAAGTAGAAATTTTAGAACGGACATATTGATAAGGTCCCGCTTGGTTTGTAAGGGCTAAAATTTAACCCCATCACATAAAACGAGAATCTTATTATTTAGAAGTATTAAATAAAATCTGTTTATAAATTTTTTCACATATGGGTGCTAATTCGCAAGACGAATTTAATGAGCCTTATTAATTCATGATTTGCAATAGTAATGCTACAGTAACAATCCGCTAATCATCGATTAATATAGCTCATTAGATTTGTCTCGCAAATTGGCCCAAATATTTTGCAATTAGTTTTATAATTAGATTTTATTTAATATTTCTAAATGACAAGATTATCTTTGATATGACAGGGCTAAAATTTAACCCTCCGGAACCAACACCCCCTAAGAATGTAAAATAATCATAGTTGTCCCTATTTATTACCCATATTTGGCAGTAATTGATTTTTACATGCACATATACTTTCTAATTGGGATAAAATGACTTATTTTTTAGGATAAATTTTGAATCCTATATTTTGGAACGGAGAGAGTATCTAAGCATCTACCTGCTGCATTAAATTTTTGTACGTGCGGTTGTCATGATGGGACGCACATCATATCATCGGGCGGCAGACCAAACCAACAACGGCAATGCAGCACGCAAAAAACACGGTAGAATAAGCATGGTCGGCCGTGAGCCAGATTCTCGTGCCACTTCCGAGTCCATCTCTGGGATCGAACAAAGGTGGATGCGAAAACGAAGCTTCCTCGGGTGTCGTCGCCTTCACTTCGATTTGGTGTACTGCCGCTGCAAATTGATAGCATTTCTTGAGAGAATCCGCTTTACTTTCGTGACAGTAACATGTGAGGCCCTGATGACCATATATACACATATGCACATTATATTTTTTTAATGAAACAAGATGGGATTAAGATCCCCTACTGATTATATTTATATATATGAAAAAAGGAACAGAGTTTTACAACAGCATCTGAAAAAACAAATAATGAGATAAAAAAGATCTGAGCAACTATCCAAAGAGAGCTATCCATTCTTCTAACAGGGTTTTATGCTTATTTTTAACATGATGCATAAGCAACACGAGTTCCTTCTTGAAGACAAATTGACAGTTGGCTATTGATGGCTGCAGGCCTTGAAAAATGAGATCGTTCCTTGAGAGCCAAATACTCCAGCAAAGCAGTATGACAATGTTCATAAAAAGTGGTGTATGTAGCTGGGATTTGAAGCTGTCTACTGCCATGAAGATGTCTGCTGCCATGAAGATGTCTGCCTGATGAGGTATTTGCAATCCTACAAGCCCCCAGCAAGCTACAACAAATGGACAATGTAAAAATAAATGCTCCAAGGTTTCCTCTGTGTTGCCGGTGCAAAGAGCGCAGTCATAATAGGGCAAAACATTGTTTTCCGTCTAAGAATGTTCCTTGTACTCAAACCTGTCTTTGAGTAAAAGCCAGAAGAAAACTGTCGGTACATACGGACAGAGGTACCTCCTGCTAGAGTGTCCAGCTCTGGCGTGTGCGCCAAGCGCATCGTGGTGGACGCGCACCACCACATGCTCGGCCGTCTATCCTCCATCATCGTCAAGGAGCTGCTCAACGACCAAAAAGTCGTGGTAGTCCGCTGCGAGGAGATCTGCATGTCCGGCGGTCTCGTTCGCCAGGGAGTAGTCCGTCAGAGTGCCCAACCTGATGGGCGCAAGGTTATCCGTGACCTCGCCCTTATCCTCTGGGTGACGAGGCGTACGGTCCGGGCCTGACAGCTGGGATCATGGTCTCCGGACCTCCCCCCGTGCTCATATAGGTCCGGCGCCTCCAAGTACCTACGAGGACAGGGTGCTTGGGAATGGCCTCCACAGGCTCGGACCCCTTGGGGGTTCCGGCGCAGCCACGTGAGGGAGCTAGACCCATATGGGCCTGTCCACCCGGACTGGCCTTTGGGGCCCGGACCTCCCTTCCCCCCGGGAAGGTGTCCGGTGCCGCCACATGCCGCCAAGGAGGCAGCAGCTAGACCAACCCTGCCACGTGCCCGTGGCAGAAGGCCTTCCGTAGGACGCCGGCCCAACTACCGCATTAAATGCGGGTAGGTGGGCTGCACGCGCGCAAGACAGGGCATAACCTGCCCGCTGACACACTGGGCAGGTATGCTGACACCACGGTAAGCCCGCCTGTTTCCAAGGCGGCGCGTCGCATCACTGTGCTCGGCGTGCGGGCGCGCGGCGTGTAGTCACATCACAGCGCCGCGCGCATGTGCAAGGGGTAATGATGGTCTGCTGCAGGAGAGCTGAGATGTGCGCCGCCACTGTGTGCACGGAGGCAGCGGCGGCGGCAGGTCAACATAGCCCCTTCGCCTGTCAGAGAGTACTGACCCAACAGTGACAGCACGTCTTCCACTGTGCGTAACACTGACAGCAGGCACTGTACCAGTAAGACGGCACATGACCATATCCTGGCTGTAGATACGCACATCAACTTCTCGATCGAGAGGACTACAGGAAGGAGCTGGAAAGGAAGATCTCCATATCTCTCGCATTACAGGCTCCAGTCGGTGCATTATTTAATGTATAGCTGGGCCCACCTAACGGAGCCCCGCTCAGTGTATACGCTCCCCTTAGCCTATAAAAGGGAGAGTGCGCCCGTTAAAACAAAGGTCGAACAAGTTCCCGAGTCATTTTCCCAAGCTTTCTCAAGCAATATAACTCACAAGTGGATGTAGGGTATTACGCTCAGGCGGCCCGAACCACTCTAAATCCCTGTGCCTTTTTCGCGTTCATCCACCCTCTGATCGAGCGTTTCTAGGTCTCCTCCAAACTCTTCCTAAATTAGGATTAGGTGGGTGCATTCCGCCACCCGGCTGGAGATTTCCTCCAATATTTGGCGCGCCAGGTAGGGGCTTAGGTTTGGTTAGCGCTTGGTCAAAGCTCAAGACCGCGATGGCGCAGGAAAATGGGCATCATGACCTCCTGATGGGCGAGGAAGTGGCGTCATCTACGCCACACGCCTCGCGCCATTCCCCATCCAGGGTGGCGGCGCGTGCTGCACCACAGCGTGCCACGGAGCGTGCCTCCAGGGCACTATCGCAGCCCGTACCAAATGGGCCGCTGGTAGCAGCCAGGGAGTTGCTCCGCAACCCGCCAAACGAGGCAGCCTCGCCCGACATGCTGAGGCAATGGCGTGGCAACGTGGATCGCCTCCTCAACCTGGCACAGGTCACCCCAGACTCAGTGGGGGGATCTGTGTCCAGACAGCGCCGTCGTCAGGGCGGCGCATCCGGCTCTGTGCACTCCCCATCAGTAAGGAGTGCACGGACCGAAGATCTCCGGGCAGAACTCAACCACAGACGTGCGGGAGAGGATGCCCGCATCTCCATCGAGCGGGCGCGCAACCGCCGACTCAACATTGGGGGTCAGGATCTCGTGCCCGAGCTTAATGCGGCTGTGGCGAGGCCGCAGGGACTCCCCCAGGCACCGGTGGCCGGGGTAGGTTGCGCAGCGCTCGCAGACCACCTTAGTGTGGTGGCCTGGCCGTCCAAGTTTCGGCCACACCTGCCGGAAAAGTATGACAGGTCAACCAACCCGTCAGAATTCCTGCAGGTCTACATCACCACCATCACAGCGGCTGGGGGTAACGACGCCGTAATGGCGAGTTACTTTCATGTAGCCTTGACCGGGCCAGCCCGAACATGGCTCATGAACCTCACTCCGGGATCCATTCAGTTCTGGGGTGAGCTCTGCACACAGTTCACGGCGAACTTCGCCAGCGCGTACCAGCAGCATGGCGTGGAGGGCCACCTCCACACCGTGAGGCAGCAACCCGGAGAAACCCTCCGGGCCTTCATCTCCCGCTTCACCAAGGTACGTGGAACCATCCCACGTATCTCCGACGTGTCTATTATCACGGCTTTCTGTCAGGAGGTCCGTGACGAGAAGATGCTGGAGAAGCTGGCGACACACCAGGTGGAGAACGTCACCACCTTGTTCGCCTTGGCGGACAAATGCGCCAGGGCTGCAGAGGGCCTTGCATGGCACTCTGCCCCTCAAGGAGGGCCCGCACAGACGAGTGGGCCCAGTGTCGCTGCCCCTGGAAGCGGCAAGAAAAAGAACAAGAAGAACCGTGGCTTGGGCAGCTGCAGCGACCGGAGGCCAGAATTCCCGTGGCAAGCGCCCACGCTAACAGCGCACCAACCGTGGGTCATGTCCTGTTCATCCTGGGGCTTGCCACAGTGCCACCGAGTGCCGCGAGATCCAGAAGCTCGTGCAACACCTCAGCAAGAGGTGCGACCAAGCCTCCAGGGAAGGCTCCTCCCCCGCCGCGGTGGTCCGGCAAGGAGAAGGTCTCCGAGGCCGATGCAGCTGCGACAGAGAGGGAGTTGGGGTACCAAACCCCAAACAAGGACCTCAAAGGCCTCTACCACCAGTCTAACTCCGAGTCCGATGGGGACGAGCATCACAAAAAGTTGTACGTCATGTACGGCGGCAGCTCGGAGCTCATCTCCCGGCGGGATGTCAAAACCCTTCGCCGAGAGGTTCTCTCAGTGAAGCCGGGGACGCCAAAGGCGGTGCCCCACCAGAGGTGGAAGAGCACCACCATCTCCTTCGGGCCGTCCGACTGCCCTGAGAACATGGCGGGGGCTCGGCTACTACCGCTCGTCACCACCCCCACCATTGCCAACGTCAGGCTCCACCACCTCAGCGTCATCAGCTATGCAGCGTTCAAACACCTGCAAATCCCGGAGTCCAAGTTGGCCCCGTCACGCCCATTCTCCGGAGTGGGCCCAAATCCCGTTTACCCGGTGGGGACTATCTCCCTGCCGGTCACGTTCGGGATGGAGGTGAACTTCCGCACGGAGAACGTGCAGTTCGAAGTTGCGGAAGTGAACCTCCCCTTCAATGCCATCATTGGCAGACCAGCTCTATACCGGTTCATGGTGGTTGCCCATTACGGGTACATGGTCCTCAAGATGCCATCTCTGGCAGGTGTCCTTACCGTGCAGAGTGACCAGACTACTGCCGTGGTGGCGGTTGAAGAGCTGCATGCGCTGGCAGCAGGGCTTGCCCCGACAGCTGGCGCAGAGGGGTCCGACCCCCCATCCTCTTGTGCCAAGGCACTGGCCAAGGCGCCCAGGGTCCGTCCGTATGTTACGGACGATGTTCCCGTGAAGACCATCCAGGTCGGAGCGGAGGCCTCCCAGACCACCCGCATCGGTGGGGACCTAGGAGGGAAATAGGAAAGCGCGCTCATCGCCTTCCTCTGAGCAAACGTCGACGTGTTCGCCTGGGAACCGTCATAGATGCCTGGGATCCCCAGGGAGGTGATTGAGCAGCATCTGAAGATCCACCTTGATGCCAGGCTGGTGCGACAAAAGCCACAAAAGCAGTCCATCGATCGGCAGAACTTCATCCGTGAAGAGGTCCGCAAGCTGCTGCAGGCTGGCTTCATCGAAGAGGTCTACCACCCAGTGTGGTTGGCCAATCCGATCGTCATCCCAAAGGCTAACGGGAAGCTTCAGATGTGAATTGACTACACCAATCTTAATAAGGCATGTCCAAAAGACCCCTATCCACTTCCTCGAATAGATCAGATTGTAGACTCCACCTCCGGGTGTGACTTGCTGTCCTTCATAGATGACTATTCTGGTTTTCATTAAATCAAAATGGCTAAAGATGATAGGAAGCATACTACTTTTGTAACAGTAGATGGTCTTTATTGTTATGTTGTAATGCCATATGGACTACTTAATGCTCTACCCACCTTTGCTCGTGCAATGAACATCACTTTAGGTGATTCGGTTAGAGACATAGTTGAGGTGTATGTTGATGACATCGTTGTCAAGACTAGAGAATCGAATTCCCTTCTAGAAAATTTAGCTCAAGTCTTTGACAAGCTACGTGCGACCTCCACAAAGCTTAACCCTAAGAAATGCGTTTTTGGCGTCTCGGCAGGAAAGCTCCTCGGATCCTGGTGTCACACCGGGGGATCAAGGCGAACCCGGACAAGATAGGGCAATCGAGGCAATGAGACCCCCTGCGCGTCTCAAGGACGTGCAGAGATTGACGGGATCCCTTGCAGCCCTCAGCCGCTTCATCTCGAGGCTGGCAGAGAGGGCCCTTCTCTTCTTCAAGCTGATGAGGGGGTCCAGTCCATTCACATGGACTGATTGTGGCAGAACTAACCTAAATTACACCGGCTCAAGTGCGCTGATTCTTTCTCGGAAGGCATTAAAGGCTCAACCGCACTTCAAACAGTGTAACCCCATGGTCTGTCGGGTAAAGTCCCGATAAAACCACCTATCACAATATCAAAATAAGGTACCTCGCACGAAGGTGAGTCCAGAGATACAACTGCCAACCATTTTTACATCATAGGCATAATATTACATTAGTATTCAAACATTGTAGCAAGACCTAGCTAGTATGAATTTGTACAATATTATTTAGGTTGAAGTATCTGCAGCGAAAAACAAAACGCGACACTACAGACGTCGCACAACGGATGCTTGAGCTAAGCCCATGCTCAACATCATTCGGAGGGACCTGTGTTGGCCGGGACGGATCCTACTCCACGGACCAACCATCGGAAAGAGCATAGGGCCATGGCACGGTTAAAGTAGAGTCCTCGGGGGGATTACCTGGAACAAAAAGTCATAATGCAAGGCTGAGTATGCTAATAATCAGCAAGGCTTATCCGTTTCATGGTATACTTAGCCATGTAACTAGACTATGAAGGCTTTTACTGGTCTTGGGTATAGTTTTCAGCTGAAAAGCAACAAAGAGTAGATCATTAATTTCAACTTTTAGCTTTCAGGTTCTAGTTGATTACCCATTCTAGGTAAGCACTATGACTATTTAAGCATGGTAGATTCCCTTAAACAAACATCATCTTTGATTATCATAAGGTTGCTCTTGTTACTCTATGTGGTAAAGGGATCAAGCAGTCTCAATTTCCGCAAGAAACGGACGATTCTGAATCGAATTTCAAAACCTTACAAGGCAAACCTAACTCACACGCTTGGAACATCCAATGATTGTTCCGAAGCAACTGTTTGCCTTTCATTCTGACTCGTGGATCAGTGCCACCACAAGAGACTGTAGGACCATACGCACATCCAATGTGCAGGACGTACGTCTGTAGCGCGACTACATGACCGTACTCCTGTCCGTTGTGCGGAATGTACTCCCGCACGTCGGTGCGTGTGAAAAATCAAATTACGAGTGATGGGGGGTATGTCCACTCCTCGGGCCGGTCGGTTACTAGGCTTACCGCTTACCATATTTTACAGCATGTGGCTATTACTTTCAAATGCTTAACCACCGCTACCACACACTGCGACCTTATCAATTTTTCATCAACACAGATGGGGTTCTTACCAAGATCATGAATCATAATCACAACCCCGTCTGTCATTCTTATAGTGGTTGCAGGGATGTAAATATTGCAACTCCTATAAAGCTCGTGAGTGACAGAAAATCACCCGACTTCTACCGGTCCTATTAGCTTTGCAACTAGTCGGACTCAGGGTCTAGCATTCAATACATAGGTTCCTACGATTATGCAACTAGGGTTTCATTGCAATTCCTGGAAACTTAAATGCAAAAGTAGATATATATATATATATATAGATATATAATTGCAGTGTAGTAAAATAGAGGTTTATGTCCGGGGCTTGCCTTCGTTGGTGGGGTTGGGGTCAGAGATGTCAATATGAAAACTTCCCGAACCGGGGTTCGGGGCTTCAGTTATATCTCCGATAATGTTCCCGGGGTCTTCAGAATTATCTTCTTCTGGTTCTGGAATTAACTGGTAGTCTCCGTCAGCGAGAATGGTCGAATCTATATGATATGCAAACATTATAATTGAGAAATGTTCATGCATTTATTTCACGATAAAGTTGCAATCCAACAAACAAACATTCTATTTAGCAGCATCTCATTCTTTCTTATGTTGGGCAACCATTTATCGAGTATGAACATAATTACCTAATTACACTAAATGACATGTTAAGTTACCTTAAGCAACTATACTAATTACATTAAGTGGCATTGGGAAAAGATCCTACTTTATTTAACTAATACCCCTAAATTTTATCAATTAGACTAATGGTCTTCTTTAAAAATTATTATTTAAATTCTTAGTTAATATTAAAACCTTAAGTTAGGAATGATTACTAATCTGAATAAGTTTATCACAACATTCCTAGAATATTTTATTTAGTAGCTAATTCAATCAAATGTTGCATATATAAACATGAACTATTTTTATAGACTAATTTATTGCAGCAATGAAGTTGAAATTTTTACTTGGGACAAGTTGATCTGTATCTAAGCTACTGTAATTTTATCAAAGTTTTTATCCCTATAGCAATTATGCTATAAAATAAACAAAATTAGCATTATGATATTAAGATCTATTTATAACAGAAGTTTTACACTAGATCTTGTGCTGAAATTATGTGAATATGATAGACTACTCAAAATGAACTCTCTAACTTAATTTCATAAATTTTTATAAACCAGAACTTATTATTTTTGGATTATCTTTGAATCTAAACCTAAATTCATAACTTAATCTACTCTATGTTACTGATGTTCAAATTTTTATCATAGATTATACATACTGAAAGAAGGTCAGGGTAAAAAGTTCAGCTGCAAACACTAACAGATTCACCCTTAACTAAATCCTAAAGCTCTCATCAATTTAAAACAAAGATACTTGAATACCATAGATAGAAAATAGTTATGAGTCTACAAATTTTACATGAGACTATACATGGGATACACACCTTATGTTTCAAATTTCATTAATAGCACAGCTATGAATCAAAAGATCTAATTAACATATCCATTTTCTAGTATTTATTCTCATTCAAAATATTCACCTAATCAGTACAAGGTTATAACACAAAAGTTGTAGAATTCACTTCAAGGACTCAAACAAAAATAGTTTGACATTTTTCTAAATTTCCTACAAATTTCTACAAATTTCTAAATATCACTGATTTTGAAATGAGGGGAGGGACTGGAATCTTGCAGCCAGGCCCTCGGGAAGATTCAAATCAACGCAATTGGGTCCTTGCTCATCGGGACAGAGAGGCTGAGATGTGCCGGCCAAATTCTGACGACGGTGGTCGCCGGCGGCGAGGGGGAACCGGCCAAGAAGGTTCAAGGAACTAGGGCGAACCTTGCTGGGGGTGATGTGCAGGTCAGGGATGACCGGAGGGGGTGGAACGGCGGTGAACTGAGGCGGCGGCGATGGAGCTTGATCCCGGCGGTGGTGTTTCGTCGTGGCGGCTCACCGGCGATGGATCGGAGGTAGGGGAAAAGCTTCAAGGGGTCGAGGCGGTTCTCCTGAGCGGTTTGTCGGGAGCTAGGATGGTCGAAAAGACGCGTTCCCACAGTGACCCGGAACGGCGGCGAAGGGGGAGCTCGTCGGCGAGGTGGATGCAGTGCTTAAGGGAGGTGATGGGGGTGCTGGTGAGCTTCACGGGATCATGGCGAAGCTAGAGGAGGGGTTGTCGTGGATCGGGAGGAGCTGGGGTGGTCTGCCCACGGTGAGCAGAGAGGTCGCCGGAGAGGAACTCGAGCGGCGATGGCGGATTCAAAGCTCGGTGTGGAATGCGAGTGCCGGAGAGAGCGAAATGGAGGGAGGGGAAGCTACTGAGTGTTTTATACCAGCAAGGAAGGGTGGGAAGCACGCACGGGGGCTAGGCACAACGACGGCAAGGTGGCGGCCGGGCAGAACTCGAGCAGAGGCAGGGCGGCGTGGCACGCGCGGCGAAGAGCCAGAGGGGAGGAGCTAGAGCGGTGGCCAGCCTAGAGGTGACGCAGGGGAGCTACTAGAGTAGAAAATGGTGTCAGCAGAGCGGCAGCGATGGTGAGCAGCAGCGGCGATGGCAAGCAGCTGCTGGCAGCTCGGGCGGCGGTGTGGCGCGCTTAGGGGAAAGCCAGCAGGAAGGAGAGGAGGCGGTGGACGGGCTCGGGGGTGATGCATGGAGGTCAGGGGTGGCAGGTGGGAGCCTCAAGCGGCGCGGCACGATGGCCTGCGGCAGCGCAGTCGCGCGGCAGAGGGGAAGCAGAGGAGGAAGAAGAACAGGGGGGGCCAGGGGCTGTTGTGAGATTTTAAAAATTCTAGGGACCACAATGTAAACCTAAATTTCCCACTGTTCTAAAGCTTAAATGGAAAAATGGTCAAAATAAAAGTTGTACAACTTTTCAAACCCTACAACTTCTATTTAGGGTTCAACTACAAAAACTCAAGGGATGGAGCTTTATTTTAAAACTTTGGATTCAACTTAAACTTTTCAAAGTTTTTGTCCTAAGTTAGATAAATTTCATGTATTTTTGGACTGAATTGCAAGTTCAGGTAATGTAATGATGAAAAATATTTTTACACTTTGACCCCTAGTGAAATTTAAGAGTTACCTTTGTAATTCAAACATTTTACACAAAAGGACTCATATTTTTGAAATAACTACACACAAGTCCTTATTTTCACATATACACTCAAATTTCACACATTTTAATATATACATTTTACGTCCTTTCCTAATATTTTACAATTTTGACACCTAGGGTGTCACACTGATGAGGCAGAACAAGCCTTCCAGGAGATGAAGCAGTATCTCACCTCCCTGCCAGTCCTGGTCGCACCGGACCCAGGTGCGACGCTGTTTCTTTACCTTGCAGCGATGACTGAAGTGATTAGCATGGTACTGGTCACTGAGAGGTCAGAGCAACTCTTGCAGGGGCCCCCATGGTCCCCCCTGTAGGAGGTGGAGGTCCAGCCTCCACCAGTGTGACAACCGACCCTGCTTCGGAGGGTTCGGCCGGGTCTAGACCCGGGGAAGAATCAGGTGACCTGGGGTCCGGCTTGTCCCCAGCTCAAACAGAAGGACCCAATCCCGCTGGCAAGGTCAAAAATATCCAGAAGCCGGTCTACTACGTTAGCAAGGTCCTTCATGAAGCAAAGGCTAGGTATCCTGAGACGCATAAGCTCCTTTATGCTATACTCATTGCGTCTCGGAAGCTCTATCATTATTTCCAGGCCCACAAGATTGTGGTTGTGACCTCCTACCCTTTGAGGGGCCATACTCCACAATTCCAACACCACGGGCAATATCGCCAAGTGGGCAGCAGAGCTTGCTGGGTTTCAACTCAACTTCTAGCCACACCACGCCATCAAGAGTCAAGTCCTCGCCGACTTTGTTGTGGAGTGGACACCAGCACCAACTGTCCTAGGGGGTCCGGACCATGGGTTGGACCCCCCACCTCCAGAAGCCAAGGCTCCGGTGTTCACCGGAACTTCTTCGACCGGTCCGTACGCAACAAGAAGGCAGGGGCTGGCGTGGTCCTCATTGACCCGAGCGGCGAGCAAGTGAAGTATATGGTGCTCCTCGACTTTGAGGCCACCATCAACATGGCGGAGTATAAGGCCTTAATCTTCGGACTTACAGTGGCCCTATCTCTAGGGGTCCGGGAGCTCCTGGTCAAAGGAGATTCCCAACTTGTCATCAGGCAGGTCCGAGGGGAGTGTTGTTGCAACAATCCCCAGCTCGTAGCATACCTCATCCACATGAGGAAGCTGGAGAAGGACTTCGATGTGCTGGAACTGCAACACGTTCCATGCGAGGGCAACTCAGTGGCAGATGCACTCTCCGCAAAGGCATCAACTCAGGCACCCGTGCCAGAGGGCATCTTCCAAAGACGGCTGCTGAAGCCTTCCGCCCAACCTGCCGGACTGGGCAAAGGGGGTCGGACTAGCACCTCGAAGCTAGCGGTCCCAGCGGCGCTCCATCCGTGGAGCCTGCCAAGGGTTGTGTGCACCCTCGAGGGTCCCGAAGACCTCAGGGAGCCGCGCCCAATTACTCAGGAAGGTCCCGATGCATGGATCTCCAAGATCTGAGACTACCTGAAAGACAATTCCATTCCTGAAGACCAGGCATCTGCTGAGCGCATAGTGTGGATGGCTAATTGATACACGGTGGTAAAAGGGGTTCTCTACCGCTGTGGCGCCAATGGCATCCTCATGCGGTGCATCACCCGAGAAGAGGGTTGTGACTTGCTTGCAGAGATCCATGGAGGCGAGTGCGGAAGTCACTCTTCATCCCGCATGCTGGTCGATAAGGCCTTCCGGCATGGCTTTTACTGGCCGACAACGCTCCAAGATGCAGCTGAGCTGGTAAGGTCCTGCAAGGCATGCCAGTTCCATGCAAAGCAGATACACACTCAAACTCAGGCACTGCAGATCATTCCACCCTCTTGGCCTTTCACTGTATGGGGGTTGGACATCTTGGGACCTTTCCCTAGGGCCGTCGGCGGGTACCGGTACCTCTACGTTGCCATCGACAAGTTCAACAAGTGGCCGGAAGCAACCCCTATGGTCAACATTACCAAGGCATCAGCAACTACCTTCCTCAAGTCAATTGTGCGTCGGTTTGGGGTCCCGAACCGGATCATCACTGACAATGGGACTCAGTTCACGAGCCAATACTTCCAAGAGTATTGCGAAGATATTGGTATCCAGCTCTGTTTCGCCTCTGTGGCGCATCCCAGGAGCAATGGCCAAGTCGAGAGGGCTAATGCTGAGATCCTTAGAGGGCTCAAGATCGGAACCTACAATGATCTTGAGAAACATGTCGCAAAATGGATTGACCAGCTTCCAAGTGTGCTGTGGGGGAACCGAACCACACCTAGCCGAGCGACCGGGGAGACCCCTTTCTTCCTGGTCTACGGGCCGAAGCATGCCTTCCCCCGGAGATCACCATGGGCTTGCTACGAGTCCAGGCTTTCGATGAGGATTTGCAGAAGCAGCAGCGTTGTCAAGATGTAGACCTCGTCGACGAGTAAAGATGGCGAGCAGCAGTCCGAAATACGCGGTACAACCAAGTGCTCCGACGTTACCATCAACAGTTCATGCATAGTAGGGAGCTTCGGGTCGGGGACCTAGTCCTAAGGCGAATCTTGAACCGAGAAGGGCTACACAAACTCTCCCCTAGCTGGGAGGGTCCCTTCAAGGTAACGAAGGTGTGCCGACCCGGATCTGTTCGCTTGGCTACGGAGGAAGGCATGCAGCTACCCAACCTGTGGAATATTGAGCACCTCTGTAAGTTCTACCCTTAGGGGCCTAGCTGAAAGAAAATTCTTTCCTTTGTAAATGGTAGCATCCCTATGCGGACCATGGCGGTGGAGGTCTGTCCTCATAAACCCGGCCCCTGACGTCCATCGCACACTCTTTCTGTACCAATTTATTAAGGAAGAATTTATTCTCAGTATGTCTTTAAGGCTTATGCGATTCTGTTTTTCCCTTGTTTCTTGCTTCGCTAACCCCCACATGGTCCCTTATTGCCATGCCGTACCTGAGGCCTTGCTTTAAGTTGCTATGTTGTATCTCCGCCCAGGACCTTTGTTCACAGGAAGAAAGAGCCTGGCCTTCTGGGGATTGGCTTTAGGGAAACGTACTCGTCCTCTACGGGGTCCAGAGTTGTGTAGCCGCTTAGCCTGGTTCCGTACCCTAAGCCTACACGCTCTACCTCCCTAGGATAAGCGCCGTAGTACCTCGAACCATGCCCACAGAAGCCCGGACCCCTCTAATCCTTAAGCATAGGCCCTGGTGCCCAGATTCACTAAGCATCTTAGAGACCCCTCGCTGGCAAGGTCCGGGACCCCGTGGGAAAGATTGCTAAGCACCAATTCTAAGTCATGTGCAGGGTCACACCTCGGTTTGATGGTAGCTAGTCCTGATCCATCGCGACTACCTCCCAGGGGGCCAAGGGACCTCGACAAGCCTGAAAGCACATGACAGAATCGGCAATCGGAAAAATGGCTAAGTTTTCTCGCAAAAAAGATACATAAAATGGCTAAGTCTTGTTTTTTGCAAAGCAAATACATTACTTATCATGTACAAAACATTACATTACTTAAAGAAAAAAGAAGGAGCTACTCCTATTTTTCTGGTGGTCCGGAGGGATCCCTTCTCCTTGCAGGTCCAGGTCCGGAGCGGCGCTCGATGTGGGACACCGTGATATCCACCGCCTCTTGCACTCCTTCCCGTGCAGTGGCCGCCGTTGCTCGAACGGGGCCAACCAAGACTGGAGTCAGTGGAATGGCGGGGTCGTGGCTCCGGAAGCAAAAGGACGGTGGTCTCCAGGCGGTTGAGGACGGTGGACTCCATGCGTCGCAGTCGCTCGGCGGCGGAGTCTAGCACCGGGAGGACGACGCCAAGTGAAGGAGGGGCCTCGGCGACCTGGATGGGACTTAGCCCAAGGGCATCCAGGGAGGGGTTCGCTTCACCGACCCACCTCACAACCCGGTCAATCCCGGTGCTCCGCTCCGCCAGGAGCTCCTCCATCTTGGCCTCCCTCTCCTGGAGCGCCATCTCCCTCTCCTGGAGCGCCATCTCCCTCTTCTGGAGGGTTGTCTCCCACTCCTTGAGGCCCTGGGCCCAGGTCACCAGGTCTACCCAGTAGCCGGCGAGGCTAGACTTCTCCTATGCCACGGCCAGCTCCCGTTCCTGGAGGTCAGCTTGCTGCTCCTCAATCAACTTCAACGCGGCCTTGGCATGGTTGACCATGTTGTGGGCGGCCTTTGACCTCTCCTCCATCGTGAGCTCCCTCTCGATCGCCACCTTCTCCCACTGGGCGGCTGCTTTCTCCCACCGGGCAACCGCCGCCTCTCAGTCGAGGGTCCTGCGCATCTGCTCCTCCAGCTCATCGCGCTCCTGCTCGAGCTGGGCTTGCTCCTCGGCATAGCGGGAGGTAACCATCTCAATGCGCTCCCCCAGGCAGCGTTTGCCAATCGAAGAGTCGGAGGCGCTCTGTCTCCAGCTCCTCCCACTCCTGCCGGAGGCCCTCCTCGATCTCCTCCATCACCCGTTGGCCCTTTGCCATGAGGCAGGAAAACGGGACCCTTACTGGCTTTGGGAGGAGGCGCCTCCTGTACACCACTTTTGGCGCGTCCTCCTGTGCGGGCTGCGGGTCGGAGCTCGGGACCTCCTCGACCTCCGGGGCGGCTGCCTCCACCATCGCCGCAACCTTCTCCACAGCCGGCTCTGCACGAGGGGCCTCCGCCATGGCGTCTGGCGCTGCTGCCGCAGCTGCCTCTTCAGCCGTCGCGGCATGTTGAGCTGCCTTCTCCTGGGGTGCGGCTTCGGCCTCCCGAGGTGTGGCCTTGGGCTTCGGACCTCCGGGTCCAGACCCTACCGACGCAGGCGGGGGCGGTGGAGTTGCTGGTGCTGTCGCCGGACCTCCGGCGGAAGTAGATGAAGCTGGCTAGGGCCCCCCCCCCCCCGGCCGGAGAATCACCAGCAGGCACAGAGGACGTGGCTTGGGTCCTGGCACACACCAACAGGGTTAGGACCCAGAAACTAAACAGGACAAAGAAAAGCATAAGGAGTAAGCTACTTACTCGAAGTCAGGCAACACCCAATCCCCTTGGGTGATCGGGGCATCCTCCCTTCCCATGGAAGACTCCCCGGCCGTCTGGTGGGGCCCTCCTGCCGAGGGCGCCCTCGGCGGTGGGGGCGGGGCCTGCGGCCCTGGCTGCGGTGGTGGTGGCGGCGGCGGCGTTGCCTGATGCTGCAGTGAAGACTGCCGCGCCTCCTCCGGCCTCCCCTGCAGCTGCGAGCTTTGTGATGGTGGTGGTGGAGCCTGGGTGCTGATCTGCCCCCCCCCCCCCCCGGCTCTGCCGTCTTCTGGCGCTTGGGGGCCGGCTCCCCCACGAGGACCCGTCGCCGCGCTGGAGCCTCAATGACCTGGACTCCTCTTCTTGGCTGCTCCGGGCGGTGGCCGCTCCCCGCGCCTCGTCATCTCTCCGGGTCGGGGTGGCGCCCACATTGTGCTTGTGGCGGCGCTCTGGCTCCGGTTCCTTCCCTTTACCCTTCCCGGCGGGGGCCGGACCTCCATGGCTGGACCCGCTGGGACCCTGGTCGGCGCGTTGCTGGGGGTCGGGTGAGGTGCCGGGGATCTAGATCCCACGATTTGGGTCACCTCCCACCTGTCGGACCGCCAGGCCGCCCTCATCAAGGGTCGGCATCGACGCCAGGACGACGGACCGCATTGCCTGGGCCTTGATCCCCCTCGGAAGCACCAGCGACTCCGGGGTGTATTGTGACACTCAGGTAAATAGTATGGTCACACTCTAGATCTTTAGTGTGTTGTTATGTACAAACTGTAGCAAAAGTGTGTTTAAAAATGTTAATGATAAGGAAAAGTGATCGTTTATATAATTGTATTTAAATCCGGGTCCTTTTGTGCTAAATGGGTGAGCATGGGGCGGTAGATTTCAAAAGTATGAGGGTTGTTTTTGCAAAAGTTTAAAACTTGTGTTTAAATCGTAAAAGTAGGTGAAGCTACCTTTTGGATATATGTGTAGTGTAGTTTTATCTATAGGATTTACATAAAGTTTGAAAGTTTAGCTAAGTTTTGTTTTAATTTCAAAACTGTTGCTCTTCTGTGGATGAGCCTTAAATCAAAGCTGTGCATTTTGAAAAACTACACACTTTTACTTTTGGGCCCATCTCCATTTGAGCACTGGTTGGAAAGTTATCTATACATTACAGTGAGGCCCCTATGTTTTCTGCTTTTTACAACCAGGTCCCCTTCGTCTTCCCCAATCCCGATCTCCTCTCTGTTTTCTCCTCTGCTGCACGCCACCGCCCCCGCCCAGCCTTGAGCGCCGCCCTGCAGCTCTGTGCCCCTCTGCATCTTGCTCCACGCGTCGCTCTGTCCCTCCTCCCACCGCCTGCGTTGCCCGCGCTGGTCGCCCATCGTTCCTCCATGTCGGGCAGACGTCCCAAGTGGCCGCCACGCCGCCCCGTCAGGCATGCCGGCGCTGCCCGCCGCTCTGCGCCTGGCCACGTGATCTCCCTCTCCCATTTCCTTCTTTCCTACCACCGTGCGCTGCTACAAAACGTGATCGAGCCCCTTCTTCCCGGCTGCTTTGCCTTCTCCTTCTCCCCACGACACCGAGCCGCCGCCGCTCCTCCTCGCTGGGATCCTCCTCAACCGCGCCACCCCGCCCAATTCGCCCTATCGCTTCCTCACCTCCTCCCCTAACCCCCCGAGCTGATCCGGTCCAACCCCGGCCACCCCTTCGCCGGAATTGCCCCCACCCCGAGCCGCCCCTCACCGGCGCCGACCGAGCTTGACCTCCTCGTCGACAGCACCCTCCGCCACCTCCTCGGCCGATCCAAGTATGGAAACCACATCACCATCGCCCATGGTGCTCGTGCGCATGTTAGCTTCTCCTGTTCGCCGGCCCTTCACCGGGAACGGCGACGCGCCGCCACGGCCGCCTCACCTCTCCGTCGTTAGCCCCGTTCCCCTGTTGCCTGTCTTACACGTGCACCTCCACAGTGTTCCCTAGGTCCCGTAGGCCCTGCCCGACCGGCTCCTCCCCGTCGGCAACCTTGCCACCGGCGAGAACAATCCGGGACCGAGCGACCAGCTGTTGTCGAGGCCGGGCAGGGGCACATCTGTGAGAAGAAAGTCTTTTCCAGGGGCCCGAGAGCAAAAAGACCGAGACCCCCCCTCTAGAAGTTCTGTTATTTCATGTGGTTATGTTGCTGCCTTGCAAAATTCGTAGAAAACCACAAAAAAATCCAAAAATTGCAAAACTAATTTTGTTGGAAACTAGATTTCAAACCCTACGACTTTTATTAATGAAGTGTAGTTTGAAACAAAATAATTTTGCATCTATTTTAAATCTAATATTAGAGGGTATTTTGTACATAACTTCTACATTTTAACTTTGCTTCTTATGATTTTTAGTATGTAACTTCTATATGCTATGTGTAACCTTGTGTAAAAGTTTCAAACTTAACTTTGCTTAGTAGCTTAACTTCTTTTGAATTTAGGCAATTCAAATTTGAAATGTTTTAAAGTTAGCTAAGCATGTTCTTTAAACCTAATTGGTTAAGATCTTTTTGTCATACTCCAATGTGTTAATGATTAGCATATAATTAGATTTCCAAAACTTTATGATCCTATTTATTTAAGTTTTGAATTTTAAACTTGGAATTTAAATTCAAATTCAAACGTTCTAGTTCCTGTTTGCAATAAATTCAATGCTATAATCATGACTCCATTATAAATGGTAATTCAAACCTAAACCCCTTTTATTTCATGGATTCATGTGTGTTGACTTTGTTGGATTGCAACTTTGTTGTGACCTAAGATCTTACATTCAAATTTCATCTAACTTCAAGTGTTCCATATCATATAGAATCAACGACGCTCGACGACGGAGATTACGAGTTGGTCTTAGGACAAGATCAAGGGTTTTCTGAAAACCCAACACAAGTCGTCGAGGAACTAACTGAAGCCCCAAACCAAAGTTCGGAAGTCTCTGACACTGCTGCCCCCACCCTCACTCAAGAAGGCAAGCCCCGATGCATACCCCAGTATTTCAAGTTACTACAAATTCATTATTATACTATATATCTTGCATTACGTCTAGGAGTTGAGATGAAACCCTAGATGCATGAATCTTAGGAACCAATGTATTGAACCCGAGTCCTTATCACGTAGACGCTCTGCTAAATAGGGCTGGTAAAAGTCGAGTGATTTCCTGTCACTCGCGCGATATAGGAGTTGCTTGTTTACAATTCTGCAACCACTATAAGGATGATTGATAGGGTCATGTGCTGTATCATGACCTGAAGGTTTACCCTGTCTGTTTTATTAAAAGTGGTTAAGGTCGAAATGTGTGGTAGTGGTGGCTAAGCGTTTGAAAGTACTAACCACATACCACGAAATATGGTAAGCGGTAAGCCTAATAACCAATCGGCCCGACAAATGGGCATACCTCCCACCACTCGTAATTTGGTTTTTCTCACGCACCGACGTGTGGGAGTACGTTCTGCAAGGCAGACAGGAATACGGGTTCATGTAGTCGCACTACAGACGTATGTCCTGCACAATTGATGTGCGTACGGTCCTGCAAGTCGCTTGTGGTGGCCTGCTCCACGACCCGGAATGAAAGGCAAACGGTTGCTTCGGAACGATCTCTGGATGTTCCAAGCGTGTGAGTTAGGTTTACCTTGCAAGGTTAAATTTGATTCAGAATTGTCCGCTACTCACAAAGATTGAGACTGCTTATCCCTTTTGCCACATCGAGTAAAAAGTGTAATTGTTGATGGAATAATCTTGATGGATGATAATCTCTAACTTGCTTGTTTAGTGTAGGTGCTTACCTAGAATGGCTAATCAAGCTAGAATCTGAAAGCTAAAACTTGAAAGTAGGTTATACTCTTTGTCACTTTTAGCTAAAAACTAAACCTAGAACCTTTACAATGCCTTCATGAGTCTAGTTACGGGCTAAAGTATACCCAAACCCGCGTAAGCCTTGCTGAGTATTAGAATGCTCAGCCTTGCTAGTATCTGTTTCAGGTATAACTTTCGAGAATTCCATGGACAACCCTGCATGGCCAACGTCTGTTCCTTTTGGCTGGTCCGTGGAGTGGGACCCGTCCCCGGCTGGCAGTGACCCTCCTAAGTGACACCAGGCTTTGGGCTGAGCGTGGTATCCACCTTTGCGACGTGTGTAGTCGCGTGATCTTTTCTTTCCGCTGTGAGTTTGGGCAAGCTGTTCGGCTTGTCACTTTAAACACGTTTTGTATCAGTTTTATCTAAGTTTGAACCTGGTTTGTAATAATATTTGAATATCTTGCAAATTAAAAGTTGAAGAGCTGTTCTGTGATTGTAAACTCGCCCTCGTGCGAGGTGAACCTGCTTCGATCCTATTGAACCGTGGTTGTATCGGTCGGAGACCCGACAGACCAATGGATTATTCCGTTTGAAGTGCGTTGAGTTGATACCAGCAGTATAGCGATCATTAGCTCACTTGAGTCGGAATAATTCAGGCGGTTCTGCCACAGCTGGTATCAGAGCTGTAGGTTTACTTTTACATCTGGAAAAGCTCTTATAATGTGTTTTCAGGATAAAACTGGTTAACAAATAAGTTTACAAAGTACGTTGGATCCGTTAAGGTTGATGCCTAGAACGTAAAGCCCTAGGGACTTATATGGAAAAATATTAGGTGGCTATTAGTATTTATATATGTATAGATAGTTCTAACCTGCAGCACTACTTCCTGTCAAAATTTAAATTCATGTACAACTCAACCTTACTTCTTGAAATGACACCTACGATCGTGAGGTAAGAAGGTAAGGAACCTCAGCTAACTGGGGAGTTAGCCTTCCCGTCGGTGATGCGAACCGAATGCTGTTTCTCAAGTAGTGGCCTACTTGAGATGCTGCCAATATATCAACTTAGGTTGATCATATTGGGAGTATGTGGTTCGGCGCAGGGTATGGCAATCGCTGTTCATACCCCCGCATTTTGCGGTACCCCCGTGAATACGTTGATTACACGACGTATGCTAACGTTATCTGTACGGCAGTAATTGTACAGATGCTGTTCCTATAGTGAACAGTACTATTTGGGGATGCTTTCATGTCGTGCTGCCATGAAAGGTTCATGATATATATATATGTGGTCTTCTGTAGGTACACTAATCACGATTAATAGGTTAAGACGGATAGAATTTATCGATTAGTTATATAGTGAGAGATGTATATGTATGCCACCGAAATTAACCACGTAAATTCGAAGGTATTCGGCAGTTGTTTTGGTTGTGAGGACGAATAGAACGTGCATGCATAACTTATCATGAAATACATGAATACAATATATGTTTTGTTCTTTTAAGGATGTAGAGTGTGTTGCTTATGTCTAGTATGGGTCAATGGGATTTTTGTAGCATCGATCAAGTATCCTAAGTATCCATCTGATTTCCAGTCTTTGCTGTTATCAGAATCATTTATCTTGATCTATTTACCTTGTGAGTTCTCAAATAGGGTAAATATATCTCACCATTTGCATTCTTGTTGCAGATGGCAGCCCCTTCCAATATCTTTTGGGATCCGGCAGGGCATCTCCACACAAATGCCTTGCACTGGGAGGGTTTTCCTCGATTACTTTGGGAATCCTTAAGGTCATTCGATTATACGGAGCCTCCACAATATGATGCAGTAGAATATTAGGAAGAAGGCGTTCATCGAGCTCGAGTTAGAATGACTATTCCTCAACATCCTTTTCGTTCCCAATGGCAGCCCATTGAAGTTGTTTTGATGGGCTATCGCATAGTTGACACCATTGAAGGAGCAGCACTGGAAGCTATTTATCTTTTCTGTAATCAGCATCCCAGGAAAGTCGCAGGACAGCCCATTGGTTTATTTGCTATGACAGATCCTAACGAGCCAGAATGGAATCTCAGGGTAGTCCCTGAGAGTCATAGACTGGAAGGTCCACCGGAAGAAGCACTTCGAGGTATGATACGGTTTATGAATGTGCAGTATCATTATCAACTACTACTGCGTCGTGAGATGGGCCAATTGGTCAATGCTGCGCAAAGTATCTATAGGGAAGCTGATAGACAAATCACCCAAGTTGACCAACTTCGAGCTTTGGTAATCGAGAAAGATGGGATCATTGCCGCCCGGAATGAGACTATTCATCACCGGGAGGACCAGATCAATGAGAGTGATGCGATAATCACCCAACGCAACACGATCATTGAATTTTTACAAGAGCAGATCCAGGATCTCATTCTTGAAGTTGATGATGCCCATGCGCAAATAAATGAACTTCAACAGCAGCTTGTGCCTCCTGTAGTACCGGCACCTGAAGAAGAAGATCCCGAAGAAATTGAGGGAGTCTCCGAGATTGATTCTGAGCACAGAGATCCTGTCATCAGTCCCCATCATTCCTCTTCGGGTAGTCAGTCATCAGTGGGCAACTTTGATGACTTTTAGTTGTGGTTGAGTGAGTCACAGTCTAGCTGTAATTAGTGTAGAAAAGTGTGACATAGGTAATGTGTAGTTTACCTAGATCTAGAGCCACTTGTTGTGTATGTGGCATGTGTATTAGGTAATGGCTTGTAAATGATTTAGGTGTGTTGATGTAAGATGTAAGGATCACCAGTGTTTATATAGTAATCCAAACCCTGTGTTTTACCCTCCTACTTTATCTTCCTGCATCGGAATAAGTTGATTGAATGGAGCATAAGAATTATATTCTACTTGGTAATTGTATATCATCTGAAATTGGAGTAAGAATATGGTTGACAATGGATATCTCCTTTATTTCAGATGGTTGGAGCTACTCGCGGAACCCCGGAAGGATTCCGGACAGATCAGGCTGGTGGTTCTCAGCAACCGCCACCCCCACCTCCAAATCTGGCCGAGGTTATGGCCCAACAAACAGAGCTTCTCAACCAACTTGTACAAGCTCAGATGGGCCACTTCCATCAGCAACCCCGAGGCCGAGATGAACCCCTATCGGCCAGTTACCAAGACTTCCTCAGTACCCAGCCTCCCCTATTCCATAAGGCGGACGAGCCTCTGGACGCAGACGCTTGGCTTCGAACCATCGAGTCCAAGTTTGCTTTATTGTCTGCTTCATGTTCAGATGAAAACAAGGCGCTTTTTGCAGCCCAGCAGCTCCGTGGCACAGCTCGCCTATGGTGGGATCATTTTCATGCCATGCAGCCTGCCGATCATGTCGTCACCTGGGACGAGTTCCGGACTGCATTTCGAGTGCATCACATACCTGGAGGACTCATTGAGCGAAAGCTCAATGAATTTCTGAACCTAACTCAGGGAACCCGCACCGTCATGCAATACGCACAAGTTTTCAACCACTTGTGCCAATATGCGGGATACCATGCGGACAGTGATGCCCGCAAAAGAGATCGCTTTCGCCGAGGCCTGAACACCAAACTTAAAGAATGACTGAATTTGGTAAGGGCCGATAGTTTCAACGAACTGGTCAACATGGCCATTACTCAAGAAGACTGCATCTCAGCCCACAGAGCGGAAAAGAAAAGGAAGACACCAACAGGACCTGCAACTACTCAACCGTCAAGGTATCGGTTGGTCCCAAGCAATGCCCCTCGAGCCCTGCCTCGAGGAAATTCGCCTGGCAGATGGGTAGCCAGACCACCCCAACCAACACGATTCAACCGACCACCGACGCCACAAATTCAACAGCAACCACAACAAGGTCCGCGGCCGAGCTTTCCGCCAGCCAACCAAGGAAACAGCAACTATCGTTGTTTCAATTGCGGAAGCCCATCCCACTTTATCAAGGACTGCCCTCAACCTAGGAAATCTTTCCAAGGGCAGATATCCAGTCCGATCAACAAGGGTAAGGGCAAGAGACAAATGGTCCAGGTCCGCCAAGGAAGGGTAAACCTCACCACACTCTCCGAACTTCCCGAAGGGACACCGATAATGATGGGTACATCACCCCGTTATTGTTCTTTTTGATTCTGGCGCCACCCATAGTTTTATCAGTAAGGATTGTGGGACTAAAATAGGCTTGGATATCTATTCTATAATTGAAGCTTATAGAATCATAACTCCTGGCGGTAAGATTTCATCCAATCGAATCTGTAGAATGGTACCCCTTCAGTTGGGTAGTCACCCAATCAAAACAGATCTGTTAGTGATAGACCTAAAGGGAATGGATGTTCTCTTAGGTGTGAATTAGATGACCCAAAATCATGTGTCCTTAGATATCTCTTCCCGAACTATGGAAATAAATTTCCTTGAACATGAGCCTACTGTTCTGTATCTCCCACAACAGGAGTACACCAATACCTGTACCTATGCTATCACTGGAATCAAGCTAAAGGATATTCCTATCGTCTGTGAATATCCAGATGTCTTTCCAGACGATTTACCTGGAATGCCCCCAGACAGAGATATTGAGTTCATCATAGAACTCCACCCTGGCACAGCCCCTGTCTCTAAGAAATCCTATCGTATGCCTCCTAACGAGTTGGCCGAGTTGAAAATCCAACTCCAAGACCTCTTAGACAAAGGTTTCATCCGTCCAAGTGCATCACCATGGGGTTGTCCAGCCTTGTTTGTGAAAAAGAAAGACAATAGCTTGAGGCTGTGTGTTGATTATCGTCCTCTCAATGCGGTAACTATCAAAAATAAATATCCCCTACCCCGCATTGATATTCTTTTTGACCAATTAGCCGGAGCTAAAGTATTCTCTAAAATAGATCTTCGTTCCGGCTATCATCAAATTAAGATTCGGCCCAGTGATATTCCAAAAACCGCTTTCTCTACTCGATATGGTCTATACGAGTATCTGGTCATATCGTTTGGTCTTACCAATGCTCCAGCATATTTCATGTATCTCATGAATTCTGTTTTCATGCAAGAACTCGACAAGTTTGTTGTAGTCTTCATTGATGACATCTTGATCTACTCTAAAAACCTAAAAGATCATGCCAAACATCTTCATGTCATCCTTCAGCGATTAAGAGACCACCACCTGTACGCCAAATTCTCCAAGTGCGAGTTTTGGTTAGAGACGGTAAAATTTCTGGGCCATACCATCTCTGGTGATGGTATATCCATTGACCCCAGCAAAGTACAAGAAGTAATGGATTGGAAACCTCCCACAACAGTCCATCAGATCCGTAGTTTTCTTGGTCTAGCAGGCTATTATCGTCGCTTTATTCCTGAATTTTCCAGAATAGCCAAACCTATGACCGAACTACTGAAGAAAGGTGTTAAGTTCGCTTGGGATCAAAAATGCGATGATGCATTCCACATTCTCAAAGATCATCTTACTACTGCTCCAGTCTTGGCTCAACCGGATGTGTCAAAACCCTTTGACATCTATTGTGATGCATCAGGAACTGGACTTGGTTGTGTGCTCATGCAAAACCACCGAGTAATTGCATATGCATCGCGGGCACTCAGAGTTCATGAACAGAACTATCCTACTCATGATCTCGAACTAACAGCTGTCATTCATGCCTTAAAAATTTGGAGACATCATCTAATGGGTGCAAAGTGTCATATATATACCGACCACAAAAGCCTCAAATATATCTTTACCCAAGCAGATTTGAATATGAGGCAAAGACGCTGGTTAGAACTGATCAAGGATTATGATCTAGAGGTACATTATCATCCAGGCAAGGCCAATGTCGTTGCGGATGCACTCAGTCGCAAAGCACATTGTTCTTGCTTATCGGTTGAAGCTTTCAACGAAACACTTTGTTGGGAAATGAGAAAGCTTAATCTAGAAATCATGCCCCAAGGTGACTTGAACCATCTCTCAGTTGAAGCCACACTTAGGGATAATATTGTTCTAGCTCAGCATCATAGTAAGGGAATTGGAATCATTAAACAAAAAATAACCCAAGGAGAGGGGAAGTATAAATGCTTTCAAATGGATCCAGAAGGAGTCTTATGGTTCAACGAACGCATTGTTATACCCAAGGACCATAAACTCCGTAAACAGATAATGGATGAAGCCCACTTATCCAAATTTTCTATACACCCTAGCAGTACAAAAATGTACCAAGATCTGAAACAAAACTTTTGGTGGACTCGTATGAGACGAGAAATTGCCAAGTATGTCTCAGAATGTGATATCTGTCAAAGAGTTAAAGCCAGTCATCTAAAAACTGCTGGTATTCTTCAACCCCTACCTATTCCCTCTTGGAAGTGGGAGACATTAGTATGGATTTTATTGTCGGTTTGCCCAATACTTCTCTAAGACATGACTCTATTTGGGTAATCGTGGATCGATTAACCAAAACTGCACATTTCATTCCCGTGCATACTACGTATACTGCTAAAAAGTATGCCGAAATCTATCTGGATCAAATTGTTCGTCTTCATGGCCTACCTAAGACAATCATTTCCGATCGTGGGACACTATTCATCGCTCGGTTCTGGGAGCAACTCCAAGATGCTCTTGGGACTAGGTTAATTCGAAGCTCTGCATATCATCCTCAGACAGATGGACAGACTGAAAGAGTAAATCAGATTTTGGAAGATATGCTTAGAGCCTGCGTCCTTCAATATAACAAGAACTAGGACAGATGCCTGTCATTAGCAGAGCTTTCATAAAACAACAGCTATCAAAGCAGTCTCAGGATGGCCCCATTTGAAGCATTGTACGGTCGCTGTTGCAGAACCCCTTTAAATTGGTCACAAACCGGCGAACGTAGAATTTTTGGACCCGACCTAGTTATTGAAACAGAGAATAAGGTAAAAGTTATACAGGATAATCTCAAGGCAGCCCAATCTCGGCAGAAAAGCTACGCTGATATATGAAGAAGACCATTAGAGTTTCAAGTTGGAGACTTCGTATATCTTCGAGTATCTCCTACTCGAGGTATTCAAAGGTTCGGCGTAAAAGGGAAACTTGCTCCTCGATACATCGGACCCTTTGAGATCCTTGAAATCTGTGGACCCGTAGCTTATCGTCTTCAACTTCCTTCTCAACTAGCGGCCATCCATAACATCTTCCATATATCTCAACTTAGGAAATGTGTCAAGGTTCCTACTGAAATCATCAATCCTCAGACTATCGAAATCGAAGCCAACCTAACCTATACAGAATATCCAATCAGAGTGCTCGACACCAAAGAAAGGAGTACTAAAAGGAAAACCATTAGAATGTACAAAATTCAGGGGAACCATCACACAGAAGAAGAAGCAACATGGGAAACTGAGTCTTATCTTCAGTATAATTTTCCAGACTTCTTCCAAGCCAACCTCCGACATTGATCATCCAATTTCTTCTGTTCTGGAATCTCGGGATGAGATTCTTTTTAGGGGGGAAGGCTGTGACACTCAGGTAAATAGTATGGTCACACTCTAGATCTTTAGTATGTTGTTATGTACAAACTGTAGCAAAAGTGTGTTTAAAAATGTTAATGATAAGGAAAAGTGATCGTTTATATAATTGTATTTAAATCCGGGTCCTTTTGTGCTAAATGGGTGAGCATGGGGGGGTAGGTTTCAAAAGTATGAGGGTTATTTTTGCAAAAGTTCAAAACTTGTGTTTAAATCGTAAAAGTAGGTGAAACTACCTTTTGGATATATGTGTAGTGTAGTTTTATCTATAGGATTTACATAAAGTTTGAAAGTTTAGCTAAGTTTTATTTTAATTTCAAAACTGTTACTCTTCAGTGGATGAGCCTTAAAGCAAAGTTGTGCATTTTAAAAAACCTGACACTTTTGCTTTTGGGCCCATCTCCATTTGAGCACTGGTTAGAAAGTTATCTATACATTACAGTGAGGCCCCTATGTTTTTTGCTTTTTACAACCAGGTCCCCTTCATCTTCCCCAATCCTGATCTCCTCTCTGTTTTCTCCTCTGTTGCACACCTGAAAGCATCTAGGCCCCTAATTCGTGTTTTGGTAATTAATGACAACGGTTTGTGGATTAACAATTATTTTTGAGAAAATGAGTATAGATTGATCCACGGATGAATGAGAGTTATTTGTGAACGTGTGGATTTTTGGAGACGATGAGAAAAGTTTGGTCTCAAGGCAAAGGTATAAAATAGGGTCTTTTGAATTTTGCCGGTCACAAGGTGTTTAGTGGATGATAAGTGACCGGATTTGTTGGATAGATAGCCGTACTATCAAGAGGGGTCATGTACTCGTGCTTGACGGGTCTCTAGTGCCATTTTGCTCAAAATATCTAAGTGCATGCATGAGGGCTAACTACGCTTTGCCGGGTTTTGAAAAAGAACATGTTTGAGTGCTGACTGCTCAAGCGCGGACGGTCCGCCCCTTGGGTGCGGACGGTCCGCTACCGTTTCAGAAGGCTTAGTGGAAATATCTTGTGGCTGGCGGATGGTCCGGCTCTCCTGGGTGGACGGTCCGCCACTCTAACTCACCTTCGTTCCAGAAAGGGTGTTCTCTGGTCTGTCTAAATAGTCTGGTCCGCGGACGGTCCGCCGCTGGGGCGCGGACGGTCCGCAGGCTCTCTGATAACTTGATCCAGAAACATTGCTGTCTCTGCCTGTTCTTCTAGGATGAACGGCGGACGGTCCGCTACTTGGGGGCGGACGGTCCGCCAGGGCTGTAACGGCTAGTTCTGACACGCATTTAATGCTCTCTGACTCTCTGGTTTATAACGGCGGACGGTCCGGTTTTTGAAACCGGACGGTCCGCGATCTCGCAGAAAAGACTGTAACGGCTAGTTTTTGATGGGATGTCTATATATACCCAATGCCCGGCCTTTGGCTCTCTCTCTTGGCCATTTGGACTACATTCTTGACCCTCTAGTGCTAAGACATCCCTCTCTCTCACACACTTGTTAAGGATTTGCATTTTTGAGAGTGAGAGTGCTTCCTAGTGCATTGCATCAAGAGTTTGAGCTTTGTGGCACTAGGGAATCTTCAAGCAAGGATCATTGGTGTGACAGTTCGTGTACTTGCAATACTAGATATATTTTGTTAGTGTGAAATATGTGTTTGTTTGTATAAAGCTTATGTGTGTTTATGTGAAGCTTTTGAAAATTTAAAGTACAAGTAAAAAGGGTATTTTTGTAATTACAGAAAAACCTAGGGTTGTTTTTGCAAAATGTAACTAGATAAGGGTAATTTAAAAATAAGTAAAGGGTGGTTTTGCAAACATGTTTTTCTTATTTTATTCCTTGTAAAAATATATATATTTATCCGAAAGTTGCATTTGAAATGTGTGCGTTGAAGTGTGTAAAAATTTTGGGTAAAGTGGTAAAAATAAGGGAATTTATGTAATTTTATAAAAGTACAAGTCCTTTTATGCAAATGTTTGATTTACAAAAGTAACTTTCAAAAATTACTCAGAACTAAAGTGTAAAAGTGCAAGTCATCATGACATGTCTATCCAATCATTATGACGAGTCTATCCCGTCATCATGACGTGTCATAAATACTTGCATTTAGGTCCTGAATTTTATAAAGTTTTATTCTTTAGGACAAAAGTAATTCAAATCCAATCTTTGTTCAAAAGTTTGCGTGTAAAGATGCAAGTTTTGAGATTTTGAACTTGAGCCCTAAAGCAATGTTGTAGAGTTTGAAAAACTCTCCAACTTTCATTTTGGGCATTTCTTCATTTGGGTTTTAAATCAACGGGAAATTTTGTTTTACAGACAGGCCCTTGCAGTTTTCTGAAATTACGCATAAGTCCTTGGGGAAATCCATTCCTCTTTCTTCTCTCTCTGCCTTATCCCTTCCCTGGTGTCTCCTTCCTTTTCTTCCACAGGCGGCGCTCCTTTTTCCTCCCTCTCTCCCTGCTGTTTTCTCCAAGGCGGGCAGGGCGGCAGGCGGGCGTGAAGGGCAAGTGAGGCGCCGCGGCTCGGCCGGCGCTGGCTCGCGGGGCGCGACGCAGGAGCCGGAGCGGCGGAGCGTGAGCACCGGGATCGGGCGGCGGCGCAGCGCGGCTCCGGGCGAGGCGGCTCGGCGCGGCTCCGGGCGAGAGCAGCAGCAGGCGCGGGCCGCGGGAGCCGGTGGTGCAGGCAGGCGGCGCCGGGCCCAGGCGCAGTGCGCAGGCAGGGCGGCCGTAGGCGCGGGGGCTGGCACGCAGGCGCTCTGCAGGTGGCCCAGGCGGAGCGAGTGCTGCTCCAGGTGGCGCCAAGGCGCAGGCGCGCGGGGCGGGGCCGGATCAGGCGCGGCGGCAGGCGAGTGCGCGGCCCCGAGCGATGCAGACATGGAGTGGGCCCGAGCGAGCGCGCGAGGAAGCTGAGCGCATGGGAGCGACAGCCCGAGTGAGCGCCCAAGCGGAGGCAGGCACTAGCGGCAGCGCCGGAATGGGCGTGGAGGGCGCTGGAGGCGCGGTTGGCGGCGCGCGCGCGAGTGGTTCGGCCGGGGTGGAGCAACAGCGTGTGCAGGTGCGGGTGGCGCTGGCCGTGGTCCGAGCAGCGTGAACGGGCGCCAAGCTGACGGCGTGAGCAGGTGCAGGAGTTGGACCGGCACGTGCACGAGCGCTAGAGCGGCAAGGCCGGGGCCACGGGTTCGGTAACAGCGTGAAAGAGGGGCAGCTATGCGGACTGGAGTGCGCAAGCGCGTGCGCGCGAAAGGAGCTGCGGCAACAGCTGCGAGGCTGGCGGCCGCGGCACACGGGCGGTGCAAGCAAGACGCGACGCGGACCAAGGAACGCGCGCGGCTCAGGCGTGCGCGGATGAAACTGAAGTGCAGCAGCTCAGAGCAGACCCGCACGGAGGGCAGTGAGGCCGCGCACAACGGTAGTTTAGCGAGGGCGGCCGCGGAGGGACCTGCGACACGACAAGTCGGAATGGAGAGCAGGTCCGGCATCAAGCGGAGTAGCGAAGTGCGGACGTGCGTGCCGCAGAAGCGCGCACAAGGGAGTAGAAGAGCAGCAGAGGCAATTGTAGCGGCAAGCAAATGATGTCGCAGTAGGTGGAAGGGACGGCGGAGTTACACGACCCGGAGGTCCGAGCGGAATTGAGTTGGCACGTTCGCGAGTGCGAGCGGAAGTGTTTGCCAGTGGCCGGCTCGACCCAATTCAGCAAGCGCGTGCGAGTACAAGACAACAGGCCATCTTCCACCCACGGCAACTCTTCCCGGCAAGCTTCTTCGTCAACCACGGAATCTCGTCATCATCGAGCTCATCTTATCGTCGCCAATCTTGTTCGCCACGGGAATTCACTTTCCGTCTGCTGTCTCCACAACCAAGGTTTACCCTGATTCACTGAATCTTCTTAATGCCGGTGATTCCTTTGCCGGGATATCATCGTTAACTTCCTGTTATCTATTTTCCCGACCAGGGACCTAATTGCTATGTTTTAAAAAGTTCTAGGGTGTTCTTTGTAAAATTTCCAAAGCTTTTTGTATTTCAAATCGATGAACTTCTACATTTCATAGATTTTTGTAAGAAGTTCATAAAAGTATAAAATCAGTTTCGTTTGAAACCCTAAGTCAAACCCTACAAGTTTTACGTTGAAATCTTGAGTGAAAGCCTTTGATGTGTGGTCTAGGTCAAATGTTAGGGAATGAATGTTTTATTGTGTTTTATATTGTATGCTTGTGTTATAGCTGGAAAGTAAGCCATAGCATGTATGTCTTAAATAGAGATGTGTGATGTTTAGTTAATCCTTTTACATGAACGTTCATATCCCTACCATCAAGATATTGTCCTCGTCTTGATTGCTGTTTCCTTAAGTTCCTTGTCGTATATAGATCCTTGTCGGTCTGTGTGCATCTATTGCTTAGCTAATACGTCTCGACAGTTATGCTTCAGTGTCAGGTTATCAACCCTACCACTTAGCATCCGTTTTCTTTAAGTCTATGATGTTTCTGTGTAACAACTGTCAACCGATGCTTTTCTTTTGATATGTTCCTACCATCGGTTGGTTAGTTAATACGGTTGTTACCTTTCTAGTATCGGCTACCACCGATACCACTCTTTTGTTCTGTCCTACATCGGCTGCACATAGTCGATGCATCGCAGATGCACCCACAATCTTAGGGTTCTTGCCATCGGCCGACCCAAGCCGATTTTGGTTGCTTTTCCATGTCGGTCAAACACGGCCGATCAATCCCTAGTTTCCCCATCCATATCCACACACTTCTATCAGTCGATTTATCGACTGAGAGGTCGGCTTTATACTTATCGGTCACATACCCTTAACCACACTCCAATCGGTTGTACGTCACTCAATTGATGTGCTGACGTAATCAAGCCGATACAACCACACCTAGTTACCCAGGATAACGCTTAAGCACATCTCAGTTAAGACAACTGCTTTAGGAATCATCCTTCTGCCAAGGTAATCGATGCTTTTATCGATCACCTAGGAAACCGATGCACCTTTCCATCGGCTAAACCTCTGTTGTTTCCAATCGGCTCTGTTGTAACCCTCAACAAGTAGCTGATTCTATTAGTTGTTCCCCTATAGCTCTGTCTAGGTTAGTTCAGATCTTTTTGGTTGTTATATGAATGGTATGTTAAATGAGTGTTGGATTGCAACTTTATTGTGAAGTAAGATAGTTTATGTGCACACTTTGAATGTAATGTTGCATTGCATGTAGATACGACTACTTCTACAGACGGTACCTACAAGATCTCCCAGGAGTCTGCAAAGGATGTTCCTGAAGACCAAGTGAATGTCACCAAGGAATATCGCAAGCCCCGAACCAAAGTTCGGAAGATATTGACTTACTGACTTCAGACCCACCAGTAAAGGCAAGCCCCGGTGCACATCCCAATATTTCAAGGTATTACAATTTCATTATTATATTATATATCTTGCATTACGTCTAGGAGTTGAGATGAAACCCTAGTTGCATGATCTCTTAGGAATCCAATGTATTGAACCCGAGTCCTTATCGCTTAGATGCTCTGCTAATAAGGTCGGTAGAAGTCGGGTGATTTCTGTCACTCGCGCGATATAGGAGTTGTAATGCTTACATTCCTGTAATCACTATAAGGATGATGGACAGGGTCATGTGCTATGTCATGACCAGGAAGGTTACCCTGTCTGTTTTGATAAAAGTCTTAAGGTCGAAATGTGTGGTAGTGGTGGCTAAGCTTTTGAAAGTACTAGCCACATGCCGTGAAATATGGTAAGCGGTAAGCCTAGTACCCGATTGGCCCGGCAAATGGACGCGCTTCCACCACTCGACTTTTATTTTATGTTTACACGCACCGACGTGTGGGAGTGCGTTCTGCATGGCAGATAGGAATACGGGTTTTGTAGTTGCGCTAAAGACGTATGTCCTGCACGAGTGATGTGCGTACGGTCCTGCAGTCGCTTGTGGTGGCCCTGATCCATAACCCGGAATATGAGGGAAACGGTTGCTTCGGAATACCCTGTTGGTATTCCAAGCGTGTGTGTTAGGTTTACCTTGCAAGGTTAAATTCGATTCGAATCGTCCGCCTCTCACGAGGATTGAGACTGCTTATTCCTTCTGCCACATCGAGTAAAAAGTGTGGTTGTTGATGGAATAATCTTGGTGGATGATAATCTCTATCTTGCTTGTTTAGTGTAGGTGCTTACCTAGAATGGCTAATCCAGCTAGAATCTGAAAGCTAAAACTTGAAAGTAGGTTATACTCTCTGTTGCTTTTCAGCTAAAAATAAACCCAGAACCTTTACAATGCCTTCATGAGTCTAGTTATGGGCTAAAATATACCCAAACCCGGGTAAGCCTTGCTGAGTATTAATATACTCAGCCTTGCTAGTTATATGTTTTTTTTTCAGGAAACATCTTTGAAGACCCTACTCTTCCCTTGTTTTGGCCCTATGCTCTTCCAGAAGGTTGGTCCGCGGAGTGGAATCCGTCCCCAGCCAACATTGGTGATACCCAGTGATGTCGTGCCCAGGCTTAGCATGACATCCGTCCTGACTACATGCTGTGCGTTGACGCGTATGTTTTCCGCTGCTAAAAACCATAACTTTAACAGTTTGTAATGTTTTCTCTAAATTTGAAACTTTGTACTAATGTTGGAAACTCTTGTAACGTAATTCTCTGTGATGTAAAATATGATGGTGACTGTATCTCTGGACTCACCTTCGTGTGAGGTAACCTTATTGATCCTGTGTTCGGTGGTTTATCGGGACGTTACCCGACAGGCTAAGGGATTATACCGTTTAAAGCACGTTGGAGCCCTCAGGAATGGACTCACGTACTTGAGCCGGTATAATTCAGGTTGGTTCTGCCACAATTGGCTTGTTACTCTTGGGAGTTGCCACTCCCTAGACGGCTTGGAGAAGGTGACTTCGTGGAGCTTCTTGAAGGAGATTGTTGAGAAGCCCCGATTTTGTTTGTGAGAGGTTTTGTGCTCACCTTGTCGGAGTGGTGAAGAGCAACTCTAGTGAAATCGAGGTGTGGAGCGGTTCCTTGTTTCTTGCCGGCTCAAGATCAAGAGGTTCTTGATAAGAGGAGCGGTTGATTCTTGGAATCCACCTCAACGTGGATTAGGGGTGAGCGGCAAGTCATCGACACCACGGGATAAATTTGTGTGTGAAGCTTGGTTATCTTTCTTGCTCAATTTAATTGTTGTTTTATTTCGAGCAATTTACTTTACTAGAGCTTGAATTGTATTTTGTCACCCTAGGTTGCAAACCTTTCTAGAGATAGTAGTAGCTTGACATAGGGCTTTCTTCTGTTACTAATTAAATTTCTCTAGTGTTGTTGGTTTTAGTTTTAAACCGCCTATTCACCCCCCTCTAGTCGGTGTTCTTGATCCTACAAGTGGTATCACAGCTAAGTACTCCATTAATTGCGGATTTAACCATCTTGGAGTAGAACAATGACTAGTGATAATGAAATTCATGTTGGGAAGCCACCGTTCTTTGATGGGAACAATTATGATTATTGGAAGACTAGAATGTCGGCTCATATCAAAGCTATGAGTAGAAAGCTATGGAGAGTGGTTAATGATGGATATATCATTTTGGACTCAAAAAATTTGACACCCCTAGAAGAGGAAAATGAGATACTAAATGATCAAGGGGTCAATGTGCTCTTTAGTGCCCTTGGTGTGACCGAATTTAATAGAGTCAAGAGTCTCACAAATGCACATGACATATGGGAAAAGCTCATGGAAATTCATGAGGGCACATCAAGTGTGAAGGAGGCTAAGTTATATTTTCTTAAGGGCAATTTTAGTGAATTTACCATGAAGAAGGATGAGAGTATAGCCGAGATGTTCAACCAGCTAAATGACATTGTGAATGACCTCAAGTGACTTGGATTTGAGGTACCCGATGCGGATTTCAACCACAAGTTTCTTAGATGCCTTCCGGAAAGATATGATACAATTGTGACCTTGCTTGTAAGGTCAAATGTGAAGACCGCAACTCCCACACAAATATTGGGAGAAGTTCTCACTCATGACATGTTCAAGAAATCTCAAGATGAAGCTCATGGTGGAGAAATTGATATGAAAAATAAAAATGTGGCATTCAAAGCTCAAGATAGCAAAAAGGAAGAAGAAAGTGAGTGCCAAGAAGAAGAATCGGATGAAGAGATGGCTCTCTTTGTCAAGAGATTCAATAGAATGATGAACAAGAAGAACTTTGGCAAGAAAGGTCAATCATCAAGAAAAAATCCTTTTATGGACAAGACTTGCTTCCAATGTGGTGAAATGGGCCATATTAGTGTCAATTGTCCAAACAAGAAAGATGACAAGAACAAGAAGGACAAGAAAAATGATGAAAAGAAGAAGAAGAAGTTCATCAAGAAGAAGAAGAATGGTCAAGCTTATTTTATTGAGTGGGATTCCGATGCAAGCTCCGATGATGATGATGATGATGATGACAAGCCATCCAAGGGAGTTGCCGGGATCGCCATCAAGGAGGCCCCATCACTCTTCTCCACACCACATTGTCTTATGGCAAAGGGTGGTGCAAAGGTACAACAAGATGATGAACTTGATGAACTTTCATATAATGATCTTGTTGAAATGCTCAATGATGCCGATGAATTCATGACTAAAGAAAAGGCCAAGTTAAAGGAATTGAAGTTGAAGTTTTCTTCTCTTCAAGACTCCTATGAGGAGCTAAAGACTTCACATGAGAATCTCAAAGAAACTCATGAGAAGCTTGAGGAAGCTCACAATGCCCTACTTAATCATGAAAGAAAAGCAACATTGAGCATTGGTGTGAGTTGTGACTTAATTGATGATAAACCTTGTGGTTCTAGTTCTACTAGCTCTTTTTGCACCAAAATTGATGACTCGTCTTGCAATGAATCTCTCATTATGGAAAATGATTTGTTAAAGAAAGAGGTTACTTGCTTGACTAATGATTTGAGAAAATGCTATGATAGTAGAGCCATGTTTAATCATTGTTGGGCAAGTCAAAAGTTCACCTTGAACAAGCAAGGGTTTGGATATATTCCCAAGAAAGGGAAGAAGGCTTTTGTGCAAACCAAAACTACCTTTGTGATCAGTAGTGGTAAGTCATATTGTGAAAAATGCAAGAAGGTTGGTCATGTTGAGAAGAATTGCACCAACATGAAAGTCATATCCTTTGATTCAAGTTACATTCTTATGAGAAATTCAAATGGCAATGTTAGTGCAAAATTTGTTGGAATACCTATAAATGGTGCTAAAAAGAATACCATTTGGGTACCAAAAGTCTTGGTCGCTAACGTTGAAGGACCCAAGAAAGTTTGGGTACCTAAAAAGGTTATCTCTTTGTTGTAGGTAAACTACAAGTCCGGAGGAAGACATTGGGTACTTGATAGTGGATGCACTCAACACATGACCGGAGATCCAATGATGTTTTCCTCTCTAGATGAAAATGTGGATGGCTATAGTGATATTATCTTTGGTGACAATAGCCGAGGCAAAGTCAAAGGAGTTGGTACAATTTCAATCTCAAGTGATCATTCTCTTTCAAAAGTTTTGTTGGTTGATTCTCTCAAGTTTAATCTCTTAGCGGTCACTCAAATTTGTGATTTTGGATATAAGTGTAGTTTCACTAAAGATGATGTTGTAGTGACTAGCTTGGATGGAAAAAATCACATCTTTACGGGATTTAGATATGAGGATGTATATCTTGTGGATTTTGCCACTAAAGAGGCCAACTTGTCTACATGTTTGTTCACTCAATCATCTTTAGGTTGGTTATGGCATAGAAGACTTGGTCATGTTGGCATGAAACAACTCAACCGTCTTATAAAGCATGATTTAGTAGTTGGCTTGAAGAATGTGAAGTTTGAGAAAGATAAATTATGTAGTGCATGTCAAGCCGGGAAGCAAGTTGCAAATGCTCATCCAACTAAGAGTGTCATGTCAACCGAGAGACCATTGGAATTATTGCATATTGATTTATTTGGTCCTACTACTTATAGAAGTATTGGTGGAAATTGCTATTGTCTTGTGGTAGTGGATGATTACTCAAGGTATACTTGGGTTTTCTTTCTTCATGACAAAGCCGATACTTATGACATATTCAAAAAATTCTTGACAAGGGCCGAAAATGAATTTGAACTCAAGGTGAAGAAAGTGAGGAGTGACAACGGAAGTGAATTTAAAAATACAAGAGTTGAAGAATGGTGTGATGAGAAAGGAATCAAACATGAATTTTCAACCAAGTACACTCCGGAACAAAATGGTCTTGTTGAGCGGAAAAATAGAACCTTGATTGATATGGCAAGATCAATGCTCTCCGAGTACAATGTTTCCGATAACTTTTGGGCCGAAGCAATCAACATGGCTTGCCATGCGTCAAATAGATTGTATTGCCATAGATTTCATAACAAGACCCCGTATGAGTTGCTCATTGGAAGGAAACCAAATATATCATATTTTAGAGTGTTTGGTTGCAAATGCTATATTCTCAAGAAGGGAACTCGGTTGTCAAAGTTCCAAAGCAAATGTGATGAGGGTTTTCTTCTCGGGTATTCATCTTGTAGCAAGGCTTATCGGGTCTACAACAAAACACATGGTATTGTTGAAGAAGCATATGATGTTGAATTTGATGAAACAAATGGGTCTCATAATGAACAAGAAAATCTTGATGATGTGAGAAGTGATGGTTTAAGAAATGCAATGAAAAATATGTCAATTGGTGATGTTAGACCAAGAGAAGAAGATGAAAGTGATGATGGTAATTCTATCTCTATTAGAGTTAATCCTTCAACCTCTATTTCAAATAATCAAGCACAACAAATAGTACAAGATTCTAGTAACGATGATTCTCAAGTACAAGATCAAGTTGGTTCATCAAGTACACCTTCTCCATCAACTCAAGAACGCATCGCTCTTCAAAGAACTCATCATATTCTTGCAAAGGATCACCCCAAATCATGGGTGATATTAGTAAGGGTGTCCAAACTCGATCTCGCATTGCTTCATTTTGTGAACATTACTCTTTTGTATCTTTTCTTGAACCTAACCGTGTAGATGATGCATTGAGAGATCCGGATTGGGTGAATGCTATGCATGAAGAATTGAATAATTTCACCCGGAATCAAGTTTGGGACCTAGTTGAGAGGCCTAGAAATTATAATGTTATTGGCACTAAATGGGTTTTTAGAAACAAGCAAAATGAAGATGGAATGGTTGTGAGAAACAAAGCAAGATTGGTGGCTCAAGGCTTCACTCAAGTAGAAGGTTTGGATTTCGGTGAAACTTTTGCCCCCGTTGCTAGACTAGAAGCTATTAGAATCTTATTAGCTTATGCTTGCTCTCACAACATAAAACTTTTTCAAATGGATGTGAAAAGTGCTTTCTTAAATGGTAAGATTAGTGAACTTGTTTTTGTTGAGCAACCTCCCGGTTTTGAAGATCCCAAGAAGCCAAATCATGTATATAAGCTCTCTAAAGCTCTTTATGGTTTGAAGCAAGCTCCACGAGCTTGGTATGAAAGATTGAGAGACTTTCTTATTTCCAAGGGATTCAAAATTGGTAAGGTTGACACTACCTTGTTCACTAAAACTATTGGTAAGGATTTGTTTGTTTGTCAAATTTATGTTGATGATATTATCTTTGGTTCAACTAACCCAAGTTTTTGTGAAGAATTTGGTGAAATAATGTCTAGGGAATTTGAGATGTCCATGATCGGTGAATTGAGTTTCTTTCTTGGACTTCAAATCAAGCAACTCAAGGAAGGCACCTTTGTGTGTCAATCAAAATATGTGAAGGATATCTTGAAGAAATTTGGTATGGAAGATGCAAAACCAATCAAGACTCCTATGGCCACAAATGGACATCTCGACCTAGATGAGGGAGGTAATCCGGTTGATCAAAAGCTTTACCGTTCTATGATTGGTAGTTTGCTCTATTTGACTGCATCTAGGCCCAATATCATGTTTAGTGTTTGCATGTGTGCACGATTTCAAGCCGCACCTAGAGAATGTCATTTGACCGCCGTCAAAAGGATTTTGAGATACTTGAAATACACTCCTAATATTGGTTTATGGTATCCCAAGGGTGCTCACTTTGATTTGGTTGGATTCTCGGATTCCGATTATGCGGGGTGCAAGGTTGATAGGAAGAGCACTTCCGGTGGTTGTCAATTTCTTGGAAGGTCTCTTGTCTCTTGGTCTTCAAAGAAACAAAACTCCGTGGCTCTCTCAACCGCGGAAGCGGAATATATTTCGGCCGGAAGTTGTTGTGCACAATTGTTGTGGATGAAGCAAACTTTTCTTGACTATGGTGTGAAATTTGATGAAATCCTCTTGTTGTGTGATAATGAAAGTGCCGTGAAGATTGCTACTAATCCGGTTCAACATTCAAGAACCAAGCATATTGATATCCGCCATCATTTTCTTAGAGATCATGTGAACAAGGGTGATATCAAGATTGATGGTATTGGCACGGATGATCAATTAGCCGACATATTTACTAAGCCTTTGGATGAATCTCGGTTTTGCAAATTGAGAAATGAGTTGAACATCATTGACTTCTCAAATGTGGCTTGAAAACTAGCACATGTGGCATATGGTTCTTCCATGTTTTTCTTTGTTTCATTTTTCTGAATTTTTGAGGGATTTTTGAGCCGTTTATGACTTTTCATGATTTCACTCGATTTATTTTTTGAATTTTTGTTATAACTTGCTCATATGAGAGTTTGGAAGGTTTTCTTGCAAGATTTGAGATTTTTAGATTTTTATATGAGCAATGATCCCATATTGAAGTTGGAATTGTGAAAATTGGCAAGAATCTGAACAGATTGATATTTGGTACCGCGGACGGTCCGCGGGTAAGAGGCGGACGGTCCGCCGGTCATGAGAGTTGTTCACCAGAGGCACTGCAACTTATTTTGGGCCGCAGAAGTTTTGAAGCGGACTGTCCGCGGGTAAGAGGCGGACTGTCCGCGGGTCATGAGAACTGATCACCAGAGTGACTTCAAAGTTATTTTGGGCCGCAGTGTTAAGAAGCGGACGGTCCGCGGGTGAGGGGCGGACGGTCCGCCGGTCATCAGGTTTGGTCACCAGAGGCTCTGCAGAGTTGATTTCAGCAGTAAAATTTCAACGCAGACGGTCCGCCTGTATGTCGCGGACGGTCCGCCACTGGACAGAAAGATGGGGCCGACCAGACTTGGCTTATATTAGGATGTCTCTTTCTCTCCTCTCACCAACCCGAGACATTCTCTCCAAAAGCTCTCTCTCTTTCTCTATCAAGCACGTGGAGAAGACTTCAAGGTCAAGGATTTTTGGCGTGATTCACGGACAGTCCGAGCACATCCCCGGACTATTATCGAGATTCTTCATCATGTCCTCTCGGTATTTCGACGAATCCCTAACTCTTGTTCTTGGATTCTTCATTGGAAAGAGTTAGGGTTAGTTGCTCCGATCTATTTTTGGGCCATGGATTCTTGCAAATAGTTGGGGCAGTTTGTTCCTAGTGATGAGGAGATGGTGTAGTTTTGATTCGGTTGGTGGATTTGAATCTAAACTCATATTGTGGATGGATCAAATGCTGGGGCGACTGCTGTGTTCATGCGCTGAACAGATGAGTCGCGGACGGTCCGCGGTCAGTAGGCGGACGGTCCGCTTCTGCAAGCGGACGGTCCGCTAGTGTCACGCGGACGGTCCGCCAGTGGCAAATTTTTTCCAGCAAGATTCAGAATTGACTTATATGATTATGGATTGGATCTCTTACTTTTGTCATTGTTCTTATGGTCAATTCTTGATCTCAGGCCACCTTGCAAAATTCTCAAGGCATTCACATCAAAAATCAAGAAGGCTGGGACATCAAAAAGGCAAAGAGACGGTGATAACTCCGATGACTCGGACTATGATCCTAATCCTAGTGAGATGGCTGCAGCATCCTCAGTTGGTGGTGTTGGTGATGAATCTTCAGAGGAGGAATTTGAGGATTTTGAAGATGATGTTACTGTTTTGATGGGGTTAGATCTTCCTAGCCAACAGTGGACTGCTGAGAGCTATGCAAATGCTAGAGCGGTGAATCAGTTCGACATGCCTTGTGACACCAACATCCTCTTTTTCAGAACCAAGGTACAACAAGATGCTTACTTCGGTCATTTAGTTAAGAAGACTGTGTTCAAACATCAAACCATTGACCTGGGGTATATGAGATCACATCCGGTCATGACTGATCTAGTGGACAGATTTGAGGAAATGGGGTTAGCAAATTTTCTGCAACATAGATGTGATTGGAATGAAACAGTCATACGCCAATTCTATGCCACTCTAGAGATTGATATGGTACCTGGCATATTTAGATGGTCCACTGGGAAAAGAACATATTTTGCCACATTTGCTCAGTTTGCTGCAGCTAATCAGTTGGACTATGATTTCATCACTAGTGAGCAAAGCATGAATGTAGTCTTGGAAAATCCTCTAGATGAGAATGACTACCCCATGTACTATGAGCCTGCACATCTTGGTATAGCCAGAAGCTTTGGGGGAACTCAGGGTATGAGGCATCATCCTGCAGTGATCAATAAAATTGCAAGAGTCACATTCATGCCTAAGAGCGGAAACAAGGACAAGGTTAGAGGGCTCTATTGGAATGTGATCTCTCATATCATGAATGGGAATCGAATTGATGTCATTGCTCTCATTATGGATCAGCTTGCAGATTTAAAGCTCAATATGGAGATGAACTTATATTTTGCTCCATACATTATGTCCATCATCAAGGCAACGACCTCTTTCAGAGGCATATGTGAGTGCAAGCATACTCCTTTTAGGCCCTTCAAGAACGATCATGCTTTTCTTATGAGGCCGTTGACTCCTTTCCCGGGAGATGCTGAAGCACAGGGGCATGGTGGTGATGACGATAGTGACGATGATGCTCACATAGGAGCAGCTGCAGCTCAGCATGGCATGCCACCACCACCCCCTCCCGTACAGCAGCAGTGGGCTCCTCCAGCTGGCTATTTTGATCCGTATTTTACATCCATGCAGGAAAATCTCTCCTCTCAGATTGCCGGGTTGACTAGTCAGATGCAGAGTCAGATGGATCTCAACTTCCAGAACATGCAGCAGCAGATGTTCCAGCCCATGATGGCTCAGATGTAGGGTGTTCAGGAGAGTTTACACTCAGATATTGCAGCTCTTGACTCCCGTTTTGAGGATTTGCCTTCGTCTGAGCAGTTTGAGCAGCTCGAGCATAGGCAGCAGCATTTAGAGCAGCGCTTTGACACCTTCAGCACAGCCTTCACCGGGTTTTCTGACCACTTCTACTCAGTGTTCCCGGCTCCAGTGCCGCCTCCAGAGTTCTACCCGCACCAGCCTTTCTATCCACCGCCTCCTCCTCCACCGCCGATGGATTGATCCTTTTGGAAATTGATGCCAAAGGGGGAGAAGGAGCTTTGGAGTGCTTTGATCTAGGGGGAGCTCATGGATTTCTCATGGAACTCATTCGCTTTTGCTTCCGCTTGCCACTAATATTTTAATTTGTGTTGAACTCTATTGGATGGACTTATGTTTTATATCTTGCATGGATTTGGCTTGTCATTTGTGATGAACTATGCTGATGTATGCTACTTCTATTTACTTATGTTCATCTTGTGGTTGTGAGGCTATGGTAATCAAGCTAAAATTCATGTCATATATATTGTGTATCTTGTATGCCTCGATTTCCACTTGTAGGGAAAACTCCGTCAAAATGTTCATATATAAATATGTGTGCTCTGGATATTCATTCAAATTTATATGCACATATCAAGGGGGATTTCTCTCTACTCATCGAACTTGGTGAACTTATTCATACAATATTCTGAAATTTTCAAGAAAAATGAGTAAGTTTTTCCAAAGTTCAATTTCAAGTTCACCTTATGCCTAGCGTATGAAGTTGACTTGAACACTTTTATCACTCCAAAACTTAGTGTTGTCATCAATTACCAAAAAGGGGGAGATTGAAAGCATCTAGGCCCCTAATTCATGTTTTGGTAATTAATGACAACGGTTTGTGGATTAACAATTATTTTTGAGAAAATGAGTATAGATTGATCCACGGATGAATGAGAGTTATTTGTGAACGTGTGGATTTTTGGAGACGATGAGAAAAGTTTGGGCTCAAGGCAAAGGTATAAAATAGGGTCTTTTGAATTTTGCCGGTCACAAGGTGTTTAGTGGATGATAAGTGACCGGATTTGTTGGATAGATAGCCGTACTATCAAGAGGGGTCATGTACTCGTGCTTGACGGGTCTCTAGTGCTATTTTGCTCAAAATATCTAAGTGCATGCATGAGGGCTAACTACGCTTTGCCGGGTTTTGAAAAAGAACATGTTTGAGTGCTGACTGCTCAAGCGCGGACGGTCCGCCCCTTGGGTGCGGACGGTCCGCTACCGTTTCAGAAGACTTAGTGGAAATATCTTGTGGCTGGCGGATGGTCCGGCTCTCCTGGGCGGACGGTCCACCACTCTAACTCACCTTCGTTCCAGAAAGGGTGTTCTCTGGTCTGTCTAAATAGTCTGGTCCGCGGACGGTCCGCCGCTGGGGCGCGGACGGTCTGCAGGCTCTCTGATAACTTGATCCAGAAACATTGTTGTCTCTGCCTGTTCTTCTAGGATGAACGGCGGACGGTCCGCTACTTGGGGGCGGACGGTCCGCCATGGCTGTAGCGGCTAGTTCTGACACGCATTTCATGCTCTCTGACTCTCTGGTTTATAACGGCGGACGGTCCGGTATTTGAAACCGGACGGTCCGCGATCTCGCAGAAAAGACTGTAACGGCTAGTTTTTGATGGGATGTCTATATATACCCAATGCCCGGCCTTTGGCTCTCTCTCTTGGCCATTTGGACTGCATTCTTGACCCTCTAGTGCTAAGACATCCCTCTCTCTCACACACTTGTTAAGGATTTGTATTTTTGAGAGTGAGAGTGCTTCCTAGTGCATTGCATCAAGAGTTTGAGCTTTGTGGCACTAGGAAATCTTCAAGCAAGGATCATTGGCTTGTTACTCTTGGGAGTTGCCGCTCCCTAGACGGCTTGGAGAAGGTGACTTCGTGGAGCTTCTTGAAGGAGATTGTTGAGAAGCCCCGATTTTGTTTGTGAGAGGTTTTGTGCTCACCTTGCCGGAGTGGTGAAGAGCAACTCTAGTGAAATCGAGGTGTGGAGCGGTTCCTTGTTTCTTGCCGGCTCAAGATCAAGAGGTTCTTGATAAGAGGAGCGGTTGATTCTTGGAATCCACCTCAACGTGGATTAGGGGTGAGCGGCAAGTCATCGACACCACGGGATAAATTTGTGTGTGAAGCTTGGTTATCTTTCTTGCTCAATTTAATTGTTGTTTTATTTCGAGCAATTTACTTTACTAGAGCTTGAATTGTATTTTGTCACCCTAGGTTGCAAACCTTTCTAGAGATAGTAGTAGCTTGACATAGGGCTTTCTTCTGTTACTAATTAAATTTCTCTAGTGTTGTTGGTTTTAGTTTTAAACCGCCTATTCACCCCCCTCTAGTCGGTGTTCTTGATCCTACAACACCGCCGCCCCCGCCCGGCCTTGAGTGCCACCCTGCAACTCTGTGCCCCTCTGCATCTTGCTCCACACATCTCTCTGTCCCTCCTCCCACCGCCCGCGTTGCCCACGCTGGTCGCCCCTCGTTCCTCCACGTCGGGCAGACGTCCCGAGCGGCCGCCACGCCACCCCGTCAGGCACGTCGGCGCCGCCCGCCGCTCTGCGCCTGGCCGCGTGATCTCCCTCTCCCATTTCCTTCTTTCCTACCATCGTGCGCTGCTACAAAATGTGATCGAGCCCCTTCTTCCCAGCTGCTTTGCCTTCTCCTTCTCCCCACGACAACGAGCCGCCGCCGCTCCTCCTCGCCGGGATCCTCCTCAACCGTGCCACCCCGCCCAAATCCCTTCGGCCTATCGCTTCCTCACCTCCTCCCCTAACCCCCCGAGCTGATCCGGTCCAACCCTGGCCACCCCTTCGCCGGAATTGCCCCCACCCCGAGCCGCCCCTCACCGGCGCCGCCCAAGCTTGACCTCGTCGTCGACACCACCCTCCGCCACCTCCTCGGCCGATCCAAGTATGGAAACCACATCACCATCGCCCCTGGTGCTTGTGCACGCGTTAGCTTGTCCTGTTCGCCGGCCCTTCGCCGGGAATGGCGACGCGCCGCCACAGCCGCCGCACCTCTCCGTCGTTAGCCCCGTTCCCCTGTTGCCCGTCGTACACGTCCACCTCCACAGTGTTCCCTAGGTCCCATAGGCCCTGCCCGACCGGCTCCTCCCCGTCGGCAACCTCGCCGCTAGCGAGAACACGCCGGGACCGAGCGACCGGCTGTTGTCGAGGCCGGGCAGGGGCACATCTGTGAGAAGAAAGTCTTTTCCAGGGGCCCGAGCGCAAAAAGACCAAGACCCCCCCTCTAGAAGTTCTGTTATTTCATGTGGTTATGTTGCTGCCTTGCAAAATTCATAGAAAACCATAGAAAAATTCAAAAATTGCAAAACTAATTTTGTTGGAAACTAGATTTCAAACCCTACGACTTTATTAATGAAGTGTAGTTTGAAACAAAATACTTTTGCATCTATTTTAAATCTAAAGTTAGAGGGTATTTTGTACATAACTTCTACATTTTAACTTTGCTTCTTATGATTTTTAGTATGTAACTTCTATAAGCTATGTGTAACCTTGTGTAAAAGTTTCAAACTTAACTTTGTTTAGTAGCTTAACTTCTTTTGAATTTAGGCAATTCAAATTTGAAATGTTTTAAAGTTAGCTAAGCATGTTCTTTAAACCTAATTGGTTAAGATCTTTTTGTCATACTCCAATGTGTTAATGATTAGCGTATAATTAGATTTCCAAAACTTTATGATCCTATTTATTTAAGTTTTGAATTTTAAACTTGAAATTTAAATTCAAATTCAAATGTTCTAGTTCCTGTTTGCAATAAATTCAATGCTATAATCATGGCTCCATTATAAATGGTAATTCAAACCTAAACCCCTTTTATTTCATGGATTCATGTGTGTTGACTTTGTTGGATTGCAACTTTGTTGTGACCTAAGATCTTACATTCAAATATCATCTAACTTCAAGTGTTGCATATCATATAGAATCAACGACGCTAGACGACGGAGATTACGAGTTGGTCTTAGGACAAGAACAAGGGTTTTCTGAAAACCCAACACAAGTCATCGAGGAACTAACTGAAGCCCCGAACCAAAGTTCGGAAGTCTCTGACACTGCTGCCCCCACCCTCACTCAAGAAGGCAAGCCCCGATGCATACCCCAGTATTTCAAGTTACTACAATTTCATTATTATACTATATATCTTGCATTACGTCTAGGAGTGGAGATGAAACCCGAGATGCATGAATCTTAGGAACCAATGTATTAAACCCGAGTCCTTATCACGTAGACGCTCTGCTAAATAGGGCCGGTAAAAGTCGAGTGATTTCCTGTCACTCGCGCGATATATGAGTTGCTTGTTTACAATTCTGCAACCACTATAAGGATGATGGACAGGGTCATGTGCTGTATCATGACCTGAAGGTTTACCCTGTCTGTTTTATTAAAAGTGGTTAAGGTCGAAATGTGTGGTAGTGGTGGCTAAGCGTTTGAAAGTACTAACCACATACCGCGAAATATGGTAAGCGGTAAGCCTAATAACCAATCGGCCCGGCAGATGGGCATACCTCCCACCACTTGTAATTTGGTTTTTCTCACGCACCAACGTGTGGGAGTACGTACTGCAAGGCAGACAGGAATACGGGTTCATGTAGTCGCGCTACAGACGTATGTCCTGCACAATTGGTGTGCGTACGGTCCTGCAAGTCGCTTGTGGTGGCCTGCTCCACGACCCGGAATGAAAGGCAAACGGTTGCTTCGGAACGATCTCTGGATGTTCTAAGCGTGTGAGTTAGGTTTACCTTGCAAGGTTAAATTCGATTCAGAATCATCCGCTTCTCACAAAGATTGAGACTGCTTATCCCTTTTGCCACATCGAGTAAAAAGTGTAATTGTTGATGGAATAATCTTGATGGATGATAATCTCTAACTTGCTTGTTTAGTGTAGGTGCTTACCTAGAATGGCTAATCAAGCTAGAATCTGAAAGCTAAAACTTGAAAGTAGGTTATACTCTTTGTCGCTTTTAGCTAAAAACTAAACCCAGAACCTTTACAATGCCTTCATGAGTCTAGTTACGGGCTAAAGTATACCCAAACCCGGGTAAGCCTTGCTGAGTATTAGAATGCTCAGCCTTGCTAGTATCTGTTTCAGGTATAACTTTCGAGAATTCCATGGACAACCCTGCATGGCCAACGTCTGTTCCTTTTGGCTGGTCCGTGGAGTGGGACCCGTCCCCGGCTGGCAGTGACCCTCCTGAGGGACACCAGGCTTTGGGCTGAGCGTGGTATCCACCTTCATGACGTGTGTAGTCGCGTGATCTTTTCTTTCCGCTGTGAGTTTGGGCAAGCTGTTCGGCTTGTCAGTTTAAACATGTTTTGTATCAGTTTTATCTAAGTTTGAACATGGTTTGTAATAATGTTTGAATATCTTGCAAATTAAAAGTGGAAGAGCTGTTCTGTGATTGTAAACTCGCCCTCGTGCGAGGTGAACCTGCTTCGATCCAGTTGAACCGTGGTTGTATCGGGCAGAGACCCGACAGACCAATGGATTGTTCCGTTTGAAGTGCGTTGAGTTGATACCAGCAGTATAGCGATCATTAGCGCACTTGAGCCGGAATAATTCAGGCAGTTCTGCCACATGTATGTCTCACCGGTCATCACCCGGATCGAGACCTCCAGCTCCTCGTTGGTCAGGTCTGTGCCGGGCCCGCGCACGATCCTGCAGTAGTCGTTCTCCCCTGTGAACATGTAGGCCATTCTGGACCGCTGTTGCAGGGGAGCAATGCGATGCCTCAGGAAGTCGCCCAGCACCATCATGGATGTTAGGCTGCCCCTCGCCAGAGTTTTGACCCGGTTCAGGACCGGGACGAGCTCCTCCGGTAGCGACGGCTTGGCCTTCCAGCTGCTGCGATCGCTAAGGGGCCCTTCCTTCGGCAGCTCCAGGCGGTCGTTGGCATCGGTCGTGGCAATGACCCAGTCGTCATGCCAGTCCTCCCACTTGGTGCTGAAGAAGGTGCTGATGTAGGAGCTGGACGTCCCGTGCCGGAGCTGGAGGTAGTGGGCGCCGATCTCGCGCTTGCTCCTCCCTGACCCGACTAGGGCATAAAAATGCCTGAAGATGGCGACACAGGGACGGACCCCCACAAACATGTCCATGAAGTGGGCGAAGACGGCTACGAGGAGGACGGAGTGGGGGGTGAGGTGCTGGAGCTGAAGGTCGAACTCCTCCAGGAGCAGGAGGAAGAAGGAAGAGATCGGCGGCACCAGCCCGCACATGACGTACGAGTTGAAGAGGACGAACTCCCCCATGACCAGGTCGTTGAGGGAGCTCGAGCCTACTCGGATCTTCCCGGAAAGCTCCGGCGAGGTCCACCCCATGAGGCGGCGCACCGTGTCAAGCTGGCTCTGGCACTGAAAATGGCAGGGGTTGCGAAGCAGAGACATGGCGGTGGTTGCTGCTTTGCGGAGACTTGGATTGCAAGGGAGCAGGAAGGGGAAGGAACGCCGAGCGCAAAAGCAAATCGTGAATGTGCGAGTGGAGACGAAGGGGCGCGGCGGCGTCTGGAGAAGGCAAGTGCAGAAAGGTAGCCGATCTCTGCGGCACCTGCCTTTAAGTGAAGCTGCTCACCTCTTCGAACTCCACGGCGACCGAGGAGAAGCCGAAGGGTTGCCTGCACCAGGCCCCCGTCTCTCACCCTCTATGATCGGTGGGCCCAGGCCCGCCAGTCAAAGGAGTGGTCGTTGGAGGCAGGGGAAAAGGCGGAATCCGAACCGCCAGAGATGCGGGATAGGCTCTAATAAGATAAGAACCTAAACCGTCTGGCGCGCGGAGCGCGGGTGGAGGACGGGCCCCTCGAGATCCTGCTAAGGGGGAAAGGTCTTTCCTGCCCCTTCTCGATGGACGCAAGCCATCCACCTGGCGCAACGCTAGGATATGGCCCCACCTGCGGGTTCGTTCCTCACCCGAGGTGGGCCCGGGGGCCTCTATCGGTACATACGGACAGGGGTACCTCCTGCTAGGGTGTCCAGCTCTGGCGTGTGCGCCAAGCGCATCATGGTGGACGCACGCCACCACATGCTCGGCCGCCTATCCTGCATCATTGCCAAGGAGCTGCTCAACGACCAGAAGGTCGTGGTAGTCCGCTGCGAGGAGATCTGCATGTCCGGCGGTCTCGTCCGCTAGGGAGTAGTCCGTCAGAGTGCCCAACCTGATGGGGGCAAGGTTATCCGTGACCTCGCCCTTGTCCTCTGAGTGACGAGGTGTACGGCCCGGGCCTGACAGCTGGGATCATGGTCTCCGGACCTCCCCCCCCCCCCGTGCTCATATAGGTCCGGTGCCTCCACGTACCTACGAGGACAGGGTGCTCGGGAATGGCCTCCACAGGCCCGGACCCCCCGGGGGGTCCGGCGCCGCCACGTGAGGGAGCCAGACCCCTATGGGCCTATCCACCTGGACTGGCCTTGGGTGCCCGGACCTCCCTTCCCCCAGGAAGGGGTCCAGTGCCGCCACGTGCCGCCAAGGAGGCAGCAGGTAGACCAACCCTGCCACGTGCCTGTGGCAGAAGGCCTTCCATAGGACGTCGGACCAACTACCGCATTAAATGCGAGTAGGTGGGCTGCACGCGCCCAAGACAGGGCATGGCCTACCCGCTAACACACTGGGCAGGTTTGCTGACACCACGGTAAGCCCGCCTATTTCCAAGGCGGCGCGTCGCCTCATTGTGCTCTGCGTGCGGGCGCGCGGCGTGTAGTCACATCACAGCGCTGCGCGCATGAGCAAGGGGTAATAATGGTCTGCTGCAGGAGAGCTGAGACGTGCGCCGCCACTGGGCGCTCGGAGGCAGCGGCGCGGCGGGTCAACGCAGCCCCTTCGCGTGTCAGAGGGTACTGACCTAACAGTGACAGCACATCTTCCACTATGCGTAACACTGACAGCAGGCACTGTGCCGGTAAGGCGGCACATGACCATATCGTGGCTGTAGATACGCACATCAACTTCTCGATCGAGAGGATTACAGGAAGGAGCTGGAGAGGAAGATCTCCATATCTCTCGCATTACAAGCTCCAGTCGGTGAATTATTTAATGTATAGCCGGGCCCACCTGTCGGGGCCCCACTCAGTGTATGCGCTCCCCTTAGCCTATAAAAGGGAGAGTGCGCCCGTTAGAACAAAGGTCGAACAAGTTCCCGAGTTATTTTCCCAAGCTTTCTCAAGCAATATAACTCACAAGTGGACGTAGGGTATTATGCTCAGGCGGCCCGAACAACTCTAAATCCCTGTGCCTTTTCCGCGTTCATCCACCCTCTGATCGAGCGTTCCTAGGTCTCCCCGAACTCTCCCTAAATTAGGATTAGGCGAGTGCATTTCGCCATCCTATTGGAGATTTCCTCTGACAAAAACCTTGTGCTTATTTTCACAGCTTGAGTTTCAAGTCTAGTGAAAGCTTTGATGTTCTTGTGCATGACCAATTAGATTCTTGTAAGCTTTGCTTGAAGAGAAAAATGGACTACCCCAAATGTAGCTCCACCAGTCCATAACAGTGTTCACATTTTGGTTATTAAGAAGATTTTGCAACAGCCCCAATTGTGCAAAGGCTTCCTCTGAAAGTGGTAACTAGAGGAAGAAAATCCTCTATTCTTGGTTTTGTGGTTCCTAAAGGCAGATCCAAGTAGGTGAAAGGTAAGCTGCCGGTTGTACAACTGAAACATGTTGATAAAAACTGTAGCTTTTCCTGAGAGACATTTACTGGTACCATTTGCGACTTGTTAAAATTCACTTTCAGACAAGTTGCCAAAGTGAAAACATTGAGAATATCTTTCAAGATTCTGAGTTGTTCACTGCAACCCTCCATTATGATCAGAGTTCATCTGCATATTAAACTATTGGAAAATTGTTGTCTGAATTGGATGGTATCGGCAACCTTAAGAGACCTGCAACCTTGTTGACTAGAGTTTGCAAGAAATTAGCTGCTAGGACGAACAGAAATGCAAAAAGTGGATCTCCTTGCCTTACCCCTCTTTTGCAGTGAAAAGTCTTACCGGGTACCCAATTTAGCAAAATTGAAGATGTTCCTGACTGGAAAATACAGGTCATCCAGCTGATCCAGATGGTACCAAAGCCCTTCCTTCTCATTAATTCCAGCATGGCTGCATGCTCCATTCTGTCAAAAGCCTTTTCTAAATACAATTTTAGTATGATGATTTCCTTCTTGGATTGATGGCAGAGATGCAGGTATTCCAATATCCAGGCCAAACAGTCCTCAATAGTCCTTGATTTGATGAAGCCATACTGGTTTTTATGAATTAATTCGGTGATTACTTTCTGAAGTCTATTTGCCAGCAATTTGATTATAAGTTTCATGGAACAATTAAGAAGTGAGGTGGGCCTGTGTCACCAATTTTACAGGGGTTATCCACCTTAGGTAAAAGAGTGATAAAGGAACCATTGATGCTTTGTAAGCAAATTTCCCCTGTCTGGAAGCCTTCACAAAGAGCATAAAAATCTGGGGCTATGATTGACCAGCATTTCTTTAGGAAATCATTGTTGAAACCATCAGGTCCTGGTGTCTTATCAGTAGCTAAGCTTTCGACTACTTCATCAATTTCTTCATGTGCTAAAGGGACCTCTAGCACTTCTAGGTCTTCAGCCATAACAATTAGCTCTTCAAGATTGTCTCGCAAAGTAATGGGATTAGAGGATCCTAACCTCTCTTTATAAGCCGTCTAAAGCATTTCAGCTTTTGAATCATAACTAAAAAACTCCTCATTGTTTTCAGATTGAAGGGAAGTGATCAGTTTTCTTCTATGTCTGGTGGTTGCTGTAGAGTGGAAAAGTTTGTTCCTGCATCACCAAATTTAATCCATCTTACTATTCCCCTTTGCTGATGAAGTAGTGCTACTAATTTCTCACTTAGAATCCCTTTGAAGTTCCATTCTTCCAAGGAAAGATCTCTATGCTCTTCAAGAAGCTCCTTAAAGGAAAGAACCAATTTCACATTTGAGATATTGGCTGATAAACTGGATAAGTTTCTTTGCCAGGCCTTTAGAACCCTTCTTAAGTTTTTAAATTTAGCTGTCAAGTTTTTAGCTACATCTGTGTGGAAAGTGGGGAGTGACCAACCATGTTGGACAATTTGTAGAAAGTGCTCATGTTACGTCCAATAGTTCTCAAAACGAAAGTGCAGGGTGTGTGGTCAGAAACTTCTGCCACTAAAGTTGTTGCTTTGGTGCTGGGGTACATAAGAGTCCAGGAGATGGAAGTGAAAAACCAATCAATCCTTTCAAGAAGAGGTGGCTGCTGTTTATTGGACCAGGTAAAACATTTGCCGTGTAGAGGAATTTCTAAGAGTCCAAGACTGCTGATCGCTTCATTAAAAAGAAACATTTCTGAAAGATCTCCTCCTGGTCTGTTCCTATTCTCAAGGACTCGCATGAGATTGAAATCCCCAACAATTAACCAATCTTGCTCATCTGGCATTTGGATGTTTTTAAACCAATCATAGAAGTCTTTCCTTCCTTCGGTTGTACATGGAGCATATACATTCGTCAACATCCAGTAGTTGCCGGTGTGAAGAGACTTGAATTCAATAGACATAGCAAAGTCGTTTTGGAAAACCATTGTTCCTTCAAAAAGGACTCCTTTCTAGGAAACGAGCATCCCGCCTGAGGCAGGGCAGATTTTCTTTAGAAATTGTAAATCTACGGATGATTTCTTCGTTTCTTGTAAAGGATACCGCAGCCACTTTCAGTAATTTTGTTTCTAATGGAGTCCCATTTGTGTCTGAGTTAATACCTCTAACATTCCAGCTTAAAACTTTCCAAGCACGTTTAAGCGTATTATTCATAGGAACAAGGGAGAAAGGATTGGCTTGAATGGAGTATGCAAATATCTCCACGGAAGAAAAGCCACACAGTGGACACAAAAGCATAGAAAGAAAACATCTTGTCATCCCAAATAAAGGGTGCGACACTCCAGAGACCATAGTTCAGGAAGCAAATATAGAAACCAGCATCTCACATAAAGGGTATTACATTCCAGACGCAAAAGGTAAGAGAGCAAAAAGTGACACCAACCCAAGAAAGCCACGACCACTGACCAAATAAGTATGGAAACAAGAGTCTGAACGAAGCACCACTGCTTGAGAGAAAAGTAAAACACTTTAACCAAAAGATTATCAACAAATGTACCCTAGCTGTTGTAGGGTAATCACTTCTTGGTTTTTTCTTTGCATTTTTAACATTCTTCTCTTTTTTGTCCTTGATTTTCTGCTGCTGGGCTCCTTCAAGGATTGCAGCTTCTTCTGTTTTCTGACGCTCTTTCAGCTTCCTTTTCGGCTTGATGATCTCAGATGTTACCTTTTCTATTGCAACTTGTTATGTTTGCTCAGGTTTTGACTTGACACCGATTGCAGATTTGGTTTTGACTTTCTTCTTCTGCAGTTTTTCCTTTGTAAGCTTTGTCTCATCAATCTTACAGAAGTCCACTCCCAGGTTTTTTATGATTGATGGTGAAATAACAGGTGGATCACTGTCACAAGCTAAGCAATTCTTTCCTGCACAAGGACTTGGTTTAAAACCTCTGTTTGATTTTTTGACTCTTAGACTCCTTCTGACTGCAGAGTCTACTAAGATTTCAGCCTTCTTAGTTTTGCTCTTCTTTTGGACCGAGCTTCATTCTCCTGGAGTCTGATATTTTAAACACATTGGTGAGGAAGGTGGAGATATGTCTTCAATAACTTCTTTCCCTTTCCTGTCCTGAATTGAAGAGAGAGGAAACTTTTGACAAGCTAGCTGAGAGCTTGTTGGGAAGCTGTTTGGAATGGAGAATAGGGTATTTCCATTCTTGCCTTTGAAGAGGTCCCAAGATTTGGATTGGAAAAAGTTGCTAGCCCAACTAAAATGAGAGGGGGAAACAAGGAGACAGGTAAAGAAGTTACTCCACTCAGAAGGGATGGTGACTGTGGGCTGAGAACTTGAAACACTGTTGAAGTGAGAGGCCCACAACCTAACTGCCTCTGCATTTTGACTGAAGGAATTTCTAGCCCAGTAATTAGCTAGACTAGGATCCACTGAAAAGTCATCAGGCACTTCCACAAAGCCCAACTGAAGATTGTCGAGTGGCAACTGAGGCTGGTCTGCCATTAGCTGATCAACATTGTCTTCTTCATCTGGATTTTCCTCCCCATCCATGAGCATATCCTCTGGAAATTCCTCCACTAAGAAGTTCTTAGGAAAGTCTATTGGAGCCTACAAGCCCAAGATTATTGGGGGTACCTCTGGTACATTTTTTTCTGCAGGTAGTTCATTCAAAGGCAAGACTGGATTTTCCTCAAGGGGATCTGCCTCTTCTTCAATTATATTTGGTATGTCATTCATCTCTATGAAAGCCTCCCTAGAATAATTTCACCAGCTACCGCACCCCCCACAGGGTTAATTTACGCACACTATATTATTTTACATGGAATAACTTATATTAAATCCCCCCACAAGGTTTACGCACACTATATTATTTTACATGGAATAACTTATATTAAATCAACACATTATGACGTTAACTGAGGATGCTACTCCATCAATGGAAGTTAGCCAACACATTTCATTAGGAGAGATACAATTTACCAAAGTTACATGAGAAGGTTAGTTTGTAATTTGCATGAACCCGGGATACAGAAGACTAGTAATTTGATTTAGCGACCTGACCAACGGTTTAAAACTACTGGAGTTCTTCTCTATAGCTGCAAAATATTACAAAAAGGAAAGAAAAACACAAGTAATGGTGTATAACATTAAATTAATAAACATGTAACCAGAAAAACATTAAGAGTTTCAAGAAGCCTCGTTTCAACTACTAAAAGTTCTTGTCATTGAACAAAGATTACCTTGAAGCATAGCCTTAGTTCCCTTGCAGAAATCTGCAAACCAGGCCACCACTGACCTAATGCCACACGCTTGCAAGACACATAGTTCCACGTAAAGTGACATTTCAAGTGTCACCACCACGAGGAGGTGGCATACCCTCTATCTTAGGATTTAGAGTGCTTGATCCATTTGCCTCAAATACTTCAGTAACAATAGAAACCACTTGATCTTGAAAAGAGAGATAACAGCTGAGATGGAATTGTACACAAAAAATCTTTCATATTCTAATATAAATGTAATGTCTTTTACATGAGATGTAGATTTGAACAAAATTCAAGGGAAACAGATAAGAGTAGCATACTCCTTCAGATCTGGACAATAAACATAGAGTATAATACAGATATACACTAGTTTCAAGTTTGAAATCAATACTATGCACTGCACTATTATTTCTTTACAATGTGAGGCTAGTAAGTATTTTTTTGGTCAACTTACTTCTCACTGTAATTAGTAAGACACTTTCAGTCAAATCTGTACTCGCACGGTGGAGACAGTTGAAAACTGTTAAGTACATCAAGGCCTATCTATATTCTTTTTCTGATGAAACAGGAGCTGAAGTATCCCCTATTGGTTATATATTAAATAAAAAAGTAGTTACAACAAAACAAAAAAGGAAACTTACAACAGATTCTCTAGCCAATCTTCTATCTGTGTAGACTATTTTGGCTTGGCCCTTTGAAGAAGCAGAGCAAAATTCGTTTTGAAGGCAGCTTTGCAGATTTGAATCATTGGGGCCTCATTTTTTGAAGATGTTTGCATTTCTAGTTAACCAGATACTCCAACACATTATCACCGGAATCTCCATGAAGAAGGGTTGTGCTAGTTCCATTTTAATGGACTCCAACGTTTGAAAACGTGGGAGGGTCTAATTGATCTGAACTCCAATAATGTTCCAACACTGCTGTGAAAAATGACATCTTAGGAAGAGATGCAAAACTGTTTCTTCCACTTGGTTTGTACAAAGCTCACAATTATAGCTAGGCAGATGCATGTTCTTCTTTCTCAGAATCTCTCTTGCACTCACTCTATCTTTGAGGCCCATCTATATATTGTAGGCCATATGGCCCATGAGGCCTCTATAGGGGAAAAGTGTAAAGCCTTCATAATCCATGGGCGGCCACAGGATAGAAATACAAGCAAATCATGTAATCAGTGAAAGCATATTGCAAGTTCTACGAAAAAATAAACTGACAAGCAGAGATGACGGGCTAGTTTGTAGGTAATTTGGATGACGGGCTCAACTTGAAGCCACTCGTCACTGTCAGAGATGGGGGATCAGCAATACGACACCGGTCCATCGCAATGGTCATTGACCAGAGGAACGTTTACACATATGACTGTCCTTTTAGTTAACTTCGGAGAAAATCTTAGCTCATTGACTGCTTTGCGGCTTTGAATAGTTTGTAGTACCATGGGTGGTAACGGATCATGGCCCAAATACTCTCTTCATAATCCAACTTGGCACTTGTTCAAATTGTATAAGATTAGAGCCCGGCTAAAATTTAAGGCCCTTTGCCACCTCTCATCCGTGCACCAGGGGTGGGGAACATGAAGAAAAATTGTGATTCACATTGATATTAAAAAAGAAAAAGGAAAAATCAGAAAGAACAAAAGCTATTCTGAAGAGCGCAAGCCTTAGGAGAGAAACTTTGAGTTATCAGTGATAATGTGCGACTGAACAGATTGCTGAAGCCATGAGCCCAGGAAGGTTCTCAGAGTCAACAAACACAAAGATTGCTAAACATTAATTTCGCAGGATTAACAGGACCCGCTTGCTGCTACAGGCCAACTATTTACGACAACACCAAAATAGCGTTGGACGTGGGTCCTAAAACTTTTGAGCATCTCAAACTGTTGGTCGGTAAAAAGATATCGGTCAGTAAAACTTTATACCGATGCCACTTACAGCGACAGATAGGTGGAGTCGGCAAAGCTCTATACCAACTGATGGTTAGTCAATATAAAGGCTTATACCGACTCCTAAGTAGTCGGTGATCCGGAGCTATGGTATATTGCAACACCATAAGTCACCCTTGTTGCCGTGGATACACCTGCATAGACCGGCGATGATAGCACTCTAACTTTAAGGTTACAGGTCCTTCCAATCCTTAGAATTATGTGGATTGGTCACGCCTACTCAGGGGCGAAGCTAGGATTTAACCATAGGAGGGGTCAAGAGACCGAGTAGAAAATGAACTCATGAGAAAAAAATTTCAAGCAATAGGGTATATATGGACTCCAACATGGTATAGATTAAAAAATATTATATAAATAGTGTACCAATGACGCTGTTAGGTGCGATCACTGATTGAGGATGTAGATGTGTTTGTTGGCATCTTACTTGTTACTAATTGGAGACTCCTTTTGAAGCTTTCAGGTGAAGCCACTAGAATCCTAAGTAGAAACTTTAAAAAATAGAGAAATCCTAGAAATTCTCACAAAAATAAGAAACATCCGGCCTTCAATCCGACAACGCTAATTATAATAGTAGTTGGATCTGTTATCTTTCCTAATAAATTATCCACCAGTGTCATTATAAAAATAGATTAAAGTAACCCCTAAATATGTATCTAAATTATCCACCTCTGCCATTATAAAAAAATCTAAAGTAACCGCATAATCTTCATGTAAATTACCCACCTATGATATTATAAAAATAATGCAAATAACTCCCTAAATTTGCATATGAATTATCCAATTATGTCATTACTAAGGTCAAAGTAACCTCTAAAACTAAATCTAAACTATATAATTATAACGAAACTAGCACAGTGCCCGTGCGTTTCTACGGAAAATATAAATTTTACCTGAACCTATATGAGACCACCAACTTTGTGCTCTTTCAGTTCATGCACGGATCGTGCCGTGAATGCGTGAGGTATTAATTGTCCGGGATCATATTGGGATTCTCATTGATTTGTCCAGGTTCGATTAGGATTCCGAATGATTTGTTCAGGTTCCAATTAGAATTCTGATTGACGGATCCAGGAATCATTGCTTGCTTTAGAAATAGTAGAGATATTAAAGTGCACCAATATAATATTCTAAATTATTATTTCTATCATTATTAATATATTATTTATATTATTATCTATATAAAAATACTATCCATGATATGTGTTATCATGTATTCATGTATGATGGAAGAGATAAGAATAGCAATTTACAAACAGATGATTCAATTAAATATATATACAATACACATGGAGGTGTGATGCAAAATTAAATCTACTGCAACTGGATAATGATAAATATGTATTTTAGAATATATGTTATAATATTTAAAAGATGAAAGAGAGTGTGAGATAGATAATTATAATTATTAGCTATAAACCTTATTTTTATATTAATTCTAATTAGTCTATGTGGGAGCACGGGTTGATAGGCTAGTAAAGAAAATTATGTTGTGTCAATTTGCTTCAAAATATGTTGGAATACAAAACGTGGGAAAAATTTGAAGAAAGCTATCTTTTACTAGTGCTAATGTAAGTGTTTAACCACAACAAACCAAAACTACATGTCTACTGCCCAGCCACAACTATGAGCATGTTTGCAATAACTTATCCTAGTGCAGTTTTCTATATAATTTCTATAGAAGCCGGTTAATTTGAGAGAGAGAAACGGATTTATACTACAATATCTCTAAAATGCAAATGATAATGGGGAGCCACAGTCGGAGCAATTTTATTCTTTGTTGGAGGAATGGAGTTTCCAAGATTTAGTTGTAGGGTCATAGTTGATTTTTGTCTCTTGACTACTTGGCTGCATATTGCAAAAAGTATTTGTGATCTATGTATACTTATAACTACAGATCAACACGTATGCAAAGAAACTGCCGCTGATCTGGGGAGGGGCCATGCCCCTGCTGCCCCCCTGGCTCCGCCAGTGCACCTACTCGCCTACTACCACATACTAGAACTAGAATTTTTTTTTGAGGGCAGATCACAAGAGCTTTATTAAGTAGCAGGGTTACAATCAGCCTGAGCTACTTCCACAAGTCTCACCGGAAAGCAGTCCGACCAAAATAGTCCAGGAACCGACTCCGAGGGCAAGCTTGCACACACATGAGCCGCCTTGTTGGCTTCCCTATTTACATGCAAAGTTTGAAACATCTAAAAACCCTACACAGCTCTCGGATCTCTTGCCGGAGACCAGCAATCACACTTCGACCCCAGCATCGGAGCACAGCAGGTTCACCAACGGCAGGTTATCAGTTTCCAGGATGACATTGTAGACTTCAACTCGCCGGCGCCCGCCGTCGGAGACGATGAACACACCCTGGAACACTCAGAGAATGCACGCACACACACGAGATGGCAGTAGAAACACACGGTAGTTTTGGTGCCCAACCAACTGACATTTTCATATATTGATAACAGATTTATACTCCAAATTACAACTGAAAGCAAGTGGCTAAACTGTGCCACGACGCTGCGATTCCCACGCCTCCGTTTTGATCGCGCCATCCTACGACCTGAAGACTAGCTCCTCGCCTCCACTACCCCTAGGACTCAACGGAAAGAAAGGAACGCCACTGCATGTGTTCATGCAGATGCTCTGTACAACGACGCTCTCATCGTGGCCAACAATGAGCTCCTTTATTCTAGCTAGGCCATGCATATGACCGAGTCTAGATTATCCAACAATCTCCCCCTAAACCATACTCGGCTCACTTCAGCTTGATGACGCCAATCTTGTCGCGAAGTTCACAGAACCTCGCCCGCCCCAATGACTTTGTGAGGACATCAGCAAGCTGCTCTTGAGTGCTCACATAGTCCAGGCATATCCTCCCTTCCTCCACAGACTTACGAATATAATGGAATTTTGTATCAATGTGCTTACTTCTGTCATGTAGGACAGGATTCTTGCTTAGGGCGATTCCTGATTGATTATCCATCTTCAGGACAGGCGGCTGAACCGTGACACCTACAATGTCACTCAGCAGCCTGGCCAGCCACACAGCCTGACATGCACCCACTGCACCAGCCATGTATTCAGCTTCACATGATGAAAGAGCCACCGCCTTCTGCTTGTGGGACTGCCAGGAGATCGGCATCTCACCCATGAAGAAGATCACCCCAGTAGTGCTCTTTCTATCATCTACATCTCCCCCCAAATCACTGTTACTGTAGCCCACTAACTTGTTGCAGCTATCTGAACATTTGGGGTAGACAATCCCATAATCTACTGTCCCTGCAATATATCTCAGCAAATGCTTAACTGCTGCAAAATGCTCCAGTCTAGGCTTCTCCATGAATCTGCTGACATACCCAACAGCAAAAGAGATATCTGGCCGGGTGTGAACCAAGTACCGCAGACTGCCCACCAAGCTGCGATACATTGTTGCATCAACTTCTGTGTTGTTGTGCCCCTGTTGGACAGTTGGAGCCGAGCCTCCATTGGCATATGACAGAGATTGCAGCTTTGCATTCCAGCCTTCTCAAGCAGCTTCCTTGCATATGCTGCTTGCCCAAGAGGGATGGTCCTTCTACCCTGCTTCACCTCAATTCCAAGATAGAAAGAGAGAAGTCCCAGATCACTCATACGGAACACATTCCGCATCTCCTCCTTGAACCCTTCAACAATTACTGAGTCTGCACCCGTGATGATAAGGTCATCTACATAGACTCCAACTACCACACGTGAAGCCTCCATCCCCTTTGTGTACATGCCATATTCACTGTCACATCGGGTGAATCCGAGATCACGGAGACTCTTGTCAAGCTTCACATTCCAGGCGCGAGGGGCTTGACGCAGCCCGTACAGTGCCTTGTGCAGCTTCAGCACTTTCTCCTCATGTCCGGCAGCAATGAACCCCGGCGGCTGCTGGACATACACCTCCTCCTCGAGCTCGCCATTGAGGAACGCTGACTTGACATCCATGTGATGCACAAGCCAACCCTCCTGCGCAGCAACAGCAAGCAGCATCCGAACTGATTCCATCCTTGCGACAGGGGCGAACACCTCACTGAAATCCACACCTTGCTGCTGCACGTACCCCTTGGCGACGAGCCGAGCTTTGTGCTTGACAATGGTGCCCTGCTCATCGCGCTTGACCTTGAAAACCCACTTCAAGCCAATTGCCTTGTGACCCTAGGGCAGCTTCACAAGCTTCCAGGTACTGTTCTGCTCAATGGACGCAATTTCCTCCTTCATGGCCTTGAGCCAGCACTGTTCCCCTTTAAGCTTCCTCAAACGTGCCCGGCTCCCTATCACCAGCGGCCAACAGCAGCTCCCCTTCAGCTGTTCCTCCCCCTGCATCCTCCAGAGGTGCTGCCCCTCTGGCATAAATGTCGTCGAGCAGCCTGAAACGCAGGGGATCACCAACATCGTTGTCGGCGTCGAGGTCGAGCCCTTGGCTTGGTGGAGACACGAACTCCACCCCTCCTGGCAACTGCGGTGGCGAGGCATCCCCACCAGACATGTTGGCTCCACCCGCCGTGCTCGGCGTCGCGCTCCGGATAGAGTCGACCGGCACGCTCGGTGTCGCGCCGCGGCCAGCACCTCCCGGCGTGCTCGACATCGTACTCCGGCCCGCGCTCTGTGCAGCCAATGTCGAGCGTGGCGTTGACTCGATGCTCGGTGGTGCCCCGCCCGCACCTGCAGCGCCCGGCACATAGACGTACTCGACAATGAACGGGTCGCCGCCGACGCTGTCGATGTTCGTCTTGGCGCCGCCCTGATTCCAGTTCCACGCGCGCCCTTCCTCGAACACCACGTCCCGAGACACGTGCACCCGATCAGTGACTGGGTTGTAGAGCCGGTAGGCTTTTGTGCCGGGCTTATACCCAATGAACACCATCGGTGTGCTCCTGTCGTCCAGCTTCCGTAGATGGCCTCCCGTGTTCTGGACATGTGCAACATAGCCAAAGGTACAAAGAAAGTGTACGGTAGGCTTGGAACCATACCAGGCTTCATACGGAGTCTTATCCTCCAAACTTCTTGTCGGCGCGCGGTTGAGGACGAAGACGGCCGTCGTCACAGCTTCACCCCAGAAGCGGCCAGGGATGCCCATCGCCTTGAGCATGCACCGTGCCATCCCCAGCACGGTTTGGTTGCGGCGTTCTATCACGCCGTTTTGCTGCGCCATGTACGGCGCGGTGAGGTGTCGCTGGATCCCCTGACCAGCGCAGTACTCCCCGAACGCTCGCGCTGTGAACTCCCCGCCGCGGTCAGTACGTAGCGTTCCCAGCTTGTGGCCGACCTCCGCCTCAGCCCTCGCCTGCAGGCGGATGATTGTCGTTGCCGCCTCGTCCTTGGTGGCCAGCAGCACCAGCCACATGTACCTACTCATGTCATCGACAGCGAGCAGGAACATCTTTTTGCCACCAGGCGTCTCCGGCGTGATCGGCCCACATAGATCGGCGTGGACCAGCTCCAGTTGCCGCCTCGCCCAGAACTTGCTTGCCACCGGGAACAGGAAGCGATGCTGCTTGCCCACCAAGCACCCGTCGCAGACTTGATCAACTTGCTCAATCCTCGGAAGGCCGCGCACCATCTCCCCCTTCGACAGCTTCTGCAGCCCCTGGAAACCGAGGTGTCCGAATCGGCATGCCAGCGCCACGACGCCTCCTCGATGTGCGCCACCAGGCACACCGGTTTGTCGACGGTGAGATTCAGGATGTAGAGCCGGCTCGCCCCACGCTGCACCGCCACAACGAGCCGTCGTCGTGGATCCCAAATCTTCAGTGCGCCATTCTCCAGTAGGATCTTGAAGCCTTCTTCCTCTAGCTGGCCCAAGCTGATGATGTTCGCCGTCAGCCTGGGGATGTGGTACACGTCGGTGAGCCGCTGGTGCTCCCCCGTCTTGCACCTTAAGAGCACCGTCCCACGTCCCTCGATGTCGACGGTGGATCCGTCCCCAAAGCGAACGGATCCGTGGACCCCTGAGTTGAGCTCCGAGAAAACAGATCTGGCACCCGTCATATGGTTTGTCGCACCCATATCAAGGATCCAATGGGCGGTGTCGCCGTCGCCCTTCTCCCCGAGCTGGACGTAGAGTTTGTCTTCGTTGAGGTGCATGGCCGCCGGCGGCGCTGCCTGTGTGACGGGAGGAGACGGAGAGGGATTGGCTTTCTGGGACAACATAGCAGCGACTAACAAGCTGTGCTCCTGCTCCTCTTCCACTTGGGCTGCATGGGCCTGCAAATCATGTTTCCGCTTTGGGCACTCACGGGCCCAATGCCCCTTCAGCCCACAGTAGCGGCACTCGTCGCGGCCGACGTCGCTGTTCCCACCGTGTGCGCCGTCGTCGTTGTGGCTGTCGCGCGCGCCGTCGCCGTGACCGCCTCGCGCGCCTCCCTTCTTCTGGCCTCCACCGCGTCCAGACTTGCTGCAGCCTCCACCACGGCCACTCCGCTGGCCTCCCCATGAGGCGCTCGAGCTCCCTGATGCCTGCCCCTTGTCGGCGCCGATGTTGAGCCGCTTGGACAGCCGTGCCACCAGCTCGTCCTCCGTCAGGTTCAACTGCGCGAGGCCGGTGCCGCCGCCGGTGAGAGCGTGCCGTTCCTCCTCGGCCTTGAGGTGACCGACCAGCTCCTCGACCGGGACATCCTCCACGTTGAGGAGTGTCTCGATCGACATGGCGATTTGATGGTACCGCGGCGGCAGCGCCTGAAGAAACTTGCGGACGACCGTCACCTCGTCCACCTCATCATCGAGAGTCCTTCGCTTCTGCACCACCCCATTGATGCGCACGGAGAATTCGTCGATCGACTCACCATCCTTGAACACCAGGGAGTCAAACTCCCTGCGCAGCGTGTCTGCCTTGGCCCGGCGCACCCTCTCGACGCCAAGGTTGGCCGTCTTGAGGTCCTCCCAGGCCGTCCTCGCACAGGGCTTGTTCGCCATGATCTCCTGGAGCTCTGGCGGGACAGACTTGCAGATGGCCTCAAGTGCCATCTGGTCATCGTCCTCGTCGACGTAGCCGTGGTCGACGGCGTCCCAGAGATGCCGGCCTTTGAGCATGAGCCGCATCACCGCTGTCCACGAGCCGTAGTTGGTCTTGGTGAGCATCGGCCATCCAGCTCCCCCGATGTCCTTGATGCGACGCTCCACCGTACGCTCCACCACCACAGTTCCGTCGCGGTACCGCGGGTGCGGCCGGCGCCGCGGTGGCGACGGCGACTGCCACCGGCTCCCGCCCGGTGGCGTCCTTGACGCCCCGCCAAGGTTGGGCAGCGACGCCATGTCTCCTCGATGTCGCAACCGGCTCTGATACCACGTGTAGACTTCAACTCGCCGGCGCCTGTCGCCGGAGATGATGAACACACCCAGGAACACTCAGAGAATGCACGCACACACGCGAGATGGCAGTAGAAACACACGGTAGTTTTGGTGCCCAACCAACTGACATTTTTCATGTATTGATAATAGATTTATACTCCAAATTACAACTGAAAGCAAGTGGCTAAACTGTGCCACGACGCTGCGATTCCCACGCCTCCGTTTTGATCGCGCCATCCCACGACCTGAAGACTAGCTCCTCGCCTCCACTACCCCTAGGACTCAACGGAAAGAAAGGAACGCCACTGCATGTGTTCATGCAGATGCTCTGTACAACGACGCTCTCATCGTGGCCAACGATGAGCTCCTTTATTTTAGCTAGGCCATGCATACGACCGAGTCTGGATTATCCAACAATCTCCCCCTAAACCATACTCGGCTCACTTCAGCTTGATGACGCCAATCTTGTCGCGAGTTCACAGAACCTCGCGAAGTTCACAGCTCCTTTATTCTAGCTAGGCCATGCATACGATCGAGTCTGGATTATCCAACAGACATTTCCATGGCCTTGCTCTCCAACCAGCACCAAGCCGTCACGTATGGCGAGAGCTTCCCCTGTTAGAACATCAGGAACATGCTCTCACCTCCGTGCCGCCGCCGATAGAAGTCAACCCTCTGAGTCTCTGATGACAACTCCTCCCACTCCGGATGAAGAGGATGCCAGGAAGGACGCATCCGTATTCACCTTCACCCAGTGCTCATGCGGCCGTGTCCAGCGACCAGGCACCCTTGCCGGTGTATCCGCCTTGGTTCCCAGGCATATGAGTTCTTGCACCATTGAGGCCACATGTTTCACCGCAGCTTCTGGGCTCCATCTCGTTCTGCCATGTCTACGCGCGTTCCGCCCGGACCAGAGGGACCAGACCCCGCAAATGATAATGGATGCATCCGTTTGTGAACAGACATCCGCAACCAGTAGGTCCTTCGTCCATGTCGCTGGATGAAGAGGGGGCAACTTGCATCCAGTGATTTCCCGCACAGCTTGCCAGAATTGAGAGGAATAGGTGCACGTTACCGCAATGTGGTACAGGTCCTCGCCCGGCATACCGCACGCTTCACAGTGATCCTCTCTGGCGACATGTCCCCTCCTCAGCTCTCCCTTTGTAGGGAGGTACCCATGCAGCACTCTCCACCAAAACACTCTGATCTTTGGCAGTATTTTCAGTTGCCATAGCTTCTTCCACCAGCCCGCTTCATCTGATGATCCAGTTGCATTAAGAGTGAGGGCTGCACGAGTGTCTCGCTCCCTTTTAAGAGCACGGTAACTGGAACGAATAGAATAAAGCCCAGTCCTTTCAAAAGCCCATGCATCCACATCCTCTTGCAGCCTGACTCCCGGCTTGGTCTTCAAAATTTCCAAAGCATCTCGGTAAATGAAGGAGTATCGTACCAGCTGCTCATCCCAGTCTCTAGTACCTGGCACGAAGAGCTCATGGACACGCTCAATCCGTGCTGAGTCCAGCCTGACTGTCGGCTTAGAGGAATCCAGGCCTGGAATCCAATTGTCACACCAGACATTTACCGAGTCCCCCGGCCCAATTCGCTTGATCAGACCCATTTTCATTGCCTCCTGGCCGTTCCATGTCTCTGAGCTCCTCCTTTTTCTGGTAGCAGTCATGAACTCGCCATCGGTAAAGTATTTGCCCCTGATCACCATAGCACAAAGAGAATCTGGTCTAGTCATGAGCCGCCACCCTTGTTTCCCAAGCATTGCCTTGTTAAAAAGTGTCATATCACTAAATCCCATTCCTCCGTCAGCCTTTGACCGTGTCAGCTTGGTCCAACTCTGACAATGAATCTTATGATTATCTATAGAGCTTCCCCACCAATAATTTGAGATATACGTCCGCATCTTCCGGCACACATTAGCAGGAAGTCTAAAACAGCGCATAGGATAAGTAGGCACTGATTGAGCGTTAGCTTTGATCAGCACCTCCCTCCCTGCACAGCTTAAGAATTTTTCTCCCCATCCATTCACAAAATTCCTTATACGGTCTGGGATGTAATTGAACGTGCCTCAACAACTCGCCCCACCACTGTAGGTAAACCCAGATATTTCTCCCCCAAAGCTTCAGTTGGAATTTGCAAGGATTCATGTACCTCCTGCCTGCTCTCATCATCACAATTTTCGCTGAAAGAAACAGCTGACTTTTGCTTGTTCACTAGCTGTCCAGAGCCTCTGTTGTAAAGCTCCAGGATCTCTGCAATTCTGTCTGCAGCTCGTCTAGTTGCTTGAGTAAAAATCATACAATCATCAGCAAACAGGAGGTGTGAAATTCACACACTAACCCGAATGTCGCGCGAGATGTACTGAGGGCCCTTCACCTTGAGCATGCAAGTCAAGCCTTCCGAACAAAGCAAGAACAGATGCTTTACTTGAAATTTCATTTTTTTAGACACACGTAAGAATAAAAAATTACACACATATTCAAAGGCAGCTTAATTTGTTAACTTCCAACTGCCTCTATGTTGATTTTCTACTTTAGAGGTACGAACATTCACATCACATTGATATTACTGATGGAATATGGAATAAATAAGAGTTTCAGTTTTAAATTAATCCGAAGATAAATCATGACAATGACGAAAATTGCGTACAGAAAGCGAATATATGTAAACATGCTGATCAAGTGATTTAAAATAAAATATTGCAGCAGTAAGATCAACCCTAACCAGATCATACTAGGTATGAAAGACATAGTTAGCCATAGAGATCCGTATGTTTCTACGCTGACCGGAATAATTGGGTAAAGAACACGACGGCGACGATCAGTACCTCCGCGTGCTTGACGACGCCGAGTTGCGCCCCACTAATGATGAGGACATCAACTACAATACAAGAACATCTACATCAGCAGCACCAGAAGCATTCCAGGCGGCACCTCCACTCCAAGCCCAGGCACCATCCCCTACACTTGGGCCAATTACTCGGACCCGTGCGAGGGAATTGAACTACATCATGCTATTGAAGAACGAAGGCCCAGAAGAATAGCAGTTGGCCCAACAGGAGGCCCAACCTTCGCAACCCTAGGCGTGAACGGTACTCGTGGGTACTGTAGCGCGCGCCCCTCCTGGCCGCCAGGGGCTGCGTCCCCTATTTAGATAGACTCCTCTTTTATTTTCAGACTTGAGTTTTGTTTTACATCTAGCTTTAGCTACTCCTGAACACGCGCAAATCAGCGTTGTCCTCATGTATTGCAGAACTCTACCTTTGAGTGATATATAGATTGCTCGCCTCTTGTTCTTGTTCGTTCTTCGATTGCGAACAGGAATTGATCTTCGTGATCAGGCTGATCTTGCACCAACAAGGTCGGTAACCACAGGGAGTTGGTTCAGCGATTGCATTGGCGCTTCGGGTTCATTCGTCGTAGTCGGATCGTGAGGTTCTACTTCCATCAAGTCAAAATTATCCCCACTCACCGAAAGATCGGGCACTCCGGCTCTATCAAGTGGTATCAGGATTCCAGGTTGATCGGTGAGTTTATCTAGTGTTCTTCCCCTTCCTACAGTCCATAAAACCAAAAAATATATTTCAGGTTAGATCATTGTCCGAGCAACCTTTTGAGCCTTGCACTTTCTTTCAATAATTTGCATTGTTGAATTTGTGTGCTTACGCGTTAAATTGTTGCTGGTTGCATTGTGTCTCTCATTTCTTTTCTTTCTTCCACCACTCGCGATCTCCCCGTTCTGCGCGATCCTTTTGATCGCGTCCCTCCCCCCCCCTTCGCGCCGACCCGCCCTCCCCGGCCTTGTGTGCCAAGTAAAAAAAAAGAGGAAACTGATTTCCCCTGAGATCACCCTTCCCCTGAGAGCGCCGATTCTCCCAATCGCGCTTCCCCCGATCGCGCCCTCCTGTTTGTTTATTTTGGAAAGCAATCACAAAAAAGGGGACGTTAGCATCTTGAGAGTGTGTGTGGAATACCCCTACCCTTCCTGAAAAAGTATGTGTGGTAACTTGCTCATTTGTTTTCCTTTGTTCATATAATCAGTTTGTGAGTTTCTCCGGAAAAAAGAAAAAGAAAAAAAACAACAGAAAAAACAAAAAAAAAACAAAAGAAGGAAACAGCAAGGAGGTGGGCGATCTGTTTGTTTGGGGGCAGGCTCGGTTCTGGCTGCGCACAAGCCGTGTGCGCTCCCTGCTGCACTTCTTTTTCTGTGTTCTTTTTTTTCCTAACCTTGCTCCACCTTTTGCACTTTGTTTCCAGCAGCTTTGTGACGTGTTTGGCACTATAATTCAACCTTGCATTATTGTTTGATTGTGCTAATCCTTGCATTGAGTGCAGCCTACCCAGAATTCCACATAGTTCTACGACGAGCAGACCTTGTTTCTCCAGGCAATCACTCCTCCAATCTTGCGCCGGTTCTACCTGTTGGTTGCAGCTCACCCCTGTATGCTTGGTAAGAATGGATAAGAATTTGATAACAGCACTACTGTGAGCGCCTTGTGAGCCGTTACACCCTTGTTGTCGTAGGCTTTGTTTTTGTGTTTGCGCTCACTATGGCAGGAGACGAAGGCACGACGGATGACCAGCTGCAGGACATGCGGACATGGGTTGACGGACTTGCCGCGGACATGAAGATGATGCATGAACGGCTTGACTCGACGATCACGTCATTGAACGAGCGGTTCGACCAGCTAGACCTCGCTCAGACGGCCACTAAGACCACGCTCGACAACATCGTGTCACGCCTCGATGCGTTGAACATGACGATCATGGAGTTGCAGAAGGATTATGGCGGTGACACGGAACAGGAAGAGGGAACTCGCAGCGGTCGTGCCCGCCGTGTGGTACGTCATCAACATAATGACTCTTTTGCTAAGATTAAATTTAAAATTCCATCTTTTAATGGCAAATATGATCTGCTGCTTATCTTGATTGGGAACTAGAGGTCGACCAGAAATTTTCATGCCATGATATTCCTGCTAGTTCTCAAGTTAAATCTGCTATTAGTGAATTTACTGATTTTGCTTTAATTTGGTGGCGTGAATATAAGCAAAAACATCCCCCTCCCACCACTTGGACTCAATTAAAAGCTGCCATGCGACACAGATTTGTCCCTTCATATTATGCACGAGATTTGCTTGAAAAAATGCAGTGCTTTCGACAAGGTCAACAATCTGTTGAGGACTACTATCGGGAGTTACAAAAAGGTATGATTCGTTGTGGTTTGTTTGAGACAGACGACGCTGCTATGGCACGTTTTCGCGGTGGTTTGAACCGCGAAATTCAGGACATACTTGATTATAAGGAATATAATGATATGACCATATTGTTTGCATATGCTTGCAAAGCTGAACGTGAAGTGCAGGGTCGCCGCTCGAAGACATATTCTAACTCTTTTGCAGGAAGAAGCCCGGCAACCAGCTCAGCGCCTGCCCTGCCTGCGCCATCCACGACTAGCACTACGCCGCGCGAGAGGCCGGCCAAACCTGCAGCACCCTCGTCCACAGGCGCAGCTCCCGCCACAGGCCGTACACGGGATATTCAGTGTCATCGTTGCAGAGGATTTGGACACGTGATTCGGGATTGTCCTAACAAGCGCACTTTGCTCATTCGTGATGATGGTGAGTACTGTTCCGCTAGTGATTCTGAGGAAACTCAACATGCTATGTTTGCCACTGACCATGCAGCTAAGGCGGAGGTACATGTCAACCCGGGTGATGCCGATAGGTATGAAAGTCTTGTTGCGCAGCGTGTTCTTAGTACACAGGTCATCCCACTCTGTTCCATACAAAGGGCGTTGTGCAGGAGCGGTCGATTCGCATCATCATCGACAGCGGCAGATGCAACAACTTGGCGAGTACCGTGCTGGTCGAGAAGTTGTCATTACCCACTCGTAAGCATCCGAATCCATATCACATTCAGTGGCTTAATGATGGTGGAAAAATTAGAGTAACACGGTCGGTGCGTGTCCCTTTCTCCATGGGTGCTTATTCTGATTTTGCCGATTGTGATGTTATTCCCATGGAAGCATGCTCTTTGTTACTTGGTAGACCTTGGCAATATGATACTGATAGCTTGCATCATGGTCGTTCGAATCATTATTCTTTCATGTTTAAGGGTCAGAAAATAATTATACATCCAATGACACCTGAACAAATTGTTAAAGATGATCTTGCTCGAGCTGCTAGGAATGCTAAACAACTTGAACCATCACCATCGACGTCTAATTCTGAAATCAAGTTGAATGCTCCTATTTTACTTGCTACACGTGCTGATTTTGATGATCTCTGCGATGCTCATTTGCCCTGCTATGCACTTGTATGTTCTAGTATGCTCGTTTCACTTGATGATGCACCGTCTTTGGATATTCCCCCTGCGGTTGCTAACCTTTTGCAGGAGTACGCTGATGTCTTTCCCAAAGACTTGCCACCGGGACTTCCACCGCTCCGTGGTATTGAGCATCAGATCGATCTCATCCCCGGCGCACAGCTTCCGAACCGCGCACCATACCGTACAAATCCGGATGAGACGAAGGAGATCCAGCGCTAGGTGCAGGCGTTGCTTGACAAGGGTTACATCCGTGAGTCTCTTAGCCCTTGCTCAGTTCCTGTGTTGCTTGTTCCAAAGAAAGATGGATCATGGCGTATGTGTGTAGACTGTCGTGCTATTAATAATATCACCATTCGTTATCGATATCCTATACTGTCAGACCCGGGGCCACCGGGCTGGGCATGTCACGAAGTTTAAGAGATTAAGCCCGTCTTATCTCTTATTCATTTTGTTTGTCTCTTGTTTATCCCGTTTAAATAGGAGATAGAGCTAACCAACACGAAGAGGATCTATTCGAGATCAGTTCTGGTGTGATCCCACGGAGGGGGTTGGTTAGCATCTTTGTAACTCTGACCCCTCGGATATATAAGGAGGTCAGGGACCCCCCTCAAAAAAGGAGATCATTAGGTCATTCTACACCAAAGAGAATACAAACCACCATACAGGACGTAGGGTGTTACGCACCGCGCAGCCCGAACCTGTCTAAAGACTTGTGTTCTTTGCACCTTCGAGTTCCTGATCTCGGCGTTCCCTCACCCAAAACTTACCACCTTGGGTATATCCCTCGGTGGGCAGCCGGTTAAACACCGACAGCTGGCGCGCCAGGTAGGGGAGCGCGTCGAAGATTCGCCGGCGAGCTCGATGGCATCTTTCAAATTCATCAGGTCAGTTCCCTCTGAGGGTACGACGTTTGTTTTTGGCTCGTGGGTTTGCGTCGCAGATGGTGCGGGCAACTTTCAGCGATTCCTCGTTGACATGACGCCGAAAACCGTCGCTGCGGATCCTCGCAGCGGCCTCGACAAGTTTGTCGACGAGCTTGACAACTTGCCGCTCCACGCTTCCGTGGCACAGGTCGAGATGGAATCTGTTCCAAGCTCGACTTCTTCTGGTGCCGCAACAACTTCCCCTGGTTTGGACTCGTTCCAATTCAGGGATTCGCTGGGTCGGACTCAACCCGGCTTGCGCGAATCGGCCACTGATCTTCAGGAGGCCAATGCGCTTGGGTCCCTCTTCATGTTAGAGAAGGATCTAGATCTGCTGCTCCGGGACGGAAACCCTGAAGCCACCGCGTGTCGGGAGGCTTCGGGTTCTTTTGGCCCCGGTGATTTGATGATGGCCTCCTCGCCAAAGGGACACATCGTGCATTGGAAGGGCATGAAGCTCTCCAATCTACTCGAGGCAGAGAGTCGGCTCATGGCTCATCTCGAGCCATTGCCTTTCCAGGAGGGCAGGCCGTTGGCCACCGCGGCGGAGGAGTCGACGGAGCTAGTCGACGAAAGTTCTCATGAGCTTTCCTCCCGCCAGGTGCTGATGGCCGAAGAAGGCGAGGATGGTTGGAATCTCCTCATCGACAACTTTGATGAGATATCCGACGATGAGATCACGGCCAACGCCGGTAACGAGAACGACGCCGATCGTGCGGCGCGGAGGGCCAGGAACAGGGCCCGAACAATCCGGCGGAGGAGAGCTAACGAGCGAAGGCGATCTATGCATCGCGAGCTCGACCCCGAGTTTGCTGCCGTAAGCGAGCGGGGCTTCAGGACCCCGGTGGCCAACATTGCCAGGGTCACGGCCATCCTCGAGCGCAGCGACGACCCGGAGGTACGTCAAGCACTCCTCTTTGCGCAGAGGGCTTGGATCCAGTTGGATCAGCATAATCCGGCGTCCATCATCCGGGAAGAGCGCGTGGACGAGAGCCAGAACCAGGCCCGCAGTCGAACAACTGGTGGTCGTCCTCAAAATCAGATCAGCAACGACAACGCACGCACGAGCCAGGCCCCTGGCGGGAGGCAACAGCCACCGCAAGGGGGTCGTCCGCGACAGGCCAGTCGACGACCTCTTCCGGAGGACCTGCGCCAACACATTAATGACGGTCGCGACGCGCGCACCGTGATCTCCTCCAGGCGCAAGACTCGCGAAGAAGTCGAAGCTGAAGGTACTGATTGTAGTGATCGATTCCCTGCTTTCTCTGCTCGTTTCAGCAGCTACAAGTACCCGGAGGGCTTCAAGCCGATCGGCATCACCAAGTACGACGGCAAGCAGGCTCCCCAGCAGTGGCTCCGTTGCTACTCCACGGCCATTGATGTCGCGGGGGGCTCAAATATCACCAAAGTCGTCTACTTCCCGATGGCTTTGGACCCTGCGCCGCTCACTTGGATGGAGAGCCTCGGCAGCAACTCCATTGACTCCTGGGAACGACTTAAGAAGGTCTTCATCGACAATTTCCAGGGAGCAATTACTCGTGCAGGTACTCGGCACGATCTTGCCCAGTGCAAGCAAGAGCGTAACGAGCTCCTACGGTCCTACACGCGTCGCTTCTTCGACGTCCGTGCCACCATCGTGAACATCTCGGAAGAAGACATCATCGACTGCTTCTACAACGGCATCACCGACCCGAGCATATACAGAGATTTCGGGCGGAACAGGCCGAAAACTGTTGCGGGCCTTCGTGATATGATGCACGATTGTTCCGAGCAGGAGGAGAAGATGTGGGAGCGGTTCCCGCGGCGCCATGATAGCAATCTGCGGCGTCCAAACGACAACTGCAGCGACAAAGGCCAGCGGGACTTTTCCGGGCCACCCCGGAAACGAAAGCCAGATGATGTCATCGCGGCTATCGATCGTCCTTCGCGGGGCAAGAAGTCGACAACTCAGGAGGAGTTCGAGAAGCTCCTACAAAAGAAGTGCCCGTGGCATCCAGGCGCCAGCCACGCTGCCATCGACTGCTACCACCTTCGGAGGACGTTCAGCAACTCCGGTGGCGGCAGGAAGAACAAGAAGCCTGTTGACAAAGAACCCGAGGACGATGATCAGGAGGATCACGGGCGCAACCCAAAGTTTCAGGATGCGTCGAAGGTGGTCAACGTCATTTTCGGGGGGGACGAGGATTTCTGTTCCAGGCGGGATCAGAAGCTGCTCCTCCGAGAGATTATGTCCATCGAGCCGGCGGTACCACGACCACTCCGTTGGTCGGAGGTCCCCATCTCGTTTTCTCGTGATGACCAGTGGACGAGTTTTTCCGAACCCGGTAAGTTTCCCCTAGTTTTGGATCCTGTGGTGGCGGGGTCAAGCTTACCAAGGTCTTGATCGATGGCGGGAGCGGGCTCAATCTCATCTTCGTCAGCACTTTGAAGAAGATGGGTCTGGATTTTAAGGATATGCTGGTACCCAGCAAGTCCCCTTTCTACGGCATCGTCCCAGGTAACGCGGCACATCCGCTCGGTATGGTGGTCCTCCCGGTAACCTTCGGTACGCGGGAGAATTATCGTACTGAATTCATCAAGTTCGAAGTGGCTACTTTCGACTCTTCTTACCACGCAATACTGGGTCGACCGGCACTCGCCAAGTTCATGGCAGTGCCGCATTATGTCTATCTGCTTCTTAAGATGCCAGGACTTGGTGGCGTGCTCACCCTCCGCGGCGACTTGAAGAAGTCATACGACTGCAATCAGGAGGCGATCCAGTATGCCTCGACTACTCGCGTGCCAGATGCTTCGGGAGAAGTACTCGCGGCCACGCAGCAGCTCTCCCAGACCGGGCTGGAGATTCCATCCAAGAAAGCCCACAAGTCGAGCATCCAGTCGACTGATGATGTGGCCCTCAAGACGATCCAGCTCCAGGAGGGAGATTCATCCAAGACCGCCATCATCGGTGCGGGTTTGGGTGACAAATAGGAACTCGCGCTCATCAGCTTTCTTCGGGCTAACCGAGACATATTCGCGTGGAAACCAGCGGATATGCTAGGGGTGCCCAGGGAGTTGATCGAGCATGCCTTGAATGTACACCCGAAGGCTACGCTAAGAAGCAATGCCTGCGGAGGTTTGCCCACGATAAGCGTGAGGCCATTAAACGGGAGATCGCTAAAGTTCTCGCGGCTGGATTCATTAAAGAGGTAATCCATCCAGAGTGGGTAGCGAATCCCGTCCTTGTAAAGAAAAAGAATAATGAATGGAGAATGTGTGTCGACTACACCGATCTCAACAAGCACTGCCCAAAAGATCATTTTGGGCTGCCACGCATTGACCAAGTCGTCGATTCGACGGCCGGGTGTGTCCTTCTTTGTTTTCTTGATTGTTACTCAGGGTATCATCAGATTGCGCTCAAAGAGGAGGACTAAATCAAGACTGCATTCATCACCCCGTACGGAACCTACGCCTACAAAACAATGTCCTTCGGGTTGAAAAATGCAGGTGCGACTTATCAGCGTGCAATCCAGATGTGTTTCGCGGATCAGCTGCATCGAAATGTCGAGGCTTACGTGGATGACGTAGTCATCAAGACCAGGGATTCCGATAACTTGATCGCGGATTTGGAGGAAACATTCAGCAGTCTGCGCAGATTCCGGTGGAAACTCAATCCCACCAAATGCGTCTTCGGCGTACCTTCAGGGAAATTGCTCGGGTTCATCGTCAGCAACCGGGGCATTGAAGCCAACCCTGTGAAGATCACGGCCATCACTGATATGGCGGCTCCGGCCACAGTCAAGGATGTGCAAAAGTTAACAGGTTGTATGGCCTGAACAGGTTCATCTCCCGGCTCGGGGAGAGAGGACTACCCTTCTTCAAGCTCCTGAAACGACAGGATAAGTTTCAATGGACGGAGGAGGCTGAGCGGGCTTTGCAAGATCTGAAACATCATCTGCAGTCACCTCCAATCCTTACAGCACCGTTGCCAGGGGAGGATCTACTACTCTACATTGCGGCAACAACTCATGTCGTCAGCAGTGCTATTGTAGTTGAGCGAGGCGAAGAAGGCCATGCGTTTGGAGTGCAGAGGCCTGTCTACTTCGTCAGCGAAGTCCTCTCCGAATCCAAGATGCCACGGGGCGCATATCCAAGTGGGCAGTGGAACTGGGGGCTTTGTCAATTGTAACACCCTAAGGTAAATTTTCCCTAATTTTGATGAATTTATTTGAGTTTAAATAAATTTTCCAGTATTTTACTTAATTTATATCGCATTTAAAGTAATTTTATGACGCAAGAAAATAAAATTTATCATAAGATCAACTTGATTGTGCATTCATGCTGGTGCATTATTTTAATTGTGTTGAATTTATGGACTTGAATTCAAATTGTAGTTTGAATTCAAATAGTTTGTTTGAATTAGTGGAGTGTAGAAAAAGAAAAGGAATAGAAGGGAGCCCAGCCAGCCGGCCCACTTCCCTCTCCCTCAGCCCAGCCCAAAACCCTCTCCCTCTCTTCCCCCTTTCTTCCCGCGTGGGCCAAACCCGAGGCCCAGCACCCTCCCTTTCTCTCTTCCCCCGCGTGGGCCACGACCCCGGCCCGTTTCCCCCTCAGCCCCGCGCTCCCTTCCTTCTCCCTCTCGCTGCCACTCCGGGCCCACCTGTCGGCGCCTTCCCTTCCCCTTCCTCCCAGCGCCCGATTTCCCCCCTCCTCTGTTTTTCCCTCGCCGGTCCGGCCGCCCTGCCGCTGATCGTGGGCCGCCCCGCCGCACCCTGGAGCTCCCCTCCCCTCGCTCGCGCGGCCCCACTGGTCATCGCCCGAGCCTCCTCTCTCTTCTAGAAGCCCCGCAGCACCTGGGTAAGGCCGAGCCGCAACGAACCGCGGAAGGCACGGGATCCGTGGCCGTGATCCGCACGCCGAGGACTGTCCCCTCCCCCTTCTTAGCCGCGGCCTCTCTCTCGCGTTCCTCCTCAGCCGCATCCACCTCCCCCACCTCCCCTCGGTGCTCTAGCGCCACCGTGCCGCAGCTCGGCCCGAGGACAGTGCCGCCATCGGCCGAGCCCCGCGCCGCCGCAATCCCACCTCTGCGCCGCCAATCCCTCACCGCAGGCCGTCGTCGCAGCTTCCAGGCGTGGTAAGGCTCCTGCCGAGCCCCTTTTCCCTTCCCCTCTCCCTCCGCGTAAGCGCGTTCCCCGCGCCGCCATGTCCCGTGCCGCACTCCACCGTGGGGAGCCTAGGTCCGACCCCAATCCGTCGCGCTAACCGCCCAGACGGGTTCACCGTCGCCCACTCCCTCTCCCCGGCCAAGCCCCATCCCGAATCGAGGTCGGACGGCCGATATCGGCCTACGCCGGCAAAGCGCCGCCGCGGGAAGGAACTCCGGTGACCCCCCTCCGCCGTCCTGTGCGCCGTTCGCCCTGAGCCGTGCGATCCCGGGATGGGTGGGCAAGATTAGATCGAGGGTAGCTTAGATCCGAACCGTAGGATCGAGATCCAATGGATCTAAAGCGGGCGTACCGGTTCGGGGTAAGGATGAATCGGAGCCGTCAGATCTGGATTAGGTGGTCTAGATTAGATCCGTTTAAGTATAGGCCAGGAGCGTCGGATTTGGATCTGACGGTCGAGAGTCACGCGTACCCCTTCGATTTGTGAATCTAATCTCAGCCGCGCGATCAAGATCCGAGGGCCCAGAACAGATCTTACCGCTTCAGTCACGTCTTTTTGCTAAGGAGCCCTCGCCTTTTTGGGGAATTAACCCGCGGTCCGCGTGTAGTTCAAAAGAAATTACGGATAGGTCCTGTTTTATGCTTTTAGGCCCCTGGCTTCTCTGGAATTTGAACCCGCCGTCCAAGCCATGCCTTTTCACGTGCTAGCCCCTGAATCTAGGCTTTAATTACGTTTTAGTCCCCGAGTTTTGTCCAGAAGCCCCTGGTTGCTCAGTTTTTCTTACAAATAGGTCCCTGGATCCTGTTTTAAGCGTAGTTTTCACGTTTTAGCTCCGTTTTAGGTGTTCTTTACATCCACGCGATCGTTGTAACGCGTAGATTAGTTCTAGGCTAGTTTCATGTGCTGTTCTGTTGTATTGGTGTACTGTTTTTCTTATAGTTTGTTCTTGCTATGCATGTGTGTATGTGTGGGCTATGTTTGATGATCGAGAATAGACGCGGAGCCTTTGGAGCAGTACCAGGAGCAGCCGTCTTCCGAGCACTTCGAGCAGCAGCCGGGAGAGTACGAGGAAGGCAAGTATAACATGAACCTCCTATCACTTTTAAATACAAATTTCATACTACATTTTAATACTGTATACCTATAAGGACTTTCCTAGCCACCTTTATATCCTTTATATATATCCTTTGGGATTGCATTATGGTTAGTTGTGCTAGGTTGCTGCGCTATAACAAATCTTGGTCCTTTTTAATTAATTTGATTAATGGTCTTATGCAACTTAATTCTGGAGCCGACCCTCTGTGCTGTGTGCTTGAGTGGTTTGTGCATCCTTAAAAGATGTTTTTGTTAGAAACATGGTTTAGGGGGCCAGCACGGTGCTTAGTGCTTGGTTGGCCACTCTCCATAAGGACCGGTTCATAGAGCGACAACCTGGGACAACCGCGCAACCACAAGACTGGTATGGGACGGTCTTGACTTACTAATTAGGTCGTGTTGGTTCGGGAGTAACTTACCTGCGTGGGCAAGAGGGGTGGTAAGCTTCAATGGTCCCTGCTCCTCCGGCTTGGTCTGTGCTGTGTGTCTTGTACCCCCGGAGGTGGGCCCCATCGTTGCTGATCCAGAATCCTTAGCGGTTACACCTTACCAACGTGATCCTTTGTAACGGTCTCGTAGTGTGCTTGCTAGCCATCTCACCTAAGGAAGTGTGATGAACAACTAGCGTAGCTCACGACTTGTGGGTAAAGTTGTGCAACCTCTCGAGAGTGTAAAACTGATATATCAGCTGTGCTCATAGTCATGAGCGGCCCAGATCCTCCGTCTGATTAGTGGGGTTATCAACCTTTGACGAGGGCGATTCCCCGGGTGGTTTTGGTTTGGATGGTTCTCAGTAGTTCTTAATTAATATTGATTAATTCTTATGCAATTTGGGTTATGGTAATTTATCCACTCGTAGTAATTAGTTTTAATAAAATTTGCCAAGACTAAAAGCTAATGCAGTTGAGTCAGCTAACCTTAGAGCCTCATGCTCGTGTTATACTTGTTGAGTACGAGTTTGTACTCACACTTGCCTCTCTACTCTTCTGTTCTATTTTGGATATCTTCGACTGCTGCTCAGTGCCCGGCAACGTGAAGGATTACGTCAGCGGCTTCGACGACTTCTAGGCGTTTGTCTCCCAGTCGACGTCCCTGTGGCGCCCAGCTCTTCATGTATTCCTTTTACGCTTCCGCAACTCTTGAACCGATTCTTGATTCGGTTGTAATAAAATAATTCATTTATAATTCATTTACGATTTATATTAATGTTATTCCTGACATGTGTTGTGATATCTTGATGATCTGTTGTATATATGCGTGACTTGATCCTGGCGCATATATGATTGCTCGATTTATGTTCTTATAAATCGGGTGTGACAGATTGGTATCAGAGCCGTGTCGACTGTAGGATGAAGCCTAGGTAGAATTGGTCGAGTTTAGGACTTCTGTTCGCTTGCTTGCCTCCGCAAATCTTCAACCATCATGTTTCTGCTCCCATTCCTTGAGTCTTAAGCTTGAGTTTTCCGTAGACGTGGGGCCTGAGTCGCCTAATCTTGTAAGTTATAAGTTTAAGTTGTCCCGATAAAAATACGCTAGAACGAGTGTGTTGGTCGAGTAGTGTGGAAAGCTCGACTAATTTGTGAATGTTGAATGTTTGTTATTGTGCAAATGCTTGATTTGGATTTTTGGTTGATTGCATAGGCTAGTAGTTAAACTTGTTCATGCAAATCGACCTAACCCAACTTGAACTAAATAATAAAATTGAGTTAGTACGTTGGGGGTAAAACTTATATTCCTTCCTTTCTGTCATATCCTTCCGAAGTTTCATTTCCGCAGCTGCACGATATCTTAATCTTATGAATTTCGTTTGTTGCAATCAGATGGTGAACACTAGGCGCACCGGTTCCGGTTCTGACCAGCAGGAGCAGAACAACCAGGGTACTGGTCAGCCGCTGCCGATGCCGCCACCACTGACCCCGGAGCAGTTCTTCCAGCTCCAGATGCAGATGATGGCCACCCTGAACAACACCGTTCAGGCTCTGCAGCAGATCCATGCCCAGCCACCGCCTCCTCCGCCGCCTCAGCCCCGCGACAGGCGTGCGGACTTCCTGAGAGGTCATCCTCCGACCTTCTCTCACGCCACGGACCCACTCCAGGCGGACGACTGGCTTCGCTCGGTGGAGCGCCAGTTGGTTGTTGCGCAGTGCGACGACCGTGAGCGAGTCCTTTACGCAGCAGGGCAGCTGCGAGGCTCCGCTCTTGACTGTTGGGAGTCCTACCCAGCTCGGGATCGTGACGCTCTCACGTGGGACCAGTTCCGTGAGCGTTTCAGGAACCATCACATTCCTGAGGGCATCATGAAGATGAAGCAGAAGGAGTTCCGTGCCCTTAAGCAGGTAAAATTTAACGGAAATTCCTTACCATTTCTTTTGAGCTTGATCTATCCTTGATTTCTTTCGTAAAACCTGACCAATTGAGCGATCTCCATCCTTGTTATCTATGTTCGTTATTTCAGGGATCTATGACGGTGACGGAGTACCGTGACCGTTTCCTTCAGCTTGCCCGCTACGCCCCTGCTGACGTCGCTCGTGATAGCGATAAGCAGGAGTACTTCAAGGAGGGGTTGGATGATCACATCCAGTATGCGCTGCTGAACCACCGCTTCGACAACTTCAACCAGCTGGTTGATGCGGCCCTCAACACCGAGCGCAAGCGCCGGGAGATTGAGGACAAGAAGAGGAAGATGGCTCCATCCTCTTCGGGCAGCAACACTCGTCCCCGCTATCAGCATCCACCACAGCAGCAGCAGAGGCCGCCCCAGCAGTACCAGCAGCGGCAGCAGCTTCCGCCTCGTCCTCAGCAGCAGCAGCAGGCGGGACAGGGTCAGAGGCTTCCGGCGCCTCCGGCTCCACCAGCTCAGAGGCAGGGAGCGCCCACTCCTCCTCCTAGGCAGCAGGCCGCTGCATTTCCGCGAGTGTGCTTCCACTGCGGCGAGCCCGGGCACTACGCCAACGTCTGCCCTCGGAAGGCGCAGGCAGGACAGCAAGGGCGTGCAGCTCAGCCCAAGGCCCCAGCTCAGGGCAGGGTGAACCACGTGACGGCCGAGTCAGCGGCCGAGGCTCCCAACGTGGTTATTGGTACGTTCATGGTTAATGCCCATCCTGCTACCGTGCTTTTTGATACGGGTGCTACACATTCTTTTATCACCCAGTCTTTTGTTGAGCATCATGGCATTCCTACTAGCACATTAAAGAGGTGCATGTTAGTATCTTCACCGGGAGGGCAGTTGAGGTCTCATGTCTTCTGTCCCAGAGTCAGTGTGGCTATAAGGGGGGTAGATTTCAGTGCAAATCTGATGGTGCTTGACTCCAAGGGCATTGATGTGATCCTCGGGATGGAGACTCTTGCTAAGTGGGGAGTCTGGATAGATTGTGCTCAGAGGACGGTTCTTCTGTCAGCACCAGATGGTCAGGAGGTTACTGTTGGAGCTACGGAGCCTTCTGGATTTCTTCATCAGATGGAGGCTAGACCCACGGATGGAATTCGCGTGGTGTCTGAATTCCCGGATGTCTTTCCGGATGATCTGCCAGGTATGCCGCCTGATCGCGACATTGAGTTTTCTATTGATCTCTTGCCTGGCACAGCTCCTATTGCTAAGAGGCCCTATCGTATGGCTCCTGTCGAGCATGAGGAGGTTAAGAAGACTGTCGACGAGTTGCTAGTTAAGGGTTATATCCGTCGCAGTTTCTCTCCTTGGGCTTTTCCTGTATTGCTCGTAGAGAAGAAGGATGGTGCGAAGAGAATGTGCGTCGATTATCGGGATCTGAATGCAGTCACTATCAAGAACAAGCATCCATTGCCCCGTATTGAGGATCTCTTTGATCAGCTTCAGGGTGCTTGTGTATTCTCGAAGATTGATCTGCGTTCGGGTTATCATCAGCTGAAGATTCGTCCTGAGGATATTCAGAAGACGGCATTCACCTGCAAGTATGGGTTATATGAGTATACGGTCATGTCCTTCGGATTGACTAATGCTCCGGCTTTCTTCATGCATCTGATGAACAAGGTTTTCATGGATTATCTGGACACCTTTGTGGTGATATTTATTGATGACATCCTGATATATTCCAAGTCGGAAGCGGAGCATGAGAAGCATCTGAGGCTTGTGTTGCAGAGGCTCAGAGAGCACAAGCTGTATGCCAAGCTCAGCAAGTGTGAGTTTTGGATTGACGAGGTTCCGTTCCTCGGTCATGTTATCTCCAAGGGAGGTATTGCTGTGGACCCCGGGAAGGTGAAGGATGTGCTTGACTGGGTTGTACCGCAGACAGTGAAGGAAGTCCGCTCTTTTCTGGGCTTAGCAGGTTATTACCGGAGGTTCATCGAGAATTTCTCCAAGATTGCGAAGCCTTTGACTTCCTTGCTGGAGAAGGATGTGGGTTTCTCTTGGACTGATGAGCGTCAGAGTGCCTTCGGGGAGTTGAAGAAGAGGTTGACTACGGCGCCAGTCCTTACTCTGCCGGACCAGAGCAAGAGGTTCACCGTGTATTGTGATGCTTCGAGGGATGGTCTTGGTTGCGTCCTGATGCAGGAAGGCAAAGTGATAGCTTATGCCTCGCGGCAGTTGCGCCGGCACGAGCTGAACTATCCCACTCATGATCTGGAGTTAGCTGCCGTTGTGCATGCTCTGAAGATATGGAGGCATTACTTGTTTGGGCAGAGGTGTGATATTTACACCGATCACAAGAGCCTCAAGTATATTTTCACTCAGAGTGAGCTGAATATGCGGCAAAGAAGATGGCTAGAGTTGGTCAAGGATTATGACCTGGAGATTCACTATCATCCGGGTAAGGCCAATGTTGTAGCAGATGCTCTGAGCAGGAAGAGCTATGTTAACATGGCCGTGGCTTTTCAGATGCCTCAGGAGTTATGTGAGGAGTTCGAGCAGTTGAGTCTGGGTTTCTTGCATCATACCTCGGGTACGTCGTTCGAGGCAGAACCCACTCTAGAGGCTGAGATCAGGCAGTATCAGAAGGAAGATCAGAAGCTGCAGGAGATTCGTGAGTTGCTCAAGATTGGCAAGGCCCCTCATTTCAGAGAGGATGATCAGGGTACCTTGTGGTACAAGGGTCGTATATGTGTGCCGGATGTAGCAGATCTCAGGAAGTTGATTTTGAGTGAGGCCCATGGTACCGCATATTCTATCCATCCGGGTAGCACGAAGATGTATTACGACCTGAAGGAACGATTCTGGTGGTCTGGAATGAAGCGTTCCGTTGCGGAGTACGTGGCTATCTGCGACACTTGTCAGCGTATCAAGGCAGAGCATCAGAGGCCAGCCGGGTTATTGCAGCCGTTGAAGATTCCAGAGTGGAAATGGGAGGAAATCACTATGGACTTCATTGTTGGCTTGCCTCGTACTCAGAAACGGTACAACTCCATATGGGTAGTAGTGGATCGGTTGACGAAGGTTGCTCATTTTATTCCGGTGAACACTACTTACTCCGGTGCTAGACTTGCAGAGTTGTACATCTCCCGGATTGTCTGTCTGCATGGTGTTCCAAAGAAGATTATATCTGATCGAGGATCTCAGTTCACTTCACGGTTCTGGGAGCAGTTGCATGATTCGTTGGATACGAAGCTGCGCTTCAGTACGGCTTATCATCCTCAGACAGATGGGCAGACAGAGAGAACCAACCAAGTGTTGGAGGATATGCTTCGAGCCTGCGCTATTCAGTATGGTACCAGCTGGGATAAATGCTTGCCGTATGCCGAGTTTTCTTATAATAACAGTTATCAGGCCAGTCTGAAGAAATCCCCTTTCGAGGCCTTGTATGGTCGAAAGTGCAGGACTCCGCTGTATTGGGATCAGATTGGCGAGAGGCAGGTGTTTGGTCCGGACATTGTTGAGGAGGCCGAACAGCTAGTACAGCAGGTGCGAGAGAACCTGAGGGTCGCTCAGACTCGTCAGAAGAGCTATGCGGATGTTCGTCGCCGAGATCTGACCTTCGCAGTGGGGGATCATGTATATCTGAAGGTCTCACCGATGAGGGGAATCCGCAGATTTAATGTACGAGGGAAGCTAGCTCCTCGATACATTGGTCCGTTCAAGGTGTTGGAACGGAAAGGTGAGGTGGCATATCGTCTGGAGTTGCCACTCAATCTCTCAGGAGTGCACGATGTGTTCCACGTGTCTCAGTTGAAGAAGTGCTTGAGAGTGCCAGAAGAGCAAGCACCGATAGAAGGGTTGGATGTGCAGGAGGATCTGACCTATGTCGAGCATCCGGTGAAGATTCTGGAGACATCTGAGAGAGTTACTAGAAACAAGAAGGTCAAGATGTGCCGTGTGCAGTGGAGTCATCATACGGAGGATGAGGCTACTTGGGAGCGAGAAGATGAGCTGAGGAAGACATATCCCGATCTCTTTGCTAGCTAGCCTATCTGAATCTCGGGACGAGATTCCTGTAAGGGGGGTAGGTTTGTAACACCCTAAGGTAAATTTTCCCTAATTTTGATGAATTTATTTGAGTTTAAATAAATTTTCCAGTATTTTACTTAATTTATATCGCATTTAAAGTAATTTTATGACGCAAGAAAATAAAATTTATCATAAGATCAACTTGATTGTGCATTCATGCTGGTGCATTATTTTAATTGTGTTGAATTTATGGACTTGAATTCAAATTGTAGTTTGAATTCAAATAGTTTGTTTGAATTAGTGGAGTGTAGAAAAAGAAAAGGAATAGAAGGGAGCCCAGCCAGCCGGCCCACTTCCCTCTCCCTCAGCCCAGCCCAAAACCCTCTCCCTCTCTTCCCCCTTTCTTCCCGCGTGGGCCAAACCCGAGGCCCAGCACCCTCCCTTTCTCTCTTCCCCCGCGTGGGCCACGACCCCGGCCCGTTTCCCCCTCAGCCCCGCGCTCCCTTCCTTCTCCCTCTCGCTGCCACTCCGGGCCCACCTGTCGGCGCCTTCCCTTCCCCTTCCTCCCAGCGCCCGATTTCCCCCCTCCTCTGTTTTTCCCTCGCCGGTCCGGCCGCCCTGCCGCTGATCGTGGGCCGCCCCGCCGCACCCTGGAGCTCCCCTCCCCGAGCCTCCTCTCTCTTCTAGAAGCCCCGCAGCACCTGGGTAAGGCCGAGCCGCAACGAACCGCGGAAGGCACGGGATCCGTGGCCGTGATCCGCACGCCGAGGACTGTCCCCTCCCCCTTCTTAGCCGCGGCCTCTCTCTCGCGTTCCTCCTCAGCCGCATCCACCTCCCCCACCTCCCCTCGGTGCTCTAGCGCCACCGTGCCGCAGCTCGGCCCGAGGACAGTGCCGCCATCGGCCGAGCCCCGCGCCGCCGCAATCCCACCTCTGCGCCGCCAATCCCTCACCGCAGGCCGTCGTCGCAGCTTCCAGGCGTGGTAAGGCTCCTGCCGAGCCCCTTTTCCCTTCCCCTCTCCCTCCGCGTAAGCGCGTTCCCCGCGCCGCCATGTCCCGTGCCGCACTCCACCGTGGGGAGCCTAGGTCCGACCCCAATCCGTCGCGCTAACCGCCCAGACGGGTTCACCGTCGCCCACTCCCTCTCCCCGGCCAAGCCCCATCCTGAATCGAGGTCGGACGGCCGATATCGGCCTACGCCGGCAAAGCGCCGCCGCGGGAAGGAACTCCGGTGACCCCCCTCCGCCGTCCTGTGCGCCGTTCGCCCTGAGCCGTGCGATCCCGGGATGGGTGGGCAAGATTAGATCGAGGGTAGCTTAGATCCGAACCGTAGGATCGAGATCCAATGGATCTAAAGCGGGCGTACCGGTTCGGGGTAAGGATGAATCGGAGCCGTCAGATCTGGATTAGGTGGTCTAGATTAGATCCGTTTAAGTATAGGCCAGGAGCGTCGGATTTGGATCTGACGGTCGAGAGTCACGCGTACCCCTTCGATTTGTGAATCTAATCTCAGCCGCGCGATCAAGATCCGAGGGCCCAGAACAGATCTTACCGCTTCAGTCACGTCTTTTTGCTAAGGAGCCCTCGCCTTTTTGGGGAATTAACCCGCGGTCCGCGTGTAGTTCAAAAGAAATTACGGATAGGTCCTGTTTTATGCTTTTAGGCCCCTGGCTTCTCTGGAATTTGAACCCGCCGTCCAAGCCATGCCTTTTCACGTGCTAGCCCCTGAATCTAGGCTTTAATTATGTTTTAGTCCCCGAGTTTTGTCCAGAAGCCCCTGGTTGCTCAGTTTTTCTTACAAATAGGTCCGTGGATCCTGTTTTAAGCGTAGTTTTCACGTTTTAGCTCCGTTTTAGGTGTTCTTTACATCCACGCGATCGTTGTAACGCGTAGATTAGTTCTAGGCTAGTTTCATGTGCTGTTCTGTTGTATTGGTGTACTGTTTTTCTTATAGTTTGTTCTTGCTATGCATGTGTGTATGTGTGGGCTATGTTTGATGATCGAGAGTAGACGCGGAGCCTTTGGAGCAGTACCAGGAGCAGCCGTCTTCCGAGCACTTCGAGCAGCAGCCGGGAGAGTACGAGGAAGGCAAGTATAACATGAACCTCCTATCACTTTTAAATACAAATTTCATACTGCATTTTAATACTGTATACCTATAAGGACTTTCCTAGCCACCTTTATATCCTTTATATATATCCTTTGGGATTGCATTATGGTTAGTTGTGCTAGGTTGCTGCGCTATAACAAATCTTGGTCCTTTTTAATTAATTTGATTAATGGTCTTATGCAACTTAATTCTGGAGCCGACCCTCTGTGCTGTGTGCTTGAGTGGTTTGTGCATCCTTAAAAGATGTTTTTGTTAGAAACATGGTTTAGGGGGCCAGCACGGTGCTTAGTGCTTGGTTGGCCACTCTCCATAAGGACCGGTTCATAGAGCGACAACCTGGGACAACCGCGCAACCACAAGACTGGTATGGGACGGTCTTGACTTACTAATTAGGTCGTGTTGGTTCGGGAGTAACTTACCTGCGTGGGCAAGAGGGGTGGTATGCTTCAATGGTCCCTGCTCCTCCGGCTTGGTCTGTGCTGTGTGTCTTGTACCCCCGGAGGTGGGCCCCATCGTTGCTGATCCAGAATCCTTAGCGGTTACACCTTACCAACGTGATCCTTTGTAACGGTCTCGTAGTGTGCTTGCTAGCCATCTCACCTAAGGAAGTGTGATGAACAACTAGCGTAGCTCACGACTTGTGGGTAAAGTTGTGCAACCTCTCGAGAGTGTAAAACTGATATATCAGCTGTGCTCATAGTCATGAGCGGCCCAGATCCTCCGTCTGATTAGTGGGGTTATCAACCTTTGACGAGGGCGATTCCCCGGGTGGTTTTGGTTTGGATGGTTCTCAGTAGTTCTTAATTAATATTGATTAATTCTTATGCAATTTGGGTTACGGTAATTTATCCACTCGTAGTAATTAGTTTTAATAAAATTTGCCAAGACTAAAAGCTAATGCAGTTGAGTCAGCTAACCTTAGAGCCTCATGCTCGTGTTATACTTGTTGAGTACGAGTTTGTACTCACACTTGCCTCTCTACTCTTCTGTTCTATTTTGGATATCTTCGACTGCTGCTCAGTGCCCGGCAACGTGGAGGATTACGTCAGCGGCTTCGACGACTTCTAGGCGTTTGTCTCCCAGTCGACGTCCCTGTGGCGCCCAGCTCTTCATGTATTCCTTTTACGCTTCCGCAACTCTTGAACCGATTCTTGATTCGGTTGTAATAAAATAATTCATTTATAATTCGTTTACGATTTATATTAATGTTATTCCTGACATGTGTTGTGATATCTTGATGATCTGTTGTATATATGCGTGACTTGATCCTGGCGCATATATGATTGCTCGATTTATGTTCTTATAAATCGGGTGTGACATCAATAGACTTCAAGCCACGCACTGCAATCAAATCACAGGCTCTAGTCGACTTCATGGCTGAATGGAGAGAGAATCAGGTCCCAACTCCAGTGGACAAGCCAGAGCATTGGACCATGTATTTCGACGGGTCCCTCAAGCTCGATGGCGGCGGCGCTGGGGTTCTTCTTATTTCCCCACGAGGTGAGCAGTTGAAATACATCCTTCAGATCCTGTGGGCGGTATCCAACAATGAAGCCGAGTACGAAGCTTTGCTTCACGGGCTTCGTTTGGCGATATCACTAGGGATCAAGTGACTACTTGTATATGGCGACTCTCTTCTTGTTGTTCAGCAGGTCAACAAGGAATGGGATTGCAACAAGGAAACAATGGACACTTATGTGCAGGAAGTGCGCAAGTTGGAAAGCAAGTTCTCCGGCCTGGAAGTTCATCATGTATTGCGGGAGCACAACGTCGGCGCGGACACCCTGTCTAAACTGGGGTCCACGCGCGCCCAGGTCCCGCCGGGAGTCTTCGTCCAGGAGCTCAACCAGCCATCGATCAAGTCTTCCCCGCAGGTAGCCATCGACGCGGGTCCACAACAACCCGATCGAGAGGTTATGGTGCTGGAGGAAGACTGGCGAGGGGCTTTTATCGACTTCATACGAGATCAACGGCTGCCAGCGGGAGTCGACGCCAGGAGTGCTGACGCGGCTCGCATCTTGCGAAGAAGCAAAGGATTCGTCCTGGTCAACGGCAATCTCTATCGGTGAGGCGCCCGGTCAGGGGTCCTCATGAAGTGCGTCACAAAGGAAGATGGTTACGCCATACTGCGGGAGATCCACGACGGCGTCTGCGGTAATCACGCGGCTTCAAGAACACTGGTGGGGAAAGCCTACCGAGCCAGCTTCTGGTGGCCCACCGCGGTGACCGACGCGGAGGATCTCGTGCGCAGGTGCCAAAACTGTCAATTCTTCGGCAAACAGACGCACGTTCCAGCTCACAGCCTCATCACCATACCGCCGTCCTGGCCTTTCGCCTGTTGGAGTCTTGACATGATCGGGCCCTTCACGACAGCACCAGGCGGTTTCACCCATGTTCTGGTAGCTATCGACAAGTTTACTAAGTGGATCGAGTACAAGCCGATAGCCAAGCTTACACCAGATCGGGTCGTCGACTTCATCTCAGATATTCTGCATCGTTTCGGCTTCCCCAACTCCATCATCACGGACTTGGGATCAAACTTCACGGCGAACCAGTTCTGGGAGTTCTGCGAGAATGCCTGCATCGAAGTCAAATATGTCTCGGTTGCACACCCCAGAGCTAACGGACAAGTCGAACGGGCGAACGGTTTGATCATTGACGGCCTCAAGAAGAGACTCTATGATGAGCATAGTAAGAAGGGAGGAAAATGGGTGCATGAGCTACCACATGTCGTCTGGGGGCTTCGGACTCAGCCGTCCAAAGCCACAGGACAAACACCTTTCTTCCTCGTGTATGGATCTGAAGCTATCCTACCGGCCGATATCATGTGGAAGTCCCCAAGGGTCGAAATGTACAACGAAGGCGAGGCGGACGAGGCGCGGCGATTAGAGCTCGATTCCGTGGAAGAAGCTCGCTGTACCGCCCATGTTCGGTCAGCCCGGTACCTGCAGGGGATCCGGCGGCACCATGATCGCAACGTCAGGGAGCGGTCATTCAGTGTCGGCGATTTGGTCTTGCGTCGCATTCAGGACGAGTCCGGCCTACATAAGCTCAATTCAAGGTGGGAGGGCCCGTTTGTCGTCAAGCAGGTCACAAGGCCAGGGTCTTATCGACTACAATTCCCCGATGGTCGCGAGGTCCCGAACTCCTGGAACGTTCAACACCTGCGCAAGTTCTACCCTTAACTCGAGACCCGGTGATCGCTAATTCCCCGGGGGCTCCGAAGATTTTCTTTCCCCGAACATATTTGAAGGCCGCGAACCACATCACTCGAGTTGTACATGCTGGCAGGTGTCGCGTGCAAACACGTATACAACCAAATCGACTTCTTGTCGCCCATGACGCGGGGGCCACGACCACGGTCATCTCCTTTCGGGTTCCGTCGCGACTTTCGATGGTTGCACGTGACAGCAGTCGCACCTTTTCCAACACAGTCGATCCGTTCGACTGGCCTACACCTAGTACATTGGAACGGCTCGCATACAGAGCTACATCGACTACAGTCTGGGTGGCTGCACTCAGAACAGTCTTGTTTTTGCCAAAAGAATGGCAAACTCGCGGCGCTGTCCGCACCTGCTCCTCGCAAGCTTGATCCGTCTGTCCGGGTCCTACCTATCCTGCGGAGCACGCTCACAGAAAGAGCGCTTCTCGACTACACTCCGAGGCCTCGAACTCGGAGTAGTCCCCTTTCCGCCCTACGCACAGCAACCCCGCGACGATGCTCGCGTGCTTCCCTAACAAGTCTATACCCGCTCGATCGAGTTGTGGCTACTCTGTTAGACGAATTCTAGCCGCCCTTCGGGTCGTCGCACCCAAGGACACGTTCCCTACTTGAGTCTCGTAAGCCTGGATCTCAATTCAGCTAAGACATGAAAACAAGTAGAGACGTCAAGGGAAGCATTTACATAAAAGAATAATTAAGTGGTTCATACACCCTAATCCTGCAGTACATTGTGTACAATCTGTTCTGCTACGGGTTGAGCCTCTTGCAGGTACTCTTTGAACCGCTCGTCTGGGCAGTCCGCCGCCATCCCTTGCGCGAAGATGCTCAGCTGCGCGGTCGGCACGAAGGACTTAACGTACGCGAGCGCATTGCTCACACACGCGACCGGAGCCTCTGACAGGAACTTGAGCACCTTCTTCGGGGCTTCGCGGAGACGCTCCAGCAGGGGCCGCGGACTTACATCGCCTTCTTCCGGCGGATCCACCATGTCCACCAGCTCCTGGGCGGCTCCCCGGAGCTCCTCCAGCTCCTTGCGTTGCTGCTCGTCCTTCTCGCCCAGAGTTTTGACTTGCTGAAGGCAATCGACGAACTGGCGTTCGGTGTCGCCGATCACCTTCTGCAGCTTTTCGACTTCATCTGTACGTCGATACAGCATATTCTTCACATCAGTAAGCAACTCCTCTTTGTGTTTCGTTATTCTCCTAAGCTCTGTGATAAGCGTACTTCAGCATCTAATGGGGAGCTACTGAGGGAAAGTACTCGAGGGGAGCGAGGGCCTACCTTGGTGCGCCTTCTTCTCCGCCTTGAGCTGCTCTTGGTATTCTGCTTGTTGCTCCTTGAGCTGTTGTTGGAGCTCGAAGTTGGCCTTCTCCATGTTTTTCAGGTCATTCTTGAGCAGCCAGGTCTCTCGAGTCCTTTCCTGCTTCAGCATATCAAGCTCTCGCTGCAGATAGCAATTCTTCGTCTTCTCCTCGGAGATGCGCTTGTCCAGAGTAGCTAGCTCCCGCGCGTCACTCACGACCGCGCGGAGTTTCTCCGACTTCTTCTGGGATTTGGTGATTACATGCTGCACAAAAGGAGGAGAGTAAGTCATAAACAACTCGCCAAGGCGCACATCGGGTTCATCGCCCGAGTCTTACCATGGAGAAGTCGTACAGCTCCTTGAAAGTACTCTTGACGTTCCGGTGCCCGGGCCCGGCCCTCAACACCTCACGGGGACTCCTCGAGGGCCCGGCGGCATCCCCTGGCGGCGGCGGCTGGACACCTGCAGGCATACGAAATGGTAAAAACACTACGCCCAGACCCCGGCAGCCAGACGCGGGCGGATAAGTGCCTACCTGCGCCATCAGTATGAGCGGCGTCAGGGGCCTCGACTTGTTCCCCGCCACTGGGTCCGGCTTCCTCTAGTCGAGGCTCGGGAGGCGGCAAGTCAGGGAGCGCCACATCCGCTTCAGGGGCCACCTCCGCGGGTACTGGCTCCTCAGGCGCCGGGGGCTCGGGGGCTGCAGCGGCTGAGGTAGGCGCCGCAGCCGTGCCTGGTTCGATCTGGAGTTTGACGGCGCTCGCAGCCCTGGTGACATCGACAACATTGTTACCCGAGCGGGCACGAGTAGGATTTTTAAGCGTTTGAAAGGAAACTTACAGTGTCGACTTCTTCTTGGCAGCCTTCTTAACCCGCCAGGCCCGACGGGGGACGCCCGCTGCGGATGGCGGGGCCTGATCGGCCGATGGAGGGGTCCCCGCCATGGCGATTGTCCCCGTCGCGGCGTCAGAGGGGCCTGCCTCCACCCCTTCGGGTTCAGTCCCGGGCGGCGGAGCAGGGAGACTGCAAGGGGATGCTGTCAGTACTCAGCACCATGGAAACTTTGGAACTGGCCAAAACAGCAATTCCGTACCTGGAGGACTCGACTTCTTGAGCCTTGCATTTGTGCACCTGGTGCTGGCCCTTCGGCACCGGTGGCAGAGCGCCGGCCAACTCCACGCTCTGATCGGAGAAGTTGTCCCCGCGCGGCTCCCCCACGGTCCCTTCGCTCGCCTGCGAGCCCACGCACTCAGTGGACTCGCTGCTGCCTTGAACCACAGCATGGCGAGCCGCCTTGGTGGCAACGGCGGCAACAAGGCGCGGACCTCCCTCGGCTTCTTCCCCCGCCAACAAGTCCGCGCGTTCGGCGGACTCGTTGCGGCTTTGGGTCGCATCAAGGCGAGCCTTCTTGGCCGCCGTGACTGCAGAAGGAAGGAGGTGATACGCCCGGGGGAGGTCCGGCTGCGGTGGGTAGCTGCAGTACAGTTCCGAATGCCCCTGCAGAAAGTCCCTCAGTTCAGTACCGGCGCAGTAGTCGATTTCTTCAGCAAAAGAAGTCGAGTACTTACCGGCGGGGGCGGATGTTGCGCGGAGTACAAGGTGGGCATGTACAGCACGGTGTTCACGTCCAGCAGCACCCGCTGAACCCGCTGGAGCGCGACTTCATCTGGCACCTCCTCTGTGCACATGCGAGAAGGGTCAGCAGGGCCGGTGTACTCGAAGCCCAGGCAACATCTGTGTTGGATGGGTTGGACGCGGCGCTTGTAAAAGGAGAACATGACGGAGGCGCCGGTCACCCCCTCCTTCTTCAGTGCATCGATGGCCTCCAGCAGTTCCTTGACTTGAATCATTTCCATGCCGGAGGGTTCAAGGTTCCATTCCCCTCTCACCACGGGCGGTTTGCTCGACTTCGTTGGCAGGGAGGGAGCATGGTTTTCGATGTAAAACCAGAGGTTTTTCCACCTAGGAAGGTTGGAGGGGAATTGAAGCGTTCCCCCCATCAGGGAAGACTTAAAAGTGTTGCTTTATCAGTCCCAGGAGGCTGATAACACTTTTATTACATTAGATGGTACATCACCGTACACCTCTTCCCGGTAATGGGCAGTGAAGCACCACTATCGCGAGGACTACAACTAAAACCCACACAACTACACTAACTACGAACAGGGGATCATCAGAGTCTTGCGCCATGCGGAGCTCCAACGGTGACCTCACCCACAGGCAAGACTGGGTGCAGGACGGAACCCTACTCGACGTCTTCGGGGATGTAGTCGGGATCTTCCACTGTAAAAGTAAGAATGGGGTGAGTACGAACGTACTCAGCAAGCCCAATCACACCGCGGAGGGGGTTATAATAGAATTAAATGCACATGATAATCCAAGGGTAAGGTCATGGTTCATTTGCGGAAAACTCGACCTTATGCAAAGGTTCGTTTAAAACATTTTCAAAACAAGTCGTTAAGCATCAAGGAGCACATGGTGTTGATCCACACAGGATCTAGTTTAGAACTGCTACCGGACTCCCCACCCGTCGTAGCACAAGGCGCAGCGGCCAGACATTTTCCAAACAACCCACACCAGTCCAACCATTCCCAGAGAGAAACACTAGTTATGTGACCACACCGTAACTTGCCCAATACCGTGGGCATGGCTATTCGAATAGATTTAAACTCTGTAGAGGTGTGCAACTTTACCCACAGGTGGGGTACCACAGCACGGACACCTTAGTGCCGGTGCAGATCCCATCGAAGCCCTTACCCACCTTAGCTAGACCTGGCTAGCCACCACGGGATCTATCAAGGGGTCATTCGACCTAACACCGAGGTTTAACCGGGGCATAAGTTACACAGAGCTTATCCCGTCTCCTTGATCACCCGTTGCTCCCAGCTCTCCTGATGGCTATCAGACCAACTAGTGGGGTTAGGCCAAGCCGTTGCCCATACAACGGTCAAGTGGTTTGCACGACAGGAAGCTAGGTGAGACGACACATCAACTCGGTCCTTAGGGGTGACAAGATGGATGTCTCCCTTTCACGCTCAACCACACAGGTACGAGCACACCAACGGCAATTTGCACAGAAATGCCATCCATCCCGTCCGACTCACTTTTCAAAACCACATTTTATCCCTTCCCACACGCACTCACACTTTCTTTGCAAAACCAAATGGTCAAGGTATGGTTATCACAAGTAAGGTGGCTATCCTACCATAGTTTCAGCACGCAAAACCATGCAATTTATAAAACAGGCCACTGGGTTGCGTTTATAAAAACTAGGACAGAAACATGCATCAAGGGGCGGGATTGAACTTGCCATCGTCAAGTCCTTGCGGAAGGTCCTGATCGAAGTACTGTCCCTCGGGTTTGGGGTCGCAGAACTGGTCCTCCGTTGCTTGGTCGCAGTCGGGAACTTCTTCGTTCACTCCGTGCCCTACGACGCAAGCAAACAGTCATACAATCAAGCGAAAGAACTAGAAGCTTTTATCGTTGGGCTTGAATCGGAAATAATTTAGTTATGGAGTTAGGGGTAATATTTTTGGGTGGTTTCTTAATGGCATGGCTAGAACTATACTAGAAAGGGTGTGGTAAAGTTTCGGGTCGATCGGAGGTCGTTTCGCACATAAAATGACGAGTTAAAGGTGGTTTCAGGGGTTAAACGGGGGTCCAGGGGCTTGTTCGTAAATATCCGGAAAGAGTAAGGACCTATTTACGATTTCTAGAAATACCCTGAGCATGCTAAAATGTGTCGAGTATGTCTTAGGTTTATGTTACGAAGGGTTTGGTTTGAATTAATGAGAAGAGCAGGGTCCTTTTTGCAAATAGGGAGTAATTAAGACGGAGAAGGTTCTATAAGCAATAAAGTGAGGAAGGGGGGTTTTGGGTAAAAACCCTTTCTTCCTCCTCTCCTCCCCCGTGACTGAAATAGAGGAGGGGGGTAGGGGCGACGGCGGCGGGTGGCGCCGGCCGGCCAGGGCCCACGAGCGGCCCGGAGTAGGGGGAAAAGGAAGGGGAGGGCGAGGGGAACCGGTCCCCGGCCTCACCTCGGGCCGGGACGGCGTGTGCAGGCGGGGCGACGGAGGCCAGCGGCGGCGAGCGCGGGAGCTCGGCGTGGCGGCGCTAGGGGCTCGGGGAAAGGGCTAGAGGCGGCGGTGGGAGTTGTAGGGGAGGTGAGCTGCGCGGGCGGCCTATTTATAGGTCGAGGGGGCGGTGGGGCGGAGGGGATTGGGATGGGGCGGCCGGCGGGTGGTGCGGGCGCCATTAATGGCGCTCCGGCCGCTTGCGGCCGTCGCGACGCGGCGTGCGGCGCGGGTGCAGGACGGCGGCGGTGTGCGGCAGCAGCATGCGGCGCGGCCAACGACGGGCGGTGCGGCACGCGCGGGGGCAGGCGCACTCGGGCGCCGTGCGGCACGGCGGGCGGCGCGGCACGCGGCGTACGCGCGCGCGCGTGCACGGGTGGCGCGACACGGCGCGGCCGGGGGGGCGTGGTGCGGGCACGGCGCGGCCGGGCAGGAGCTCGCGCGCGGTGCGCCACGGCAGGGGCTAGCGCGCGGGGGGGGGTGTGCTCGGGAGCAGGGGAGAGGAGGAGGGAGGAGGGAAAGAAAGAGGGAAGGAGAAGGAAAAGGAAGAAAGGAAAAGAGGAAAAGAAAAAGAAAAGAAATGGGGGAAAAGAGAAAAGAGAGAGAAAGAGAAAAGAGAGAGAGAGAGAGAGAGAGAGAGAGAAGGCGCGTGTCGGCGCCGGTCGCGGCGGCGACCGCGGCCGGTCGGCCACGCGCGCGCGGGATTCGCGCGCTGCACGAGGAGCGCCGGCGCTAGTTGCGGGGAGCGGTCGCGCGGTCGTCGTGACGCGGTGGCGAGAGTCGAGGCGGTGCGCGTAGGGAAAACGGGCGTTGTGCGGCACAGGGCGGGGGATGTGACAGCGCGCGTGTGGCGGTGAGGGTCAGGGTTTTTTTTTCGACGGTTAAGTTTTTAGTCGTAGTTTAGATTTGAAATTTTCAGGGCGTCACAAACCTACCCCACTTAAATGAATCTCGTCCTCGAGATTCGGCTGGCTACTAAACAGATGGGGAAATTCCTTCTTTATGGCCTCTTCGCGTTCCCATGTCGCTTCTTCTACCCCATGTCTGCTCCATTGAACTCTGCAGATCCGTACTTCGGAGTTTCTTGTCCTCCTGGTGACGGTGTCCAGAATCTTGACCGGTACTTCCTGGTATCGCAGATCCGGCTGCAGGTCTATTGTCTCCGCTGGCACGTGTTCACCTTCGGGTACTCTCAAGCATCTTCTTAATTGTGAGACGTGAAACACTGGATGTATATCCGACATTTCTTCTGGTAACTCCAGTCGGTATGCTACTGCTCCGACTCTCTTTAGAACCCGATACGGTCCAATGTACCGAGGGGCCAACTTTCCTTGTACTTGAAACCTTCGCGTTCCCCGAATGGGTGAGACCTTGAGATAAACAAAATCGCCTGGGTTGAAACTTATTTCTCGCCTTCTCTTATCTGCGTAGTTCTTTTGTCGTGATTGAGCCGCCTTCAACTTTTCGCGGATCTCCGCTACTTTTTCTTCTGCTTCTTTTATAAGTGCAGGTCCTACTAGTGCACGCTCTCCAACTTCCGACCACATCAATGGAGTTTTGCACTTTCTTCCATAGAGGGCTTCGAATGGCGACATGCCCAAGCTGGCTTGGTAACTATTGTTGTACGAGAATTCCGCATAGGGCAGACTCCGCTCCCAGTCCTTTCCGTAAGTCAGGACACATGCTCTCAGCATGTCTTCCATAATTTGATTTACCCTCTCGGTCTGACCGTCCGTCTGTGGATGATATGCAGAACTGAAATCTAACTTGGTGCCCATGGTTTGATGCAGGCTTTTCCAGAACCTCGAGGTAAATTGGGTTCCTCTATCTGAGACAATTCTGCTAGGTACTCCGTGTAGCTTCACTATGTTTTCCACATAGAGTTTTGCCAGCTTCTCTCCACCGTAGCTAGTTCGTACGGGGATGAAATGTGCCGTTTTAGTGAGTCGATCCACTATTACCCATATGGAATCGTGTCCCTTCTGTGTTTTAGGTAGACCCACTACAAAGTCCATTCCTATCTCATCCCATTTCCACACCGGGATAGGCAAGGGTTGCAATAATCCTGCCGGTTTCTGATGTTCGGCTTTAATCCTTTGGCAAGTATCACAATGAGCCACGAATCTTGCGATATCCGCCTTCATCCCATTCCACTAATATCTTTGCCTTATGTCCATATACATTTTGGTGGATCCTGGGTGGATGGAGTAGGTTGAGTTATGGGCTTCGTCCATGATTAGCTGCCGGAAGTCTCCATTCCGGGGCACACAAATCCTATCCTCGTACCATAATATCCCCTTATCGTCTACTCTGAAACCCGGCGCTTTGTTTTCTCCGGTTTGTTTGCAGATCTTCATTAACTCTTGATCCGATCGTTGGGCCTCTCTAATTCCATCTTCTAGTGTCGATTGGACGTTTAGCACCTGGCTGGAACCTCGAGGAACGATGTGCACATTTAATCGTGCCATTTCCTCGCATAGGTGGTCATCCTTGGGTCCATAGGTTTTTCGACTTAAGGCATCGGCTACCACGTTCGCCTTTCCGGGGTGATACTGAATTTCCAAATTATAGTCCTTGACCAACTCCAACCATCTTCTCTGCCTTAAATTTAAATCCGGCTGGGTAAAGGTATACTTCAGACTCTTGTGGTCGGTGTAAACCTCACACTTATTTCCGATCAGGTAATGTCTCCAAATCTTAAGGGCATGCACTACGGCTGCTAGTTCCAAATCATGGGTCAGGTAATTCTGCTCATGAGTCTTGAGTTGGCGGGAGGCATATGCAACGACTTTCCCGTCTTGCATCAGTACGCACCCTAATCCTTGTCGGGATGCGTCACAATAAATAACAAAGTCCCGATGAATATCCGGTAGGGTCAGCACTGGGGCGGTTGTCAACCTTTGCTTCAATTCTTGAAAACTTCTCTCACAGGATTCTGTCCAAGCGAACTTTTTCTCCTTCTTAAGAAGTTCCGTCATGGGTCGGGCTATCTTAGAGAATCCCTCGATAAATCTCCGATAGTACCCGGCTAACCCAAGGAAGCTCCTGATTTCACTGACGTTAATTGGTCGCTGCCAGTTGGAGACTGCTTCGACCTTCTCTGGGTCCACAGCTACGCCTTCCGCAGTCAGGATGTGACCAAGGAAAGCTACTCTCTCCAGCCAGAACTCACACTTGCTAAATTTGGCATATAGTTTATGTATCCTTAGCTTTTCCAGCACTACCCGCAAATGTTGCTCATGTTCCTGAACACTCTTGGAGTAGATAAGTATGTCGTCGATAAAGACTACGACAAACTTATCTAGCTCGTCCATGAATACCTTATTCATGAGGTTCATAAAATAAGCAGGGGCATTGGTTAGTCCGAAGGACATTACGGTGAACTCAAACTGCCCGTAGCGGGTGACAAAAGCTGTCTTAGGGATGTCACTTTCTCTAATTTTGAGCTGGAAATATCCCGACCTTAGGTCGATCTTGGAAAAGTACTTGGCTCCGTTTAGCTGATCGAACAGGTCCTCAATCCTGGGAAGGGGGTACTTATTCTTAATGGTAACCTCGTTCAGGGCTCGGTAATCTACACACAACCTCATACTCCCATCTTTCTTCTTGACAAACAGCACTGGGGCTCCCCACGGCGACGAGCTTGGTCTAATAAAGCCAATTCGTTGCAGTTCTTCTAGTTGCTTCTTTAATTCTGTTAACTCAGAGGCCGCCATCCTATAGGGTCTCTTGGCTATAGGGGATGTTCCGGGGATAAGGTCTATGACGAACTCTATATCCCTATCTGGCGGCATACCGGGAAGCTCTTCGGGGAACACATCTGGGTATTCGTTTACTACCGGGACTCTTTCTAAGGGCTTGGCTTCCATGCTAAACATCATTGGGTCAAACTTACTATCCCGGGTATGGCAGATCACTTGTATTCCTTCGGGGTTTGTTAGGTGTACCACTTTGTCAGTGCAGCCTATGAGACCATTGTGTCGGCTTAACCAATCCATCCCAAGGATCACGTCTATTCCCCCAGGCTTAAGTACTACCAAATCTGCTAGAAAGTCTACCCCACTTAATTTGATCCTTACCCGTGGACAACCTAATTGACAATTGATGTCGCCTCCAGGCGTCCGGGTTAATAGGGGTGTTTTTAGTAGTACTGTAGGTATTTTGTGTTTCTCCACATAGCTTGAGGATATAAACGAGTGCGATGCTCCAGAATCAAATAGTACCGTTGCCAGAGCTGAGTTGACTAGATACTCACCGAGCACAACGCCCTGAGCTTCTTGAGCCTCCTGCGCGTCGATGTGATTGACGCGGGCTCGTCCAAATGATTGCTGCTTCCCCTGCTGGCTGCCATCGTTGTTGCGGACGGGCACTCGGTTGGCACTGGTCAGGGCTGGTCTGGGCCCATTCACCGTGTTGGAGAAGGCCGACGTTGCCGGCTTATTCTTGGCGTAGGGGCAATTGGCGATGAAGTGCCCTGTCTCACGGCAGTTGAAACAAGCCCTAACATTGTTGTTGTCGGAGGCGGCCAGGCTTGTGTTGTTCTGCGGGGCCCTCATGGTATTCTGACTCTTAGGCTGTGCTTCAGAGGCTCGTGATCCCGTCACCTGGGACTGGGTCCTATATTGCATTGGGGCCTGGGATCTTGGTGTAGTGTAGTTGGAGTTCCTCGGCTTTTGGAAGCGGTCCTGTTGGCGGGCCTTACTTTCCAGGAATTTGCGTTTATTATCCTTTCTCTCTTCAGCCTTGGCCCTTTCTGTGAGGATGGCCTTGTTCATCAGGGTGTTGAAGTCCGGGTAGATCTGGGGAGTAAGCAAGGTCCGGAGCTCCGGGTTTAACCCCTTCTTGAACATGTCTTGCTTTTTATCGTCGTCGTTCACCTCTTCCGGCGCATATCGGGCCAATTCTATGAACCGGTGGGTGTATTCTTCCACCGTCATGCTTCCTTGTTGTAGTGCGCGGAATTCATCCGCCTTGCGCTTCATGGTGGCAGAAGGAATGTGATAGCGGCGGAATTCCCTCACGAATTCTCCCCAGGTGATGGTAGAGGCATCTTCGGCTGCGGCACAATAGTTTTCCCACTAGGATAATGCTGTCCCGGTGAGCTGGTGGGCTGCTAGGAGGACTTTGTCCCGGTCCTGGCATTCGAATGGTTCGAGCTTCCTCTGAATCACTCACAACCAGTCGTCAGCATCTAACGGGTTGCAGGATCCGGCAAAGGTGGGGGGCTTGGTCCTTAGGAAGGCTGTCAGCTTGTCGTTCATATTCTGCCCTCGTGGCTGCCGGTTAATGAGGGCATTGGCCAGAGTCTCCAGTATGAGGGTCTGGTTGTGGATTATTTGCGCCAAGTTTCCGAGAGGTGGGGGTGGCGGTAGTTGCTCTCCTTCTTGACTTCCCCCTCGGTTCTGGCTTACTTCTTGCTCTCCTTGGGGAAGATCTTGTTCAACGGGCTGTGCTCCGACACTAGCGGCTACGGGGTTCCGGCCACGGGAGGCCCTCGCGACGTTCCGGGGGGTCACCTGTTGATTGGGTAAATCGGGGTTACGATTTTGTGATGTTTAAGTTGTTTAATTCGTATATATAAGGTAGAATCTACCTTCTGCCAGTACCCATATAAACAAGTAGCACACAACAAACCAGCACACAATCACCACAAACAGCAAGCACAAACCCTTGTTATTACAGCAAGGGGGGGGTACAGCTTGGGGGTACGACTAGGTCTCGTGCTACTCAGCCAGGGTCTTGTCTTAAGGGTACAGTGTAAACAGAAAGGCTGGGGAGGGGCATCACTGGGATGGCGTCGGTCACTCTACTTGCGTGGTGTGTCTTCTTCCGGGGCGGACAGGGCGAGAGGTTCTCGCTCGCCGTCTTCTGGGTTACCATCGGTCAGGGGCTGCATTGCAGCATCCCCTTCGTCGGCGGCAGCAGAACTTTCAGGATTCTCGGGTCGGGCTCGTGTGCTCCCAAAGAGTGATCCCCATCCTATGACGGGTGTCCCGAGTAAAACATGGTCTTCCCCTATCGCCGGGACTGGTGTCCCACTTTGGGTCCAATCTTGCATACGCCGATCTCGGGCCTGCCTGAGGCTCTCTTGGGCGACTGCTTCGCTACTGACCGCGGCTGCGGCTCTCGCCTCGGCGTGGGCGGCTCTGATCTGCTGTATCCTCACCGCGAGCTCTGCTTGCTCGGCTCGATGGGTCTGCTCCCTTAGAAGGTTGGCTTGCTCATCAAAGAGTTGGTCCAGGGCGGCTAGGTAAGTAGCCACTTGGTACAGGCGGCCTTCTTCGTGGCGACGTCGCTCCAGGTTTCTCATGCGTGCTTCCCAGACTGGGGTTCTGATGGCCGGCGGGAAGAACTTCGCTGGCGTGGGGGCGAGGTGTTCTTCAAAAATCCGGCACAAATAACGGAGTGCTTTTCTGATGGCCAAGGGGTAGGTGTCCTGGTGTCTAAACCCTGTGGCGGTCGCCCGCCAGGGCTGGATGTCGGGGTAGCGGTTGCTCCTGGCGATGACCAGGATCACCCTGCAGCGGAGGGTACCATGGTGCTCGTACTCTCGGCTGTAGTACCTTGGGCGCTCCGTAACGCCAAGGCCTTCCAGGGTGTTGATCAAGAGGCTGGGGAATCCAGGTGCAGCTTGGCAATCGCCCTGGGTCCATCCTTCCTCAGCCATCTGAAACGGAAATAAGGTAAACAACCTGGTACAGGTGCAAAAGGGAGTAGATGATATTTATTACTACAACAAGGATGGTACAGTTTTCATAGATACGTGGTCATTAGGGTAGGGTTTTAGCTAGGGGTGCTAACCCTATCATGGGGATTCTTCCTCGGTCCTGATAGAGCGCTTCTTTATTGGAAGGAACCGATCCATCTCGTTTTCGGTCTGAGTACCCTTATCCCAATGGGTTTCCATGGGTTCTTCTTCTTCTTCCTCTATCCATCCACCTATTCCGTTGCGGTTCTCGTATTCTTGCATCTGGGCTTGGAGGGCGGCTAAGGAATACTCGGCGCTTGTGGCTCTTATCCGTTGTTCCTCCAGCTCCTGGGTTATCTTTTCGATCCCATGGATTAGCTGCTTCAGTTGTGCCGCCTGTTCGCGATAGAGTGCATCCAAGCCAGTGAGGTAGATGGACAGGTGGGAGACTGTGTCTTCCAGGTCTTCTTCTTCTCGTCCAAGTCCCCTCATTCGGGCAATCCAAGTGCGTCCTCTTCCCTCAGCGGGTGGGAAAAATCCCATAGGAGTCCGCTGAAGGTGGTGCCTGTAAAGCATACGCAGCCGTAGCAGGGCTTTACGGGCGGCCTTTCGATAGGCGTCGGGGAAACAGAAGCCAGTGGTGGAGATGAACCAAGGGTCCACATCCGGGTAGCGGGTGCTTTTCTCCACGAAAATCATTATGTCGCACCGAAGGTTGCCTCCGGAGATGTATTCTCGGTAGGCATACTCCGGTGGTTCCATAACCCCAATGCGTTCCAGGCTGAGCAATAACAACTTGGGAAGGCCGGGCTCTGCGTGACAGATTCCGCTAGCCCATCCATTGCCAGCCATCTCGAACAAGGCAAAGACCAGTGGTGAGTGTTTGTGTAAGAAAAGGGCTAAGTCAGGACAAGTCCTATGGTCTGAAAAAGTCTCGTTTCTAGGGTCACGTCCTACGGCCAGCCTACGGCTCTGATACCACCTGAAGCGTTCCCCCCATCAGGGAAGACTTAAAAGTGTTGCTTTATCAGTCCCAGGAGGCTGATAACACTTTTATTACATCAGATGGTACATCACCGTACACCTCTTCGTGGTAATGGGCAGTGAAGCGCCACTATCGCGAGGACTACAACTAAAACCCACACAACTACACTAACTACGAACAGGGGATCATCAGAGTCTTGCGCCATGCGGAGCTCCAACGGTGACCTCACCCACAGGCAAGACTAGGTGCAGGACGGAACCCTACTCGACGTCTTCGGGGATGTAGTCGGGATCTTCCACTGTAAAAGTAAGAATGGGGTGAGTATGAACGTACTCAGCAAGCCCAATCACACCGCGGAGGGGGTTATAATAGAATTAAATGCACATGATAATCCAAGGGTAAGGTCATGGTTCATTTGCGGAAAACTCGACCTTATGCAAAGGTTCGTTTAAAACATTTTCAAAACAAGTCGTTAAGCATCAAGGAGCACATGGTGTTGATCCACACAGGATCTAGTTTAGAACTGCTACCGGACTCCCCGCCCGTCGTAGCACAAGGCGCAGCGGCCGGACATTTTCCAAACAACCCACACCAGTCCAACCATTCCCAGAGAGAAACACTAGTTATGTGACCACACCGTAACTTGCCCAATACCGTGGGCATGGCTATTCGAATAGATTTAAACTCTGCAGAGGTGTGCAACTTTACCCACAGGTGGGGTACCACAGCACGGACACCTTAGTGCCGGTGCAGATCCCATCGAAGCCCTTACCCACCTTAGCTAGACCTGGCTAGCCACCACGGGATCTATCAAGGGGTCATTCGACCTAACACCGAGGTTTAACCGGGGCATAAGTTACACAGAGCTTATCCCGTCTCCTTGATCACCCGTTGCTCCCAGCTCTCCTGATGGCTATCAGACCAACTAGTGGGGTTAGGCCAAGCCGTTGCCCATACAACGGTCAAGTGGTTTGCACGACAGGAAGCTAGGTGAGACGACACATCAACTCGGTCCTTAGGGGTGACAAGATGGATGTCTCCCTTTCACGCTCAACCACACAGGTACGAGCACACCAACGGCAATTTGCACAGAAATGCCATCCATCCCGTCCGACTCACTTTTCAAAACCACATTTTATCCCTTCCCACACGCACACACACTTTCTTTGCAAAACCAAATGGTCAAGGTATGGTTATCACAAGTAAGGTGGCTATCCTACCATAGTTTCAGCACGCAAAACCATGCAATTTTATAAAACAGGCCACTGGGTTGCGTTTATAAAAACTAGGACAGAAACATGCATCAAGGGGCGGGATTGAACTTGCCATCGTCAAGTCCTTGCGGAAGGTCCTGATCGAAGTACTGTCCCTCGGGTTCGGGGTCGCAGAACTGGTCCTCGGTTGCTTGGTCGCAGTCGGGAACTTCTTCGTTCACTCCGTGCCCTACGACGCAAGCAAACAGTCATACAATCAAGCGAAAGAACTAGAAGCTTTTATCGTTGGGCTTGAATCGGAAATAATTTAGTTATGGAGTTAGGGGTAATATTTTTGTGTGGTTTCTTAATGGCATGGCTAGAACTATACTAGAAAGGGTGTGGTAAAGTTTCGGGTCGATCGGAGGTCGTTTCGCACATAAAATGACGAGTTAAAGGTGGTTTCAGGGGTTAAACGGGGGTCCAGGGGCTTGTTCGTAAATATCCGGAAAGAGTAAGGACCTATTTACGATTTCTAGAAATACCCTGAGCATGCTAAAATGTGTCGAGTATGTCTTAGGTTTATGTTACGAAGGGTTTGGTTTGAATTAATGAGAAGAGCAGGGTCCTTTTTGCAAATACGGAGTAATTAAGACGGAGAAGGTTCTATAAGCAATAAAGTGAGGAAGGGGGGGTTTTGGGTAAAAACCCTTTCTTCCTCCTCTCCTCCCCCGTGACTGAAATAGAGGAGGGGGGGTAGGGGCGACGGCGGCGGGTGGCGCCGGCCGGCCAGGGCCCACGAGCGGCCCGGAGTAGGGGGAAAAGGAAGGGGAGGGCGAGGGGAACCGGTCCCCGGCCTCACCTCGGGCCGGGACGGCGTGTGCAGGCGGGGCGACGGAGGCTGGCGGCGACGGGCGCGGGAGCTCGGCGTGGCGGCGCTAGGGGCTCGGGGAAAGGGCTAGAGGCGGCGGTGGGAGTTGTAGGGGAGGTGAGCTGCGCGGGCGGCCTATTTATAGGTCGAGGGGGCGGTGGGGCGGAGGGGATTGGGATGGGGCGGCCGGCGGGCGGTGCGGGCGCCATTAATGGCGCTCCGGCCGCTTGCGGCCGTCGCGACGCGGCGTGCGGCGCGGGTGCAGGACGGCGGCGGTGTGCGGCAGCAGCGTGCGGCACGGCCAACGACGGGCGGTGCGGCACGCGCGGGGGCAGGCGCACGCGGGCGCCGTGCGGCACGGCGGGCGGCGCGGCACGCGGCGTACGCGCGCGCGCGTGCACGGGTGGCGCGACACGGCGCGGCCAGGGGGTGGCGTGGTGCGGGCATGGCACGGCCGGGCAGGAGCTCGCGCGCGGTGCGCCACGGCAGGGGCTAGCGCGCGGGGGGGTGTGCTCGGGAGCAGGGGAGAGGAGGAGGGAGGAGGGAAAGAAAGAGGGAAGGAGAAGGAAAAGGAAGAAAGGAAAAGAGGAAAAGAAAAAGAAAAGAAATGGGGGAAAAGAGAAAAGAGAGAGAAAGAGAAAAGAGAGAGAGAGAGAGAGAGAGAAGGCGCGTGTCGGCGCCGGTCGCGGCGGCGACCGCGGCCGGTCAGCCACGTACGCGCGGGATTCGCGCGCTGCACGAGGAGCGCCGGCGCTAGTTGCGGGGAGCGGTCGCGCGCGGTCGTCGTGACGCGGTGGCGAGAGTCGAGGCGGTGCGCGTAGGGAAAACGGGCGCTGTGCGGCACAGGGCGGGGGATGTGACAGCGCGCGTGTGGCGGTGGGGGTCAGGGTTTTTTTTTTCGACGGTTAAGTTTTTAGTCGTAGTTTAGATTTGAAATTTTCAGGGCGTCATAGGAATCTATATGCCAGGTATCTTTCGCCGGCCTGCTGTCGCAGTTGGATGCCGGCGCCCCCTACCACAGCGAGTTTTTTCGTGGTTGGCTGGGGCTTCACGAGGAAAAGAAAGCGGAATAGATCCCAGTGGGGTTCAATTCCGAGAAATGCTTCACAAAAGTGGATGAAAATGGAGATGTGGCAGATGGAATTCGGGTTGAGGTGATGGAGCTCAAGCCCGTAGTAGTAAAGAAGGCCGCGGAAGAAAGGACAAGTGGGGAGGGCCAATCCCCGTTCGGCAAAATGGTAGAATGTGACGATTTCATCGACATTCTCCATGAGGAAAGGTTCACGGAAAGAGGGGCGCCAGTTGACGAGATTTTCCTCTTGCAGCAACCCCTCGGAAACAAGTTTTTTCAGATTGTTGAGGGAGCACTTACTGTGTGTCCACTCCGCGGTTTGAGGGAGCACTTACTGTGTGTCCACTCCGCGGTTGTTGGTTTCGCATCCTTCTTCATTCCCTCGATCTCTGACTTCTTGGACGTCATCTCCGATGCGCCGGCCACGAGATGCTCGGGGGCTGCGGGGAGAGGGGCGGGGAGGTCGGGGTGGGAGTTTTTCTTGGGGGAAGGCGGCGGCGTTTGGCTCAGATTGGGGAGTTTGGTGGATCTCGATGGAATGCAGATTGAAAGCGTGGTTTTTTCCTACAGTTATCGCGGGGTTAAATAACAGAGTGGGGAAAAGTTACTGTTCTGAAGTTCAAGAGTCGTTTCGTGGAATATTCTGAAGATGAGGGGTCATTTGGTGACCTGATTGGATTGAATATTTAATTAATCATTTTTTCAGGGCTAATTAGCCCAAAAAAAGGGGTTTTTCGAATCTTTGGTCTAATTACATCATTTGTACCATCGCTTTGGTCTCTCCTTAACGTGTCTTTGTTTCACCTGTATGCCACGATTTTTGGACCCTTATCCCCAATTTTGTGGGATTTGGATTCAAGGGTCGGGGGCTGCGGGGTACGTGGCATCGACTACTTATTTTTCAAATTTCTTTGAAGGGTAAGGAAGGTTACAAACAAGTGAGACCCTCAGCCTGATTCTCCGATTCAACCTAAGGCTCGGGGGCTACTCCATATGGAGTGCGATTTTGCAATCGCACATCATATCAGAAATAAAATTCGGGGCATGAGCACCTCATAGCTTCGATGCAGCCAAGCAAGTACTCGAAGAAGGACTTCAAGACGAATCGTCGGAAGAAGTCGAAGACAGCTTCGAAAGTACTCGATAAGCCTGCAGTACTCAGCTACGAAGAGCTCGGGGGCTTGTCAGACCCGGGGCCACCGGGCTGGGCATGTCACGAAGTTTAAGAGATTAAGCCCGTCTTATCTCTTATTCATTTTGTTTGTCTCTTGTTTATCCCGTTTAAATAGGAGATAGAGCTAACCAACACGAAGAGGATCTACTCGAGATCAGTTCTGGTGTGATCCCGCGGAGGGGGTTGGTTAGCATCTTTGTAACTCTGACCCCTCGGATATATAAGGGAGGTCAGGGACCCCCCTCAAAAAAGGAGATCATTAGGTCATTCTACACCAAAGAGAATACAAACCACCATACAGGACGTAGGGTGTTACGCACCGCGCGGCCCGAACCTGTCTAAAGACTTGTGTTCTTTGCACCTTCGAGTTCCTGATCTCGGCGTTCCCTCACCCAAAACTTACCACCTTGGGTATATCCCTCGGTGGGCAGCCGGTTAAACACCGACATATACCACGCCTTGATGATATGCTAGATGAGCTTAGTGGTGCCATTGTTTTCACTAAGATTGATTTGCGTAGTAGTTACCACCAGATTAGAATGGAACTGGGTGATGAATGGAAAACATCTTTAAAACGAAATTTGGGTTATATGAATGGTTGGTTATGCCGTTTGGATTGACTAACGCTCCTGGTACCTTTATGCGCTTAATGAATGAAGTTCTAAGGCCTTTCATAGGATTGTTTGTTGTTATCTATTTTGATGATATCCTGCTTTACAGCAAGTCTATGCAAGAACATTTATAACATTTGCGTGCTGTTTTTGATGCATTGCGTGCTGCTCACTTGTTTGGCAACATAGAAAAATGCATCTTTTGCACACAACGTGTCTCGTTTCTTGGCTATGTTGTTACTCCACAGGGCATTGAGGTGGACAGCAGCAAGATCGATGCCATTCGGGAATGGCCTACACCGACGACGGTCACACAGATTCAGAGCTTTCTTGGACTTGCAGGATTCTACCATCGGTTCGTCCGTGATTTCAGCTCCATTGCAGCCCCTTTGCATGAGCTTACAAAGAAAGGTGCACCATTTGCTTGGGGCGACTCGCAGGAGGTAGCGTTCAACACTTTGAAAGATAAGTTAACACATGCTCCCCTCTTGCAATTGCCTGATTTTATAAAGTGTTTGAGCTTGAATGTGATGCTAGCGGTATTGGGCTAGGTGCTGTTTTGTTACAAGAAGGAAAACCAGTTGCTTATTTTAGTGAGAAATTAAGCGGTGCTAGCCTGAGATATTCTACTTATGATAAGGAGCTTTATGCTTTAGTTCGCACTTTGCAAACATGGCAGCACTATCTTTGGCTTCGCGTGTTTATAATCCATTCTGATCATGAGGCTTTGAAACATATTCATACCCAAACAAATCTGAACTGTCGTCATGCTAATTGGGTAGAATTCATTGAGTCTTTCCCTTACATTATTAAACACAAGAATGGGAAGGAAAATGTCATTGCTGATGCTTTGTCTCGTCGATATACCATGCTATCCCAGTTAGATTTTAAAATCTTTGGCTTGCAAACTGTGAAAGATCAATATGTCGATGATGCTGATTTTAAAGATATCTTAGCTCATTATATGAATGGCAAACCATGGGGCAAATTTCACATGCAGGATGGGTTCCTGTTTCGCGCTAACAAGCTGTGTGTTCTAGCAAGCTCGGTTTGTCTTTTATTGTTATAGGAAGCACACGGAGGCGGTCTCATGGGACACTTTGGCGTCTACAAGATGCATGAGGTGCTGGCCGCCCACTTCTTTTGGCCCCGGATGCGCCGTGATGTCGAGCGCCTTGTTGCCCGCTGCACTACTTGTCAGAAAGCTAAGTCACGACTGAACAACCATGGTTTGTATATGCCTTTGCCTGTCCCTACTTCCCCTTGGCTTGATATTTCTATGGACTTTGTTTTGGGATTGCCTAGAACTAAGAAGGGGAGGGATAGCATTTTCGTGGTTGTTAATAGATTCTCCAAAATGGCTCATTTTATACCATGTCATAAGACTGATGATGCTAGCAGTGTTGCTGAATTGTTCTTTTGAGAGATTATTTGTTTGCATGGTATTCCGAATACAGTAGTCTCTGATCGTGATGCTAAGTTTCTCAGTCATTTTTGGAGATCACTTTGGAATAAATTGGGAACTAAATTGCTGTTTAGCACAACTTGTCACCCTCAGACTGATGGACAAACTGAGGTGCTTAATAGAACTTTGTCAACCATGCTTAGGGCTGTTTTAGACAAAAATTTGAAACGTTGGGAAGATTGCCTGCCTCATGTTGAGTTTGCTTATAATCATGCAACACATTCTTCTACAAAGATGTGCCCTTTTCAGATTGTTTATGGTTATATTCCTCGGGCGCCTATTGATTTGTTTTCGCTTGATGCTGCGGACGCCCCACACATAGATGTTGTTGCCCATGTTGAACACATGATTAATTTGCATGAACAGACTCAACAAAACATTGCTGCTGCTAATGCTAAATATCAGGTTGCTGGTAGTAAAGGTAGAAAACATTTTACTTTTGAACCTGGTGATATGGTTTGGTTGCATTTGAGAAAGGATCGTTTTCCTACTCTGCGCCATTCTAAATTGATGCCTCGTGCTGCTAGTCCTTTCAAGGTACTAACCAAGATTAATGATAATGCTTATATCCTTGACCTGCCTGCGGAGTTTGCTATTTCCACTAGTTTTAATGTAGCAGATTTGAAACTGTACGTGGGAGAAGATGAGGAGTTGCCGTCGAGGGCGACTTCGGTTCACGAAGGGGAGGATGATGAGGACATCAACTACAATACAAGAACATCTACATCAGCAGCACCAGAAGCATTCCAGGCGGCACCTCCACTCCAGGCCCAGGCACCATCCCCTACACTTGGGCCAATTACTCGGCCCCGTGCGAGGGAATTGAACTACATCATGCTATTGAAGAACGAAGGCCCAGAAGAATAGCAGTTGGCCCAACAGGAGGCCCAACCTTCGCAACCCTAGGCGTGAACGGTACCCGTGGGTACTGTAGCGCGTGCCCCTCCTGGCCGCCAGGGGCTGCGTCCCCTATTTAGATAGACTCCTCTTTTATTTTCAGACTTGAGTTTTGTTTTACATCTAGCTTTAGCTACTCCTGAACACGCATAAATCAGCGCTGTCCTCGTGTATTGCAGAACTCCACCTTCGAGTGATATATAGATTGCTCGCCTCTTGTTCTTGTTCGTTCTTCGATTGCGAACAGGAATTGATCTTTGTGATCAGGCTGATCTTGCACCAACAAGGTCAGTAACCATAGGGAGTTGGTTCAGCGATTGCATTGGCGCTTTGGGTTCGCTCGTCGTAGTCGGATCGTGAGGGTCTACTTCCATCAAGTCAAAATTATCCCCACTCACCGAAAGATCGGGCACTCCGGCTCTATCAACTAACAAGGAGGAAGACGAGCCGTGGTGACAAGGATGTAGAGGACGGCGATGTGGAAGCATTCGAGCAGTCGGGTAGAGCGCTTCCCAGAAACCTTATTCGCCCTCTCCCGGTGCAGGATCGCTGAGGACGAGGTTCCGGAGACCTGCTCTCCCGATCGCCGGTGCACGCCGACGAACAAGATGAAGCAGCGTACACGGCGGCGCAGCAGGCAGGTTGAGGCGTGGTGTGCGTCTTCTATTGTGTTCTATTTCTAGCCGGCACCCGTGCATATTTATAGGAAGGAACCGTTAGGGTTTTTAGCGTCCCAAAAACCAAGTCGGTTACGAGTCCCAAAATTCCGCATGTGAGATCCGTAACAGATTCAAAGTGACAAAACAAATCTGCAAAAGGAAGCCGCGTTCCCGCAAGGATTGGACTGGATTTTGGCGGACAATTCACGCGCACGTCGCGCGCCCGCGCCCTTCGCCCCGGCCCGGCCCGGCGAGCGAGCGTGCGCGTGTGTTCTTCCTTCTTCCTCTCACCCACACGTCCAAGAGCATGAAGAGCATCCAAGTATTTAAGTTGGATTTGCTCCGCCTCCACTAGCAAGGAAGGACTAACTTGTTGCCATGCACCTTTGCACTAATGGGCCATTGAGATTATATTGGAATTATTTGAATTTACATGGTGGGCTTTAGGGCCCAAATATTCCAACAATCCCCCACCAAATCTCAAAGTCTCATTATGACTTTGCCTCAACCCACTGTTGTTTGATATACCAGTATTTTAATGGAGACTGTTAAATTGAACTTCCATCTAGAACAACAAGTTACACTCATTCACAACTTGAACAATGGACTAAGCCTTGAATTGCAAGTTTTGTGCGAGTGAGTTTCACTTACAGTCAAACTGATACTTGACCTCCAGTAGGCTAATTCGTGGTTGGAGCATATAGGTCGTACTCCCAGGTCTCTTCATGAGCTTAATAGAGATCACCCGAATCTCACAAACTGCGACCGTCCAACAGTCGGGCTCACACAGGTGTATTCTTTCAAGAATGTTCTGCAGGATAACGTCTTTGCTAATTAAAGCCAACAGAATATATTAAGGCTAATGCCAACCTGCCATGCAGTAATTGAGAGTATTGCATCCTTCTCGAGTGAGTTAAAAGGTTACTCTCATGCTAACCTCTAGCTTGTTCTTCCCAAATCCTAATTCACGGGATCTCCGATCACATAGGTTGGGTTACCACTAGGGAATAGCTTATACAGTTCTCAAACCCATCTCCTCAGATGCATTGTCTATCACATTGCGTGACAGCCCCTTGGTGAACGGATCAGCCAGATTTTTCTCAGTCCACAGTGATAACTCCGGAGTTTCTTATTTTTCTGACTGATTTTAACCGTCTCTTGATATGCCTTGAAGACTTCATATTGTCCTTTGAACTGTCTACCTTGACAATCACCATTTGATTGTCACAATTCATCATTATTGCCGGCAATGGTTTCTCGACAATAGGTAAGTCCATCAAGAGCTCACGAAGCCAATCGGCTTCCACTGTAGCTGTATCTAGTGCTGTGAGTTCTGCCTCCATAGTAGACCTCGTCAGGATCGTCTGTTTGCATGATCTCCATAAAACAGCAGCACCGCCAAGAGTGAAAATGTGTCCACTAGTGGCATACAGCTCATCTATATCCGATATCCAATTAGCATCATTGTATCCTTCTAGTACTGCAGGAAAGCTGGAATAGTGAATCCCGTATTCCATAGTACCCACCAAGTAGTGCATTACGTGCTCAATCGCACGCCAATGATCATCTCCTGGATTACTAGTAAACCGGCTCAACTTGCTTACAGCAAAAGAGATGTTAGGCCTTGTTGCACTCGCAAGATACATGAGTGAGCCAATCATTTGTGAATATTGTGACATTCAGGTAACTAGAAAATATGGACACTAAGTTTAGTATGATGCTTACTATGGTGTATGTGGGTATCACAAAAGACTAGGGGTGTATTTGTAATTTCTATATTATATAGGCCTTTAAGTGTAAGTTGGGTGGAATGGAAGGTAGCCTTGAAACCTAGGAGAAATATAATACTAGGTGTTAAATTTATGTTATCAAAAGGAAAATAAGCCCTTAAGTAAGAGTAGGGGCCTATGTGTAAATAAAACATAAGCCCTAGGGTCTTTTGTGCAAAATAATTGTGGAATAAAAGTAACTTTCATGTTTACCTGAGGGCTTATGTTTCATGCTCGGCATGTTCTTCGGCTGTCTCGGAGTAGATCAAGATGTCGTCGATGAAGACTACGATGAACTTGTCCAGTTCCTCCATGAACACCTTGTTCATCATGTTCATAAAATATGCGGGTGCATTGGTCAGTCCGAAAGATACTACGGTGAACTCATACTGGCCATATCTGGTCACGAATGCTGTCTTCGGGATATCACACTCCCAGATCTTCATCTGATGGTACCCGGATCTCAGATCAATCTTGCTGAAGAATTTGGCCTTTCTCAACTGGTCAAGCAGATCATCGATTCTGGGTAGCGGATACTTGTTCTTGATGGTCACGGCATTCAACGATCGGTAGTCGATGCATAACCTCATGGTTCCATCCTTCTTCCTCACGAACAACACGGGTGATCCCCATGGCGATGCACTAGGCCTAATGTACTGTTTATCTAGCAGGTCCTTCAGCTAATTCTTCAACTCGGTGAGTTCTTCTGCGGACATGCGGTAGGGTCGCTTCGCGATCGGTGCCGTCCCCGGTACAAGGTCAATCACGAACTCGACATCCCTGTCCGGTGGTAGACCTGGCAGCTCCTCGGGAAATACATCAGGATACTCGCAAACCACTGGCACGTCTTCGAGTGTCCTCTTCTCCAAGTTGTTCAAATTGTACATCTGAGGTACATCTCGGGACTTCAACGGTTCCACCTCGATCCTCTTCCCACTAGGGTGTTCCAGTGTCACCAATCTGGGCGAGCAAGATATGACACCCTTGTGTGCAGGCAACCAGTCCATTCCCAAAATGACATCTATCCCCTCTGATGGCAGTACTGTCAGGTCAGCTGTGAACGGCAACCCCTGAATCATGATTCTCACTCCCTTACATGCTAGTGTGCACCTATGATCCCCCAACGGGGAGCTAGTGATGAGAGGATGGCTTCTCGGGGTCATCGGAAGGGATTTTTGTGCAACACATTTCGAAGAGATGTAGGAGCAAGTGGCTCCAGAGTCAAATAACACCAAGGCCTTAGAGCCGTTGATAAGGTACTCACCTGTCACGACGTCGGGGGCATCCCGGGCTTCCTCCTCAGTCAGGTGGGTGAGGCGGCCACGGTCTGCGGAGCGCGGAGCTTGAGCGGGCCTGCCGGCGGAGCCAGGCGTGCGAGCTGGAGTCGAGGTCTTCTTCTCGGGGCACTCATAGGACTTGTGGCCCGGTTTGTTGCAAGTGAAGCAAACAAACGGCGTCGAGCCACTGTTGGTCCTCTGTGCCGGCTGCTGGCGGTGGTAGCTGCCTCCTCCCTGGTTCTGTCCAACGTGGGTCTTGTTGCCGGAGTAGTGGTTGCCTCCCCCACCGTAGTTCCTACTCGGCTGACTAGAGCCGGAACGGAAACTGCTCCTCGGTGGTAGGGGTGGCGCGTTTCTTGCCTTCAGGAAGGGCCGGTCTCGTACCCGGTGGTCAGTCTAGCGCTTCTTGTTGCGCTGACAGTCTTCCCATCCCAGTCTCTCCCTCTCCACAGCAATGGCATGGTTGACCAAACTGCGGAGCGATGGGTACTCGCATCCCGTCACAATTTGACGGATGCCGTGGTGTAGCCCTTGGAGAAACCAGAACTGCTTCTTCTCCTCGGTGTTGGTGTCGTCAGCAGCGTACCTGTGGCAGAACCGCCTGAATTATTCCGGCTCAAGTGCGCTATCGACCGCCGTGCAACTGCAATCAGCTTAACGCACTTCAAACGGAACAATCCTTTGGTCTATCAGGTCTCCGCCCGATACAACCATGGTTCAACAGGATCAAAGCAGGTTTACCTCGCACGAAGGTGAGTTCACATCGCAGAATAGCTCATCAACTTTTAATTTACAGCCATACATACATTATTACAAACCGAGTTCAAAGATAAGTAAACTTATACAGACCATGTTCAAACTGACAAGCATAACAGCTTGTCCAAACTCATAGCGGAAAGGGAAAAGTTTCACGCGACTACACACGTCGCGAAGGTGAACACCAAGCTTAGCCCAGGGCCTGGTGTCACTTCGGAGGGTCACTGCCGGCCGGGGACGGGTCCCACTCCATGGACCAGCCAAAAGGAATGGACGTTGGCCACACAAGGTTGTCCGTGGGATTTTCGAAGGTCATATCTGAAACAGATATAAGCAAGGCTGAGTATTCTAATACTCAGCAAGGCTTACCCGGGATTGGGTATACTTTAGCCCATAACTAGACTCATGAAGGTATCATATGGGGCTCTGAGTTTATTTTCAGCTGAAAAGCAACAAAGAGTATAACTACTTTCAAGTTTTAGCTTTCAGATTCTAGTTGAGTATTTATTCTAGATTAGCACCTACACTAAGCAAGTAAGGTGGTGATTATCATTCATCAAGATTATCCATCATTTGTTACACTTCTTACTCAATGTGGTAAAAGGGATAAGCAGTCTCATACATCGTGAGAGGCGGACGATTCCTGAATCGAGATTCAACCTTGCAAGGTAAACCTAACACACACGCTTGGAACATCCAAAGATCGTTCCGAAGCAACCGTTTACCTTTCATTCCGACTCGTGGACAGGCCACCACAAGCGACTTGTAGGACCGTACGCACATCACTCGTGCAGGACATACGTCTGTAGCGTGACTACAAAACCCGTATTCCTGTCTGCCATGCAGAACGTACTCCCACAGGTCGGTGTGTGTGAACATAACAGGAGATCGAGTGGTGGGAGTATGTCCACTTACCAGGCCGATCGGTTACTAGGCTTACCGCTTTACCATATTTCGCGGCATGTGGCTAGTACTGTTCAAATGCTTAGCCACCACTACCACACATATCGACCTTATCAACTTTTAACGAAACAGACAGGGTAAACTTCCAGGTCATGACACAGTACATGACCCTATCCGTTATCCTTATAGTGGTTGCAGAATAGTAAACATGCAACTCCTATATCGCGCGAGTGACAGGAAATCACCCGACTTCTACTGGTCCTATTAGCGGAGCATCTATCCGACAAGGACTCAGGAGCATTACATTGGGTCCCTAGTATTTATGCATCTAGGGTTTCATTACAACTCCTAGACTTAATGCATAAGTATAGATAAATAGACATAGATTGCAGTGTAATAAAGTAGTGGGATATGTCCGGGGCTTGCCTTCTTGAGTGGGGTTAGGGGCAGGAGTGTCAGAGGCTTCCGAACTTGGGTTCGGGGCTTCAGTTAGTCCCTCGACGGCTTGTGCTCGGTCTTCTGGGAAGCTTTGGTCTTGTCCTAAGACCAATTCGTAGTCCCCGTCGTCGAGCGTCGTTGATTCTATATGAGATGCAATAAATTAAATAAGGTGAAATTTAAATTTAAGATTTCAGATTTCAATTGTTATAACTCATCCAATTGACACATAAGATTCCATAAAATAAAGAGGGAGTTTAGGTTTGAAACACTATTTATAACGGAATCACAAAGATATTGCGGAGTTTGTTGCAAACAAGAACTAAAACATTTAAATTAAATTTTAAAATGAACCAAAATTTAAATTCAAAACTTTTAAATAAAAGATCATAGGTTTTAGAAATTTGATTATATATTAAACATTTAATAATATCACATTAGAGAATGACAATAGATTTCAATTAGGAAAGGTTATACAATAGGTTTAGTTAATATTTCAAATTTGAAAGTTCAAATTAAAATAAGTTAAGTTTAAATCAAATTTGAGTTTGAAACTTTGCACAAAGTTACCTAGAGCTTATAGAATTTTCATGCCAAACTTCATAAGCAACAAAGCATGAAATATCAAAGTTAAGCATAAACTACCCCTTAATCTTAGATTTAAAATAGAGGTAAAAGTATTTTGTTTCAAACTAAACTCCATTAACAAAAGTTATAGAGTTTGAAATCTAGTTTCTAACAAAACTAGTTTTGCCATTTTTGGATTTTTCTGTGAATTACTACGAATTTTGCAAGACAGGAAAAACACTCACATGAAATAACAGTCACTCTTTTACAAACTAGCCCCTACATTTAGCAGATAACCCCCTGAAAAGAAATTACACAGAGCAATTGGATCCACGGCCATGGCCGGCGGGGAGGAGCTCGGGTCCGGCCAAATTCCGGCCGTGGGGGTCGCCGGCGGTGAGGGGGAAGGGGAGGGAGAGCACGAGGGGACTTTAGGCTACCTATTGGTGGTCTTGGAGAGGCTCGAGGTGGCCGGAGATGAGCTGCCCACGAGAGGCCGAGCCGGCGGCCGGAGGTGTGCGGCGGCGGTGGGGCTCCGGCGTGCGGAGGAGGAAAGGGTCGGGCTGGGGAGGTGCGGTGGGGGACGGGGGAGCTGGTGGCGCTGCTGGTTTGGGAAGGGAGAGGGCGGAGGGGGAAGCTCCACGGTGAACCGAGGTCACGGCAGCGCTAATGGAGGGCGGCGAGATACAGGGCGCGCGCGAGGTGGTCCAAGCAGCCCTTTTATAAGCAATTGAGGTGGGGAAAAGGAGCACGGCGAGCAGGGTTTCAGTTTACGGGTGCTACGGGGGGAGAAGAACCACAGAGGCTCGACGGCGACAGAGGCGCCGGCGGGCGGCGCTGGCAACGCGCGGACGCCGTGGCGCGCGGGTAAGGCGCCAACAGGGGGGGCTAGAGCGGTGGAGGGATGGTGAGGCGACGCGTGGGCGAGGGGAAAACAGGGGGGGTGGATGGCGGCCAGGAGCGGCGCACTGCGCCGGCGGCAGGGGCGCCAGCAAGCAGAGCAGGGGAGCAGTGGCGCCAGGAGGAAGAAGGGGGAGGAATAGAGCCAGGGACCATTTTGCAATATCAGAGAAAAATAGGGACCTTCCTGAAAAGAACTTGGAACTTTCAAACCAGTGCTCAAATGGAGATGGTCCAAAAAGCAAAAGTGCATAGTTTTTCGAACTCTACAACTTCCCTTTAAGGTTCATCTGCAGTTGAGCAACAGTTTTGAAGATATTTTAGACTTAGTAAAATTTTCACATTTTATGTAAGTCCTATGGATAAAATTACTTTTACAAATATACCCAAGGGTAATTTCTCATATTTTTACAATTTAACCACAGATACCATCTTTTGCAAAACAACCCTCATACTTTTAAACTTTTCCCTCTATTTCCACCCATTTTGCATAAAAGGACCTCTAGTTAAAATTAATTACATAAATATCACTTTTTCCATAACCTTACACATATTAAACACACCTTTTGCCATACTTTGGACATAAAAGCATACCAAAACTCTAGGGTATGACCATACTAATTACCTGAGTGTCACAGCACCTCATCATCTTGGTGAAGCGGCGCTCGTACTACTCCACCCTCATCGTACCCTGAGTCATGGTACGGAACTCCTGGGCCTTCTGGATCATCACTTGCCGGGGCACGTGCTGCTCACGGAATGCCCTGGCAAACTCCTCCCACGAGATGTGTGCTGGGTCATGGTGGGAGTCATAGTAGCTATCCCACCAGGACTTGGCAGTACCCTCGAGCTGGTGAACGGCGAGTGCGACGCACTCCTCGTCGGTGCAGTTGGTGAGGTCCAGCTTGGTCTCGATCACCCTTAGCCAATCATCGGCCTCCAAGGGGTCTTCGGCGTAGCTGAAAGTCGGGGCCTTCAGGCGGATGAATCTCTCGATCTTGCGCTGGAGGCCCTCCTCAGGCGGGCCATGACGGTTGGCCCCGTGGTTCCTCTGATCAACTGACTCGGCCAGATGCTGGAGTAGCTGAGTCTGCCTGTCCATGATCTCTGCGAGTGTCGGCGGTGGTGGCGGTGGCTGCTGTGCTGGCAAGGCGTCGATTTCCTCATCGACCTCCTCCTCATCGGCTTCGTCTCCACGGCGTGCCTCCCCAAAGACATGGGGTGCGGCACCCGCAACAGGTCCTCTGCCTCTTCCGCGTACTGCTGCCAAGGCACGTGCTGGGGCAGCACGTCCTCGGCCACGGCTAGACGGGCAGCCTCGTCCGCGTGCCTCGGCTGCGGCTTCCTCCTGAGCGGCTTGTTCGAAGCGGGCCATCAAGCGGTCGGATCTCCGGATCGACATTTCCTGTATAGGGCGAAGGGGGAAATTCTCTCATGTAAACGTCGGCACTCACCACCCAAATTAAAAGAAGGCACACATGGGCAGAACATGCTGATTATCCGAAAAAGATGCAAGAATTAAAAGCAATAACATTCAGAATAAAAGCAATTATCGAAAAGATGCGAGAATAAAAGAAATAACATCCATCCATTTAGACATCATTCGGGTAATACAAGGAAACACCGGTGTTATCTTGAGGTCAACACATAAGCCTTCAAGATAACACCCCCAACTCACACTCTAAGAATACATCATGAATGCTTACAAAAAGAGTGGCGACTCCTATCATGTCTACCTGAACTCGTGACACCATAGGACGCTAGCCGGAAGCATGTCATCTGCTCAGAACAAGACTCATGAGAACTCTCGCCGGAATGGACCATCGGCGGCTACTTATCCTACATCTACCCCTACCTAAGACACTGACTCACTCCCTAGTAGAAGGTGAAGCGCGGCTTCTTGTAGGGCAGCACGCGCTTGTACTCCTCCGGGTAGTCCTCCGGGAAGATGGCGTCGATGCCTGCGACGGCCTCCACCACCTCCTCGGTCTCGATCGCGGGCGGCATCTCCTCATGAGGGCACAGGTGTAGGTGAAGCTCCGTGGGAATGAGCTTGAAGTCCTCCTTCCTCACCATGGGCTGACTCTCCTCGGGTAGCTGGTTCCTCAGCTCGTGGATCTCATCGACGCGGATGGAGTCGGAAATCTCCCACGTCTGCAAAGCGCGTGCGGCCTTGTCGCGGAGGTACACGGCAGTGCGGGTCAGCAAGGCGATGTTCCTCTTGTTCCTCTCCAGCCTGGTCTCTAGCTCCTTCACCCGGTCCTCCACCTTGGCTTCGAAGTAGCCGTGAAGGGTCATGAAGTCCTGCTGGTCGTCCACCTGGGTCTGCAGCTGGCGGCACTCGGCCTCACTGTCGGTTGCCCGATCCTTGAGCTTGCTGATGGTGGCGAGGTAGTCCTTCTCCTTGAGTTCCCACTCGGCCTTCTCCTCCCGGAGCTTCTGGAGCTCGGTCTCAGTCTGGAGTAGCTTTGCTTCAGCGGCCATCCTCTGCTGGGTCTGTGTCTGATGCATCATGTTCGCCTCCATGTAGCACACCTGGTTGCGGCGGGCCTCTCTCCGGGCTGTGGTGTAGATCTGGTTCCATCCCTGAATCTCGTGCTGCAGAACGTGGATGTGTCTCATACTCTCGTAGAATCCCAGGTGGAGCTGCTCGCTTTCCTGGGAAAGGTTCACAGCTAGGTGGTCCAGGTCGTAGAGGTAAGAACCGGTGGTGTGGACCATGGGCTGGTCCCCTCCGATCTCCTGAACCAGGGCAGAGTACATCTCCAGGTAGACAGCCTCGGGATCCTCATTGGGCAGGACGGCCCGAGGTAGTAAGCGGAACGAGGAGTCCGCAAACTTGGTCTGCCAGAACTGGGCAAGTAGCTCCATCTTCATCTTCCGAGCGGCTGACTGAACGGCTGTCTCGGTAAGTACGCCGAAGCTGTAGACCATCTTACCCTCAAAGTCGGGCACTGCGGGGTCTGGTAAGACGACGAGTGTGGCGATCTTGGAGTGGTACGGGTGGGCGGTGCTCGACTTCAGGGGGAGCTTGATGTAGGTCAGGTCGATGCCGATGTGCTCCATCACTCGCTCGATCCACTTGAGGACACCCCTCTGGTGGTACTCCGCGTACAGCTCGGGGTCGTGGTTCACACTCTCCATCGTGGTCATCATCGCGGTTGCTACCCTGCGTAGGAACGTGAGAATTGAGTCAGCGTAGGTAAGAGAATAACTCAAGAGTGGAGGGAAACTGAGTCAAGGCATTGACGAAAAATAGTCCAAGGTGTTATAGTAATTGGATAGAGTCGTATAGATTTCCCTAGGTCTACCGACCATGTCTAAGGCTCGTGCTACTGTCAAGTATGGCTCTGATACCAACTGAAACGAACCGGATTCCCGAATTGAGGATTTCGACTCCCTGTATCATCATGATAGTCCCTAGATCAAGCGCTATCACATACAGAACTAATTTCAGGCATAATATCACAATCATACTCATTATAAGGTCAAACACGGGTTTAATTATTACATAAATCCAAAGGATCTGTAGTACGGAATTTATTACAAGCCTCTTGGCTAGATCGAACAAGCAGAAGGCGCAAAACGGTAGCTAGGTCTTCGGCCATTCATCATCTTCGGGAACCTCCTCCACAGGCGACTTGAGCGTAGCTCGGGCCTCAGTCGTGCCATCCGTCGTCGTTGGGGTCGAATTCCGGATCGGATCCTGCATCGTACCAGGCTATCCCCAAGGATTGGGATAGGTTCACGTCACCATCTGTATGCAAGATTATCGTAGTCTATACTACGGATATAACAGAGTTCAAGAGGTAAGGCTGGGGCTTCCCTATGCATGCAATATATATATATAAGGATACACATCTCCTTTCATTCCCGACTCGGGCCCTTCCGGCATCCCGGACTCCCGGTCACACACACCTTCCAAAACCACCAAGTCGATGCGAGGACTCCCTCTCCTCGCATCTCAACTGCCCCCTGGCAGGAAGTTATTCTAGAGGGAGGTAGAAATCATGAGTAACTCTAACTAATAAGAGCAACAGAGGAGTAGGGATGTCCATAACCGAGGACGCGGCTATACGTATAGTTTTCACTCTGCAGGGGTTGTACACCTGGACCCACTCGAATCGACACTAGCCGGAGATCAGCCGACTAGTATACGAAACACCGGTCTACTGAAACAGAATTAGGAGCCACGGCACCATCCGGCTTTCCCGGGTCTTGGGCGCATCCTCCCACGGGAGGTCGCCCTGGGACTGTGAAGCCTCCCATGCGTCTCGGGGAATGTGAGGTCAGCACCTCCTTCCCCTGCACTGATACTCGATCCTCCTACCGGCTTGGTACCGCGCTTGCTAACTCCGGACCGGGCCCACCCTCATAATGGGTAAGTGGTGTGCACGCTTAACAAATTCCCACAAATCATAGTTAATCTCACCCGGTCCTTAACTGCCGAAGCGGGCATCTTCGTCAAAGCGTATCCACCATGGTGGTCCGCGACTGCACCCTAAACGGGTGCCCCCAACACCTCATCCTCGTAACCGAAACTGTACCCGCCACAGGTACTCCGTAGGGTGTGTGAAAGGATCGATGGACCAAGAGGGGGGGGTGAATTGGGCCTTTTTCAATTTCTAAAACAAGATAAAGCAACCTTAACCTATGCAAAACTAGAAAGGCACCAATTCACCAACCGGATAACTAAACAACCTACACAAGCTAGATGAGATAAAAAGAGATAAAGCCTAGCAAGGTAGAGCTAACTAGTGATTCCTAAATCAAGCACATGAAAGAATTGCATGAAAGATAATGCTTGAAATAAGTAAAATGGACAAGGGACAACCGGATTTTTCCCGTGGTATCGATGTGTTGGCACACACCCCTAATCCACGTTGTGACACTCACAAAGAGTATTGTCACCTCCCAAGTCACCAAGACGAGGGCGCTCACTAAGAGTCTCCGTTCACCATCCCGGTGTGGTGGAGATCAAGCCACGTACAAATCTTTTCTCCGGGCTTCCACAATCCTTGGCAAGCTCCGCGAGAATCACCTCGATCACCAAGATCGCCTAGGTGATGCCAATCACCAAGAGTAACAAGCTAAGGCCTTCACTTGAGCAAGAACCAATCACTAAGAATGGATGCACACAAGCTTCTCTCTACTCAAGTCCTTAATCTTGCTTCTTGAATGATTGAATGAACAAGTGTATGAAATGTTGAAGCTCAAAGTGGCTCTTGGCTAAAGTATGTGTGTTTGGATGTTGCCTGGTGCCAAGAGTAGTAGAATGACCCATTGGAGGGGTATATATGGGCAGCTCACACGAATAGAGCCGTTGGAGAAAAAGCTGCCAGAAAACTGCGTAGCGCCGGTTAATCCGACGTCCCTCCAACAGTCATCGTCGGTTTAACCGGTGAATGTAAACTCCCCTTTTGAAAAACTAGCCGTTACTGTTTGGGAAGATTAACCGTCGTTGCATCGGTTTAACCGGTGAGTGTAATCATCCTTTGATCAACAGAAATACCAAGTCACTGGACAACTGCACCGACGTCCAATTTCAAATAACGTCGGTTTAACCGGTGAGTCTATTTGTCCACTGATCAACTGAAAACCGAGTCTCTGGACAACTGCACCGACGTCCCTTTTCAAATCACGTCGGTTTAACCGGTGTATTGACTTGTCCAGACCTGCTGACCTCGTTTAACCGACGTATAGAAAACTTGAGGCGTCGGTTAAACCGGTGAATAGGATTTTTCTGATTTTGCCTAATCTGACTTGAGTCTTGAATGAAGTCCAAACATTCTTGAGATATAAGTTGAGAACCACTTATTTGAGCTTCTAGAAACCTGAGTGACCATTGTGTGCATCCATTTTCAAATGACCATGTCCATGCTCAAGTTACTAAGCCTAAACCCCTCTTAATAGTGCGATCACTACAAAACTATAAAACCTATACTAACCTAAGTGTCCTTCTCAACCTTATGACACTTAGGACTAGAAAGATCCTTAGTCTTGACATGTTATAGAGTTGAATGCCGAGATCGCCTTTTTGAATAATGACAGTTAGGGGCCTCTTTTGACATATAACCAAATGAGCAATAATGATCTATAAAGCTGCACAAACCCATTAGTCACAATAATGATTGTCATTAATCACCGAAACATACCTTAAGGGCCTAGATGCTTACAATCTCCCCCTTTTTGGTGATTGATGACAACATAAACATAGATATCGAGAGAGCGAGAAAGATAAGGCACGAGTAAACACAAGCAAACTCGAAAAGAAAGGAACCAAAAAGCTCAAAGGCTCAAACGAAATCCATAGATATGTCTCAAAAGCTCAGCATGCTCAAGTGACAAATGTACATATCCATGAACTAACATTAAATATAATACAATAAGAAACATCAAAAGTCAGATCGAGCTCTCTCTACAGCTACCCTCCCCCTGACTCCCTCTCCCCCTTTGGCATCAAAGCACAAAAAGGCTACTGATCTGGGTGCCGCGGGACGGCGAGGAAGCGATCCGGGTCATCGTCGTCGTCGTCGGACGGTGGATCCTCAGTGACTGCTGGTAGCTGCTGATCTGAAGGACCGGCTGGTGCTGAGCTGACGGGAGGTGTGGCAGTCGTCGAGGCTGTCGTCGAGGCCCTGGTGCTGGCACTGCCTGGGAGAGGGTCCGTGGAAGTGGTAGCCGGCTCAGCAGAAGATGTGTCAACATCTGAAGAGGTGAGTGCTGAAGCTGCCGGCTGTGACGACTGCTGGGCTAAGGACACCTCTCCGCCTCCCCCTGAAGGTAATGGCTGTGGTACTGCGGGGAGGCCAACAGACTGGACTGTAGAGGGTGACTCCTGGAATAGTGAGGTCGCAGGCAGTGGAGAGAAGATAGGACGACTCGCAGACCCGAGAAGTGCTGACAGTGAGAACATAATCTCCGGAGTCGTAGAAGAAGCTGGAGCAGTGGAGGCCGGAGCAGGTGTAACTGCAAGTGCTGGTGCTCCGGCGCCCTGAAGGCCTGACTGTGCTGGCTGCTGAGGGGCGAGTCCGGTGTGAGAATACAACTGTGAAATCATCCCGAACATCGCCATCATGCCCTGCTGCATCTGCTGGAACTGAGCGTCCGTCCTCTGTGAGACTCTGTCAATAAGGCCGACAAAACGCTCCTCCGTAGCAGCACGCTCTCGGGCGGCCTCCCTCTGGATCTGTGCAAGCTGGGCCTCATGGGCTCTCCTGGCCTCCTCCTGTGCCCGGCGGTCCTCCCTCTGCTGAGTGACCAGCTGCTGTAAAAGTGCGGTGAGCTCAGACGGCTGAGACACCTGAGACTCAGAAACTGTAGCAGTAGCAGCTGTCACTGGAGCTGGCTCTCCGGACCCCCCTGCCTCGTGATCGTGACTCGCTGGAGCAGGTGCAGGGAAGTACTCCTCGTCCTCGGAGGAGTCTGACTCAAGATCGGACCAGTGAATCTCATCCTCTCCTCCTGGAAGCTGTGCCTCTGCAGCAAGTAATGCCTCATCCTCCTGGGCCACTCGGGCCTGTACCTCGGGTGCCAACTGTGCCATAGCAGCCCGATCGGCCTGTCTGCCTCTCCTCCTGTCTGAGGGTGCTGTCGGTCTGTAGACGGGGAACCAGGGAACCTCGTCCTGTCTGTAGACTGCACTGACTGGTGACTCAGCTGGCACTATCATGGAGCAAATGAAACTGATCCAGTGAGCATATGGGAATTGACGTACTACGCCCATCCCGTCAGTGATAACATCCTCGATCTCCGCCAGAATAAAATCAACAATATCGAACGGCTCGTGAGTGAGGATGTGCAGTAGAAGCAGCTGCTGCAGACCTGTGAACCCCTCTGGGTAGCCACTCCTCGGGAGCAAAGTCCTCCGGAGTGCCATGTGAACTGCGTAGGCCTCAGGGGTCAGCAAGCTGGGGACTCTGGCGTAGGAAGCAGGGAATGGCTGACGGAAGCACTGAGAGATCGCCTCGTGAGAAGGTGCAATCCCGCCAATCATAGCCCTGCGTGGTGGATCGGCATCACCGTAGACCATCTCGTGCAGAGAGACATCAACAAGATCAACTCCAAGTATCCCTGCGAGTGTCGCTCTGGACAAACCAAACACCTGCCCCCCAAACACGAAGTGAACAGCTCTGCGCTCTGGGGCTATCCAAGCAGTGGCATAGAAAACTCTGACCCAGTCCTCAATGTATCTGTTCCTCTCAATCGAGAGCAACCTGGGCAGACCTCTGAAGTGCTCAAAGTGCTCGCGGACATCTTCTCCCCCTGCTGCTGTCCGCAGTGAAACCCAGTCAAGTACTCTGTGCGGAAATATCCTGTGGCCCCGCCTCTGGTAGGTCTCGTAGAAACTGGCCTGTAGAAGTGTCCAGAATCTGCGATCGACCCTGCTGTCTCGCGTCACGGGGAACCACTCCTCCTCCTGTACACTCCATCTGAGCCTCTTGACCTTCGCCGCATTGGCCTTGGTCAAGTTCTGGAGCAGTACGCCTGGCTCCAGACGCACGACAGTGTCCATACGGAACACTGCGCGCTCGGCCGCTAGGGCCTCGGCTCGTCGAGCTGCTGCTGCTGCTGCTGTGGACCTGCGAGGCTCCTGTGGCTGGTGGCCTCCTCGCGTCCTAGGTCCGGTGCGACGCTCGATCGCAGGAGAAGTCTCCTCTGGGGACGTCTGCCGGGTGCGGCTAGAACGTCGTAGAGCTGGTGACTGCTGTGTGTCCTGCCCCTGAGACTGCTCTGACTCTGAAGCTGAATCGGACTCGGCCGCTGAAGCTGACTGCCCAGACTCAGACTCTGCTGCTGCTGCTGTCACGGCTCTGGTGGCCCTGGCACCTCGGACTCTTCCCATCCCTCTGCCTCTGCCTCTGGCTCTGCCCCTGGCTGGCGTGTCCCTGATCTCGAACGGACGAGCACGGCCAGACGCCTGCTCCTCGGCGGCCTTAGCCACCATCTCGGCCCTCTCGGCCTCTCTCGCTGCGCGAGTCCGCTTGCGCGCGGGCTCCTCGACCACAACCTCCTTCCCCTTCCTCTTGTCACGACCCATTTCCACAACAGAAGGAAACAAGAAAGCGGCGCTGCACGCTCGGACAAACTGCAGAACACGTGGCGTGCGCGGCGTGAAAGAGTGAACGCGCAAGAGCGAAGCAATGTGCGTGTGCAAGGCACGTAGGCTGCGGCACGGTGGAGATGGTTGCAATGCAGGCGGCACAACGGGCGCGGCTGGGATGGCGCGAGCGGCGAAGGCGCGGAAGTGGTGGCGCGGGGGCGCGCGTGAAGGCACGGGCACGGGCGGACAGCGGCGGCGTGGGCGCACGCGAGCTGCAGGCAGCGGCGCGGGTGCAAGCGGCGGCGGCGCGAGGGCGGCGGTGCAGTGCGTGGACGCGAGCGGGCGCGGGCGCGGGAATGCGGCGGCGCACGGACGGCGAGCGGCGGCGGCGCACGGACGGCGAGCGGCGGCGGCGTGTGGACGGCGAGCGACGGCGGCGCACGGACGGCACGAAGGCGAGGGGTCGAGTGGAAACGAAAGCGCGAGCAAATGGGTCGTGAGCCGGCAAGAGAGAAATATGACATGTGGACCCCGCAGAAATTCTTATCGCCGGTTGATCCGACGCTTAGGTTTTGAGCACCAGTTGATTGCGTCGGTGTAGTTTACCAGAAACCCTGCCAAATCCATATCTGTACGCCGGTTGAACCGATGATCTGAAAGTGACCTCGTCGGTTGAACGATGCAAATAACAGTTGATTTTCAGGTCAAAATTGTGTTCTGTTCACCGGTTGATCCGATGCTGCAAATTTTGTATACGCCGGTTGAACGCCTGAAATGACTGAGTTATGGCTGACACTTAGTAACGCCGGTTAAACCGATGGTATAGATCCGTTGAACGTCGGTTTAACCGGTGAACTCAAAAACCCTCTCTCAGCTCACTTTTCTATGCTAAGTCCAATGAACTTATAAGATTCAACTAAACTCAAGTTAATGGACTTGCATAGGCGACCTTACCCCTCAAAATAGAATAGCTTAATAACCTAAATAGTTTTTTTTTTCTTTTCAGAATCAAGGATAAGTCGCAAGAGAGAAAAAGCGCCAAATTTAAAATGTATGAGCCGTGTCATAGGAATATTGAAGGAGTAAAGCTTCAAACTCACAATGACATTGCTCACTAGGCAATAACGCACCTAACACTTTACTCTTTTCACTTCACATGAATTAAGATCTTGCACGTAAAACAAGTCTCATTTTCATCAAGTGACCTCCTTTGTGACTTTTGCGCATGCAATGATAATGCAAATTACAAAC